>NC_057714.1:88573234-88600111 GCF_004010195.1 Chiloscyllium plagiosum | reverse complement strand
CCCGCCCCCCCACCAACCCCAAAACCGTGCAACACTGCCCCCCCCGCCCCCTCTCTGGGGCCGCTGGACTGGACACCAACAACAACACTGCTGCAGTTGCCTTTGTGAGGTAAGTCTTCAAATAACTCACATACACTTACTGCAACTTTTTGACAGATTCCACGTCTGCCCTGTACAGGAGAATGTTGGAGAGATTATCTGGGGAAGGGGGATGGGTTTAGGGTACACCCCTCTGTAGAACTCCAGGGGAGAGAGAGGCGGGCAGTCAGTCATTTGGAGACGGTGTCTGTTTAAACAAAAGACGCGATCACTGTTGGAAGCACGTCTTTGTAATATTTCTATTGGGACCTCGAGACCTCCTTCAGCTAATCTGATTTTCAGATAATTGGTATTTGGATAATCGATGTTCCTCTGTAAATTGTGAATAATTGCGGTCCCAATATGGAACCCTGAGGCACGCTATTAGTCAGTGCCATCTAGCAAAGCACTCGTTTATCCCCACTCTTTGCTTCCTGTTAGTTAATTAATCCTCTATCTATACTAATACATTGCCTGAAACGCCAGGGATCTTTATCTCATGCAGCAGCCTTTACTGTGGCACCTTGTTGAATGCCTTTTTGAAATTTAGGTATACCACATCTACAGGGATCCCGTTGTCCACCATGCTCGTAATGTCTTTATGGAATTCCAGTAGATTAGTTAAGCATAACTTGCATTTCATGAACCCGTGTTGTGTCTGCCCAACAGGACAACGTCTATCGAGATATCTTGCTATTTCTTCCAGGAGAATAAATTCGAGCATTTTTCCTACTCCAGAAGTTAAGCTAACAGGCCTGGAATTCCCCATCTTTTGTCTATCTCCTTTTTTAAATAGTGGCGACACATTTTTCTGTTTTCCAATCTGCTGGAACTGCCCCAGAGTCCAGCGAATTTTGTAAAATTACCGTAAGTGCATTTGCTATTTCTCCTGCTGTCTCTTTTAGTACCCTAGAATGTATTCCATCAGGGCCAGGAGACTTGACTACCTTTAGCTCCATTAGCTTGCCCGACACTACCTCTTTCGTCATAATGATTGTTTCTGGGTCCTACGTACCTTTGTCTCCTTGTCATCAATCACTGACATGTCATTCGTGTCCTCCACTGTGAAGGCCGACACAAAATACCTGTTCTTGCCATTTCCTCATATCCGATTACTAAATCCCCCTTCTCATCCTGCAAAGGACCAATGTTTACCTTAGCCAGTCTCCGTTTTATATATTTATACAAACTTTTGCTATCTGTCTTTATATTCTGAGCTAGTTTAATCTCATAATCTTACTTTTCCTTTACAGCTTTATTTTGTGGCTTTCTGTTAACCTTTAAAATTTTCCCAATCTTCTAGTTTTACTTCTGGTCTTTGCCACCTTGTATGCCTTCCCAATTAATTTGATAGCCTCCTTATTTCCTGAGACACCCATGGCAGATTACCCCTTTTCACTGGTAAATACTTTTGCCGAACACTTTGAAAAATTACTTTGGAAGTCCTCCACTGTAAAATTTTTGCTTCCATTCTACTTTACCCAATGCCTCCCTCATCCTACTGTAATCTCCTTTGTTTAAGCACAGGACCCTGGTATTGGATTTTATCTTTGCACTTTCCATCTGTATTCTAAATCCAACCATACTGTGATTGCTTCTTCCAAGAGGATCACTAACTATGAGGATATTAATTATGCCTGTCTCATTACACAGGACCAGATCTAGGATAGCTTGCTCCCTTGTGGGAGAAAACTTCAAGAAAACTATTGCAGATACATTCAATTAACTCATCCTCAAGGCTACCCTGACTGACCTGGTTTGACCACCGACCTGTAGATTAAAATCCTGAATGATGAATGCCATACTATTTTTACAGGTTTGAGTTTAAATTCCAGTCAATGGTGACCCCATGATGTTGATAGTGGAGATTCAGCAATGATAATACAGTCGAATACCAAAGGATGATGATTGGATTCTCTTGTCGAACATAGTTATTGCAACCAGTTGTGTGGTGCAAATGTTGCTTGCCATTTATCAGACCACATATATAAGGAGGACCTTTTGCAGGATAGTAGGACGTGGTTTTTTGTGTTTTTCTATGCTACTTAGCTCGGTACTGGTTCGTCCATCCAACGTTTTTTTTATAAACTTCATAATGGTTTGGTAGGCTATATTAGTAGGTATTTGGTAGTCAGTTACATCGCTGTAGGTCTGAAGACACATGTAGGCCAAAACAGGTGGAGAGGGTAGATTTCTTGCCCTAAAGGACATTCATGAACCAGATAGATTTTTGTAACAACTACCAATTGTTCACTCTCACTATAACTGAGACAACCTCTTGATTCAAGGTTTATTAAATGAATGTATGTCCCCAAAACATAAGCCTGGGACTTTGATTTACTAGTCCAATGGCATTATCATCATCTCACTGCCTTCCCTGTATTCATATTGTTAGTTTAGACTTTGAAATCAAAAACATATTGTCTAAGTTTTGAGCAACTTCAAGTTGGGAGGGGTAGTTGATGCCAATGAGATTCCAACAACTTGCAAGAAGTCATTTATAAACTTAATAAATGGGCTAATAATTATCAAATAATATGGTGTGAAGTATTAAATTTTGGTACAGAAAAATAAGAATCTAAGTAAGATATGAGCTGACATATGTTGGAAAACAAATGCATAAATACTGCAAATTGCACTACAGACCAATAAGGCCATAATAGGTGCTGCACTTGAGGGGCTGGATTCTCTACTCCCTCTCCTAATTCTTATCTAGCAATAGGAAACTAATCACCAGAGTTCACTTTTAGAGGAATAGAATTGTGAAGGAAAAACGCTGTGCTAAATTTCTGGAGAAGGTAGAAAAATAATTTACAAATGACTCCAGAACTCTGAAGTTAAACCTATTCGCAGTGGCTGAAAAGCCTGATCCCCTAGTCATGAAAAGAGAAAATGGAGTAACGGTACAGTAATTGGGGAGAGAAACGTTCTACAGTGTTAAGGAAAGTAAATCTGTTTGCCAAGAGTACTGTAACATAATTCCTTAATTTACTGTTTTTGGAATGTTTTCCCCATGGATAGGTTTTATTATGGAGGATAAGTATTTTATAACATTTTGATGGATTATTTTTTAGAAAATGATAGATTAAATATTTTAAAATACAAATAAATGTTGGAAAAAAAAACAAAAATTGATTAATCCAAGCTGGGGCAAAGTAAAACAAATACTGTTACTCATTTGTTTATTTGAAAAAGATGCAAGTCTTTTAATCTATAAATCAGCATGTCTCAGTAAATTGAGGGTTGAGTAACCAATGAGAAAAATATTGATTTCTTTCAGTTCACTGCAAACAAGCACAAGCGTAATTCCTCTGAACATCTCTGTGCTTCATCATCATTGCTTCCACAGCATCCTGATCAAGTTAGTATTTTATTTTAATCTAAATTGTCCTGAATCACCCTTTAGGATAAATATCTCTTAAATTTGTGTTACTTGTAATTTTTAATTGTAGTTAGTCTTAATGAATTTAATTTCTTTTACTAGTAGCACTTAATTTGAAATCAAGTTTCTTCTCCTGTGAGGGTTCATCTGTTTGATTTGGCATTTACATTGTGATTGGCTAATTCTCATAATCATTTTGTGTGATTAAATTATGGAGTCATGACTTGCAATTCATTACAGTAATGTATTGTAATGAATATTTCAGTTTCATTTCTCTTCTGATAATTTATTGCCCTAGTAAGTAACAATTAAGTTGGTACTTTTTCTATAGTGGTACAAATGTGTCTTTGATTATAGCAATTATGTAAACTTTGAGCTGAGCATACAAGCATTGGTAAAGTTGAGTTTGTTTAGCTACTGGGGAGATGATGCATTTAAAAGCTTTGATATGAGCCAATGGAATCATGTATTTCCTTCCAATTTCTTGTGTTATTTAGATGTAGGGAGATTTAAGCAGGTTTTAAGTTATCATTTGATTATGTAACTTCATGCAGAAATTAGTCCTTGTCCAAGTTGTGTATTACACATAATATTGAAATTGTTAATTCATATCTTAAACAGTTTTTTTGTAGTCTTAGTTGAAATTGTTTATTTATCTTTGTTTTATTTACTAAATAATAAGCTTTCATTTTCTTTGTCCACAATTGTATAGTTAACTAATATACAAATTCCATTGAATTGAAGAAACTTCCCATTTATCTGTACAGTTTTGCAATTATATGGTAAAATAGCTTTCAATAATTTGTTTAGAAAATAATTGTTTTGATTACTCATGGAATATATTCTAAAAAATATAATCACATTCTCGTTTTAAGCTATTAAAAATTACTAGATTGATGTCTGGAATAGCACATTTTCTTATGAGGATAGTTTGGACAGGCTGGGCTTCTTTCTACTGAGATTTAGAAGGGTGAGGGGTGATGTAGTTAAAGTGTATAACATCCTGAATGGTCTAGATAATGTGGACATGGAAAAAATATTTCCTATTGTGGTTCAGTGCTGAACAAGGGAGGGGCACTGTTTTAAAATTAGGTGTCATCCCTTTCTATCAGGGGGTTGTTTTGGAACTCTTTGCTTCTGGAGGTGAAGGTTATGAATATTTTTATGACAGTGGTGAGTAGATTTTTATCAAGCATGGGAATTGAGGATTATTAGGGTAGTTAAGAACATTGAATTCGAAATGCAAGAAAATCAGCTGTAATCTTATTTGTTCAGAAAAAATCCAGGGGGCTAATTGGCTTACAAAATTGCTCCAATTTTGTATATTCATATGGATTCTTTGGAATCTTTTATTGGCTGCTGTTTCTCTTGAAGAAAGCAAGCAAGTAATCCTTATGTCTTTAGCAATGCAGTGGTCATCTCATTGCTAGGCAAACAAGAATTGTTCTATAACATTAAAGGCAAATAGCTGTTCTTTTCTCTTTTGCTGTTGCTTCCTCATACTTACAGTCCACATCAAGTCAATGCATCCTATAACTTTTTAAACTGTTTTTCTTGCGATGAGAACTATGCAACCTGCCTCAACCACTACTTATGCCTTTTCATGCCACTGCACCAATATCGTACTGTTTTCTTTGGGTTTTTTGACCTCTTTATCAATGTACTTCTTTAAACACCATTTCTATCTAATGACCTAACAGCCTATTCTATCTCACTACTATTAAAGGATGAAAGGACTTTGAGAGCTATTGCCTGTGCCTGTTCTTTAACTGCTTGATTCTTCATTCTGATTGGAGGATATCTTGATGCTACACAGAATGCACTAAGCATATCTCCTTGCCTGATGAGACTGCAGTGAGTTGGGCCCCTACTGCTCCACCACTACCACCTACACTTTCACAAACCTGTTCTCATCATACTTATCAATGCCGATTTTACGGAATCTGTTGTAAAGCATCAGCCCTATTTGTGTTAAAAAAGCAAATGGTAATGGGAAAAATAATCCACTCCCTTGTAGACCCCTGCATGTACTGAGCCAGAGGCTGCATCAGTGCCGGGTGATCATGTTACTTTCACCCAAACCTTTAGCCTGTTTGGGAATGTTTTGCTCGTCATTTTAAGTTTTGAGGACTTCGACTAACAAAAAGCAGAGATGGTTGTAATGTCCAGCCTTCCTTTTAATTTTACGTTCTCGCGATCAACAATGACTTCTAGAACTGGAAGTCGATGCTGTGATTCACATCAGTGTGCCGATTACCATGTGTAGATTAGAGAACATTGGTATTGTCACTGAACTAGCAGGTCAGAACCTCAGGCCAATATTCTTGGGTCATTGGTCTGAATCTGACCATGATTGGTCAAATTTGAACTGGTAAAATCTGGAATGAAAAGCTGATCTAATAATGACTGGGTAACTGTTGTTTATCTTTGAAGTATTATTTGTCCTTTGTACTTTCTGCCCTTTTCATTCTGTAATAGTGATTGTACGTTTGATAGATCCTGTCGAATAGGACTTGGGAATTTGCTAAATTATTTGATCCCATCCTCAGTCAAATGCTACCTTAATATCCACTGCAGTTGTTCTCAATTTGACCTGGAATTCTTCTTCACTTTTGGATCATTTGCCACTCCACTCTGGGTCTTCCAGTTCTGACAGTCATCAGACCCCGCTCTGGGTTTTCAGATTTAGCTTAATTTTTTAAAATGTATTTAGTATAAACACATAGATACAGTATGAGTTTTGATGGGCATGAATTTCAGCCACTCAAGTCCATGTAATAGTCGACCCCATAAATTTAACGTTTAAAATGTAGTCAAAATAATTTGACTATTATTTGAGTATATATGGGAAACCTCAAGTAGGTCACCTCTCAGCTTCTGACGCTCCGGGGAAAATAGCCCCAGTCTATTCAGCTTCTTCCCATAGCTCCAACCCTAGAAACATCCTTGTAAATCTTTTCTGAATTCTTTCAAGTTTCACAACATCCTTCCTAAAGCAGGGAGACTAGAATTGTACACAATATTCCAATAATGGCTTAACCAATGTCCTGTACAGCCACAACATGACCTCCTAACTCCTATACTCAATGCACTGACCAATAAAGACAGGCATACTAAACTCAGCCTTCATTATCCTATCTACCTGAGACTCCACTTTCAAGGAATTATGAAAGGACCCTACTATTAAGTGTATAAGACCTGCCCTGCATTTCCAAAATGCAGCATCTCACATTTATTTAAATTAAACTCCATCTGCCACTCCTCAGTCCATTGGCCCATCTGATCAAGATCCCATTGTATTCTGAAATAACCTTCCTCGCTGTCCACTACACCTCCAATTTTGGTGTCATCTGCAAATTTATTAACCATATCGCCTATGTTCACATCCAAATCATTTATATAATTGACGAAAAGCAGTGGACCCAGCACCGATCCTTGTGGCACACCATTGGTCATAGGCCTCCAGTCTGAAAAGCGATCCACCACCATCACCCTCCTGTCATTACCTGCGAGCCAATTCTGTATCCACTCAGTCAGTTCTCCCTCTATTCTGTGTGATCTAATCTTGATAATCAGTCTACCATAAGGAACGTCCATGTAGATCATGTCCACCACTCTGCCTTCATCAATCCTCCTCGTTATTTCTACAAAAAACTCAATCCAGTTAATGAGAGACTATTTCCCATGCACAAAGCCATGGGTTGACCATCCTTAAGCAGTCTTTGCTTTTCCAAACACATGTAAATCCTGTCCCTCAGGATTCCCTACCACATCTTGCCCACCACTCATGGCAGGCTCACTGATCTTTGGTTCCCTGGCTTTTCCATAACCACCTTTATTAAATAGGTGGCACCATGTTAGCCAACTTTCAGTCTTCCAGCACCTCTCAAATTAAGAAGGGGAATGATGTACAAAAGCATGGAAGTAACATTAAACTTGTACAAAACACTTGTTTGACCTCTGGAGTATTATTTACAGTTCTGGGTGCCACATCATACGACAGATGGAAATGCAATGGAGAGACAGTAGAAGCAATTTACAAGAACAAGAAACTTCACCTATGAGGGCAGATTGAAGAAATTGGGACTGTTTTGGAGTGAAGGCTGCTCCCTGGAGATGTGACAGACAACAAGGTGTTAGGATACAGAGTGTAGGTTCAATTGAGGTATTCAGAAATACGATAAGTATTCAAGCATTTGAGAGAAAGTATTCCATCACCTTTCAAACTTGCATCTTGTATAATGGTCAAGCTTTTAGAAGTCACAGAATTTGATACTCAGGATTTCCAATCTCTGACCTGCTCTGCAAACATGAGAAATTTGTGTGTTGTGAGTGGGAGAAGGACTTGGAGATTGAGGAGAGGGATCCAGTAATTGTCATCCAAGTTGGTACCAATAACCTTGGTCAGGCTAGAAAGGAGATTCTACTGGAAGAGTTTGAACAGTTAGGAGTTAAGTTATAAAGCAGGACCTCCAAGGACGGCAAACTGGCATTTGATAAATAAAATCAGCAAGTTAAATGCATCAATCAAAGATTGCTGTGGGTGAAATGGTTTTAGTTCATGGGGCACTTCATTAGTAGTGGGATAGAAAGGAGCTGTTCCAGTGGGATTTTATGGAGAAAGAGATTATCATTTAAGATTAATAAACTTGTACTGATGAAAAATTACTCTTTTTTATTTGAGTCATTTTCTAGGTTATTTAAGCAGTATGCCACAGCTTCTGCACACATTAATTTCAGCCTTACTTTCAGTTTCAACTCCTGATAGTTGTTTATCAAAACTTGGTTAATTCCTGTAAATTACTCTATGATAAATATTCCTTTTCCAGAGAGGTTGAAGCAACAGAGAGCCATTTTCATTTCCATGTGTTCTAAAACTCACTAGGGAAATCTTAACCAGCCTTAACATAAGCAAATCTCGACACTGGTGCTCACTTTCCACCCTACCAACCTTCGCATAAACCAAATCATCCAACGACATTTCCGCCACCTCCAAACAGACCCCACCACCAGGGATATATTTCCCTTCCCACCTCTTTCCGCCTTCCGCAAAGACGGTTCCCTCCGTGACTACCTGATCAGGTCCACGCCCCCCAACAACCCACCCTCCCGTCCTGGCACATTCCCCGGCCACCGCAGGAATTTCAAAACCTGCGCCCACACCTCCTCCCTCACCTCCATCCAAGGCCCCAAAAGAGCCTTCCACATTCATCAATGTTTTACCTGCACATCCACCAATATCATTTATTGTATCCGTTGCTCCCGATGCGGTCTCCTCTACATTGGGGAGGCTGGACGCCTCCTAGCAGAGCGCTTTAGGAAACATCTCTGGGACACCCGCAACAATCAACCACACTGCCCTGTGGCCCAATATTTCAACTCCGTCTCCCATTCAGCCGAGGACATGGAGATCCTGGGCCTCCTTCACCACTGCTCCCTCACCACCCGACGCCTGGAGGAAGAACACCTCATCTTCCGCCTCGGAACATTTCAACCCCAGGGCATCGATGTGGACTTCACCAATTTCCTCATTTCCCCTTCCCCCACCTCACCTCAGTTCCAAACTTCCAGCTCTGCACTGTCCCCATGACTTGTCCGATCTGCCTATCTTCCTTTCCACCTATGCACTCCTCCCTCCTCTCTCACCTATCACCTTCATCCCACCCCCATTCACCCATTGTACTCTATACTACTTTCTCCTCACCCCCACCCTCCTCTCATTTATCTCTCCACCCTTCAGGCACTCTGCCTGTATTCCTGAAGAAGGGCTTATGCCCGAAACGTCGATTCACCTTCTCCTTGGTTGAACCGCAGGGTCTGTTTCTGTGCTATATGACACTAAGAAACCCCAAATTCTTAAAAACCTGGACCACACCACCAAATGATTAAAGGCTTATGCCTGAAACGTCGATTCTTCTGTTCTTTGGATGCTGACTGACCTGCTGTGCTTGTCCAGCACCACATTCTCAACCCAGACCACCAAATGTATGGCAGAGTTTGGTTCAGGACCGTAGCATTTTTTTTAAAACAGTAGACAAAATGTGAGATCTAGGGGATCAATTAAAAAAAATCAAGCCACAGAATTCCATGGATTTGAACAAACAACAGTAAACTTTGCTGTACGATGTTAGAATGGTAATATAACAATAAATAATTTATAGTGAATCTTAAAGCCATTATTATTAAATGTGTATGTAATTAATGTAAGTTGACCTTTCATATTAATTCTGCACATATAAATAACATTGGACTGTATCAATTCTACTTATCTATACCTTTTCTTTTATATCAGCCAATAATTTTAAAGGTGTTCCATGCTGAATCTTTCTGCCATCTCTCTCTGACATCTCTCCTGTAAGACCCAGTGTTTGATTTTATCTTTTTTTAATGCCAAGGGATGTTTTTGGAGATTGCTGCAAGTACTGTATTTGGAACAGCACCATTAAATTGGGATAATCTGTTGGGTTTTCGGATAGGTTAAATTATTCTGTGTTCTCTTTTGTTTTTGCTTCATTCGGTAATATTGAAAATAAATCATGTTTGTTTAAAACTAAGTGGTTGGGCAAGCTGCATCACTCCTGGAATATTCACTTTACACCTGCTTAAAACAACTAGCAAAGTTGGGGTCCGGGCTACTTTCTTGAAACGTTCCGACGGGGTCTGGCCTGGTCCATAACAGTTCCCAGCCCCTGTCTAGACTGTGCACTCTCCTGCAGCTCCTTGACTTTGTTGGGGTTTCCTTTACTACTTCCACTAATCCCACTAGGTTAGCCTCTTTTAACACATCTTTTCCCTCAATGCCTTTCTTCAGCCACCAGCACTGTGATTTTGTGTGTCCCACCATTTCTCAGTGGAAATCTGAGACTTTTCACCCTCTTGGGCTTCTCTTTTCACCTCTGGTAAACTATTACCAGTGTGCTCCAATCTTTATTTTGTAGTGAAGGAGCTCCCCTTCTCCTGATTTCTACCCCTCACATGATGAAAGTCCTGTCGGAAGCTAAATTTCACCTTATGCATCAATGCATATTCATCTGCCATCTCTGCCGCTCTTCTCACTTCTTAAAATTTCTTTTCATTCACCTAAGTTCTTATCATCTCTGGAAGTGAGTTTTTAAACTCTTCCAGCAGAATAGTCTCTCGTCTATTTTTCAGGCCCTCACCCATTTATCAAAATTGCTATGTTTAATTCTTTCAAACTCAACATAAGTCTGACCTGGTTCCTCCTTTGTTTCTGAACTGCTTATATGTTTCTAGAACCAATTCATAAGCACACAAGTAGCCTTTTTGACATCTGCATAATCTCTTTACCGCTTATCTGACAGTGCTGCATATACTTCACAAGCTCTGCCTACCAGCTTAGTCTGAACTAGCATTACCCACAAGTTCTCTGGCCACTCCATCTGCTTAGGCGAAAGTGAGGACTGCAGATGCTAGAGATCAGAGTCAAAAATGTGGTGCTGGAAAGCACAGCAGGTCAGGCAGCATTCGAGCAGGAGAATTGGAGATTCTTCTGCTCCTCGGGTGCTGCCTAACCTGCTTTTCCAGCACCACACTCTCGGCTCCATCTGCCTAGCCCACTTTTCAAATGAAGTCAAGAAGGCTTCGACATCTTTCTCATCGAAATCTGGCAATGTTTAACATATTTATATATATCCCTACCTTCATCCTTCATCTCCATCCTGTTAACTTGACTTTGCTGACTAATTCACATATTTTGAAGTTCAAATCTCTCTCCCTTTCTCTTTGTTCAGCCAAGAATCTTTTCTCCCTTTCTTTATCTTTTATCATGGCTCTTCTTTCCCTTTCTTTGTCTTCTATCTCCATTTGCCACAATTACAATTTAAGTTTTTCTAACTCTACTGCACCTTTCTGTTTCTCTACACCTAAGCGCTTGACTGACTCCATTACAATTTCACCTTTCCTTTTGTCCCTTGTTAAACCCAATTCTAACCTACTTGCTAATTCTAAAAGCATATCCTTCTGTCTTTATAAACTTCCTTGGCAAGTTTGGGAAGCATCTTTAAACCCCAGAACCTCTTCCGCGATGTTAAGAACTATTTCTCTTACTTTTAATTTAACCAACCATAAGTAACTGAAATTAAACAAATTTTCTCACCTAAGTTTTATTTAAAGATCTAGGACACTTAGTTGCCAAGTGTTTAAATCTGATAGGTCCTTTTGTTCCCCAAATCTGTCCAAATCCCTGACTGGAACAGGGATAAATCTTGGATGACAAGCCCCCAAAGTGTTAGGACGTGGAGGTCGAACCTTTCTGTAAATTAAAACCAAACACTCAGAAAAGCTTGCCTCATCTCATAATATGTTAAAATGTAAGCAAGTGACAGAGAACTCCTAAATTCCACTATTTAAAGAAAAGTAACAATCTTTATTGGTTCCAACTCTAATAGTGAACATGACACAAAAGCTATTCACAAATCCAAGCCCCCTTTCACATAACTACTTACTATCTGACCCCAGCTCTATAAAATAATATGTTGTTCCAATAACACATTTATTAAATGCTGCATTAACTTAATCTCAAGACCCCACACTCTGTCTTCGATGTTTTCACTCTTCTGGCTGTTGATCTTCCTGGGTTGTCGTCTTTCTTTCTTTACTGTGAATATGTTTCACATGAAAACGTACCTTTGATTGAGATTGTTTTCTAATTTCTTTTGAGCAAGATATTAGTTGGGCAGTCGATGTCTGACTCTGATCGATGGCAGTTGCTCTCCCTCTAATTTCCAAAATACCAAGTTTCTATACCCCCCATGACACATTAGATTCTTATTATTTGATTGCTCTCCAGGTGTCAAAACAGTAACATTCAAATTCTATTGGCTTCTTGTATCCTGGGCATAATTTAAATTAATTGGTTAAATTCAAATTGTTGTCAAAACAACAACCAAGACTCGAGTATCAGTTTAACAGCCAATTGTTACATTTGGAACACCCTGATCTTTAGCTGGCAGCTGTGGCTGTACTTTAAATTCAGAAAAACACTTTCTATCTTAAAGTGATCATACATGCTTTTGACTTTGCAACACAGGATGATCTACTTTTTGTTTTGCAGTGAAGGATCTCCCCTTCTCCCAATTTCTATCCTTCATGGAATGAAATTTCTGTTGGAAGCTAAATTTTGACTGATACACCAGTACATATTCATCTGCCATCTCTGCATCTCTTCTCACTTCTTGAACTTTCAATTCATCCATAGAAGTTCTTATCATCTCTGGAAGTGAGTTTTTAAATGCCTCCATGAGAATGATCTCTCTATGTCTTGTCTATTTTTAAGGTCCTCACCCAGCTATCAAATTTGCTATGTTTAATTCTTTCAAACTGAACGTAAGTCTGACCTGATTCCTCTTTTGTTTCTGAACTGTTGTCTATACGCTTCTGGTACCAATTAGTAGGCACTAAAAATAGTCCGTTTGACGTCTGCATAATCTCTTTACCCCTCATCTGACAATGCTGTAAACACTTGACAAGCTCTGCCGACCAGTTTAGTCTGAATTAACATTCCTCCAAGTTCTCTGACCAATACATCTGCCTAGCCAATTTTTCAAATGCAATAAAAAGGCTTCAACATCTTTTCATCGAAATGTGATAATGTTTCAACATATTTGTATATATCCCTAACTTCTCCCTTCATCTCCATCCTCTTAAGTTGGCTTTTCTGACTAATTTGCAACTTATGAAGTTCAAACTCTCTCTCTTTTCCTTTTTACTCAACTAAAAATCTTCTCTCCCTTTCTTTATCCTCTGCTTGTAATCGTAATTCAAACAGTTTCATTTCCTTTTCTGTTTCTTTTTCTTTGTCTCTAAATCAGTCTGTTATTAGCCATTTCCAAAGATTCTGATGACTTTTCGAGCATATTTAAATGTCAAGCTATTTCTCTGTAACTACTTAGTTCTTCACAGACACAGGCAACTCCAACTTGTCTGCCAACTCCAGTAGCATTTTCTTGCTTACTTTTTGTAAAACTCCCAAAGTCACTTCTTCCACCCACAGAAAACATCTAGTAACTGTGCCATTTCTCTCACTTTTAATCTAACGAACCACAAGTAGCCAAAATTAAACTGATTTTCTCTCCTAAATTTTATTTAAAGATCTAGGATACTAATCCCCAAGTGTGTTTAAATCTGCTGGGACCTTTCCTACCCCAAATGTGTTGAAATCTGTCCAAATCCATCCAGATTCCGGACCTGATCCATCCAGATCTGTTTGCACTCATCCAAACCTGTCTAAATCCTGGACCTGAGCCCCCAATCTGTTACAATGCGGAGGTCGAACCCCTCTGCTAATTAAACCTAACACCACAGAGAAACTCGCCTTGTTTTGTAATCGCCTAAAAGTGTGAGTGACTGAAATGAAACCCCTGATGTCAATTGTTTAAAGAAAAACTAACAGTTTGTTTTCCTAACTCTAACAATGAACACTAAGCAAAAACTATTAAAAATTTCAAGCTCCCTTTTTCAATCAAATAATAAGAATCTAATGTGTCATGGGGGGTATCTGCCCCCAACTCTATAAAAATACTGCTCCAATAATACAATTATTAAACATTAAATCTACTTAATCTCTCAAAGTCCATACAGTCTCTTATGCTGTCTTCCTTCTGATTCCGCTATCTTCTCCCTGGGTCATATTCTATGTTTTGTTTTACTGTTTTTACTGGAAAAGATATGTTTGATTGATACTGCCTTCTGAGATTTCTTTGAAATAACATGCTGTCATGTTCAGTGGGCAGTTAGCTGCAATTTTCAAAATTCCCTTTTTATGCCCCCAACATCCTACTCATTGGTCTGGTGTTGTCAATACAATAAAATTCCAATTCAATTGTTTTTTGGTATCCGGGGCATAATCTAAATTAATTGGTTAAATTCAACTCTGGTTGCCCTAACATCAGTTCACAACCCCAAGCTGATTCTTACATATGATCAATTCTCAGCACTCTCTGTACCTGTCAGCTAATCACAGACACATGTGTTATAACAATCTCTCAGTTCTGAAAAGGCACCTCTCTCTTAAATACACTCTTTCAACGTCATAACATGTGGATATCTTAGCAATTTCTCAAAGATGTCGGCATGGACGGGTTGGACCGAAGGGTCTGTTTCCATGCTGTGCATCTCTATGACTCTATGAAAAAGACCCATTAGATCATCAATTCTTATTAAACTTAAGGGATCAGGGGGTCAGGGAGTCCAGAACTAGAGAGCATAGTTTAGGATGAGAGGGGAAAGATATAAAAGAGACCTAAGGGGCAACCTTTTCACACAGAGGGTGGTATGTGTATGGAATGAGCTGCCAGAGCAAGTGGTGGAGGCTGGTACAATTGCAACATTTAAAAGGCATTTGGATGGGTATATGAATAGGAAGGGTTTGGAGGGATATGGGCCAGGTGCTGGCAGGTGGGACTATATTGGGTTGGGATAGCTGGTTGACATGGACGGGTTGTACTGAAGGGTCTGTTTCCATGCTGTACATCTCTATGACTCTAACTCTTTATCTTTTCCGATCTGACCTTGTTATTCCCTTTCAAGTCACTCTGATTGCTTTCACTCTTTCTTTCTTTGGTCTAAGCTCCCCTGATATCTGTAAACTGCACTCAAAAGAAATTACATGTATATACCTCCAGCTGTTCACATGCAGCTAGCTTCACGGAGCCAGTTTTTTTTTCCTTGAGTTCCAATCTTGCTCAGTTGCATCAAACAATTACACCTTGTGAGCTTTTCAACCCCCACTCACTCAGCTGCATGTAACATTAATATAAGCAGTCATCTTTCAAGCCCCTCAGGTTTTCCTCGGATCAAATGTCCCTCGAGCCTGGACTCTTCATAGAGTCCCCTAGACAGATTTTGTGTAACTTAGCTGCCTTCCAAGTAATACAGCTCACTTATGTGCTCCTGACACTTGGTTTTCTCATGTCTGTCTCTCATCTTCACTCACTGCCTATAACCTTTCAACTGCTGTGCAGTGACCCCTGAACTGTCCTATTGAAAATGTTGCAATCGGCCTCTCTCATTACTAGGCAGAACTGAATGTAACCACCCAGCAACAGTTTGGATCGGATGTGCTCTGAATATTATAATTTGCAGATTGCTGGCTTCTGTGTGTAAAAAGCTTAAGAAAGATTCAGCACAGTTTAAAAATATAATTTTGAAGTTATGAATTGCAGGCATAGCTTGAATATCATGAATAATTCTTTGAATGTCTCTCAATTCTTGCACAAGTCTCGAATGTCACTGAGCAGGATTATGTAATGTGAGTTAGGCTGATTGTATCTTTGCCGTGTGCAATGCCTAAGTCAATGATGTGCAAGATTGTACACTTAATATAATTCTTTCCAGCAGTTTGGGCTTGCCCGATCATTTTGGAGGGCATTTAACAACAACCTTACTGCTATGGGTCTCGAGTTGCATATAGGCCAGAACATTTTGTTTTGTGTATCTATACTTAATACGACATTACTAGGTAAAATAAAAATTCTAATCATGGTTTAACTTGCATGTTCTTTCTTTGAGTCAGTTACAATGTTACTACATTATTTCTGTCTTTTTAGGAACCTCCAACTAGTCCAAAATCAATCCATGATAGCAACAATGAGCCCCCGTCTTCGCCAAAATATTTACAGTCACCACCAATTGTAAGTATACATGCAGCAGCAACCAAAAAGGATTTCCCATTAGGAGCTGTTGTTGTATAGTTGTGTGCACCTATCTCTAGGCCAGAAGGCCTAGGTTCAAAAGCCAACTCCCAATGTGCTAGATACAGAAGTGTATCATAACCTGTTCAAAGCTTAGATTCTTAAAACAAATGTCTATTAAAGTGGATCCAAATATCAGCTATAAAAATCAATAATTTGTTCTAATGAAGGGCCATGAATTGACTTAAATAGAAATCATTTAAACAACACCATTGCTTATTGTTGATGTGCAATGCAAAACAATTTTTTTCATTGCATTTGCAGGTTTCAGAAAAATATGGATTACTTTATGTAACAAAGATCACAGAGAATGGCAAGAAAGTCAGGTGGGTAGATAAGACATTGGCAACTGATTTGAAAATTCAAATCATTTAGTGTTTGCTGGTGATTTTGGTCTAATGGTAAACACAACAGCTAAATGAAAAAAACACTCGTCATAAACAGACGATAAAATGTTTCCAATTTGACATGATATCCTAACCAATTTTTAGTCCTAACATTTGTAATTGATGACCTGCTTATTACTTTATAAACGGGCTATTATTGGAAATGCATACCTCAAGGCAATTTCAACTATATCGAGTTTTGATATGTGTAAAAGAATTAAAGAGGAGAAAGTGAGGGCTGCAGATGCTGGAGATCAGGAAGAAGGGCTTATGCCCAAAATGTCGATTCTCCTGTTCCTTGGATGCTGCCTGACCTGCTGCGCTTTACCAGCAACACATTTTCAGCAAAAGAATTAAAGACTCCTGTTTAAAAAAGTATTGGATCCTTGTCTTTATGAACAAAGACACTGAGGACTTTGAAAGACCAAAGGATGAGTGGGAAGTTTAAAAGAAAACCATTTATTATCACAAAACCACCTTCAACTGTGTCCATTTGCAGATTTATTGGAGGCAGATCAGAGGTCACTAATCCACTCTTAAGAACCAAGTTTCTCAGTAGAAGCTTTTAAGTCAGCTGTGTGCCCTTCTTTCGACTGGAGTTTTATTTTAACACTTGGAAGCCATGTTTCCTGGAGCTTGGGAAAATCCGTCACATAGAAGGAGACATAAGGGCTGAACCCACAGGATAAATACTCTTGGAACAATATGTACTCTTGACCCAACAAGCTTACCTTTGTCAAGCATATGGTTTTTCCCTAGACAGCTGGCTATAAGTTTTAAAGGTGGAAAGATTTATAAGAAATCCTGCAATTAATTTCAATAAGCCATCTGAGGAAACCAAATCTCATGAATTTCCTGTCTGAAATTTGCCTATTTCCTCCCACATCTCAACCTCCAAATTTTCTGAAATTCATATTTTGACCATAAAGTACAAAACAAGGAGGTTGTAAAGATATCAATGTCTTAAATGGACTAAGTAGATCTTCTGTAATGACAAAGTGATGAAAAGTCAATAAAATAAGGAGAAAAGAAACTGTTCCAGGGTAAAAAGATCAAAGAAAGTAGAGAAAATAAATTTAAGATAATTAGCTAAGAAAGGCAAAGACAAGCTACAGGAATGTACTTGCGTAAGGATGATGGAATCAGATTTGATCTTTTTCAAAAGAAAATTAAATTCTGAAATGGGGAGAAATATGCAGCCCTCTCTGGCAAGGCTGGGGGTCAGAACTGTTTTCAGAGAGTTGGCATAGTGGCTATCTTCAGTGCTGCTACTTTTTATCTATGTAGGGATGCTGAATTCAGTTCAGAGTAGGGTATGGATTGAAAGCATATTGGGTACAGGTATAAGTTGAAAATAGATCAGAAACACAGGCAGGGTGTTGAATTGTGCACATGGTTGGACAAGGTGTACGGTGAATGGCTGGGTTTGAGGTCATCAAATATTAACCACTGGCACCATCTAGCCATTTGTTTCTGTTCACTCAACAAATTATAGAAATATCATTGCAAAGGCCTCTATAATTCAATTTATTCTCTTTGAAAGGAATTATATCTTGATGTTCTGCCAGTGTTATCGTCAGAAAGTATCATGTTTATTTTCTCTAAGCAGAAAATCACCTTTGGGGATGTTAATCCAGTCAGATAAAGGTGTTAACCCTTTATCTGAGTAGAGCCCAAATCAGGAAAGGAAGATGTAGGAGCAAATTATTGCAGATGCTGGAATCTGTACTGAAAACAAAAAATGCTGGGGGTCACAACAAGTCAGATAGCACCAAAACATTATCTTTCTCTCAGTCCACGGATGCTGTCTGACCTGCTCTGATCCCAAGCATTTGTTGCTTTCACGAGAAGAGGATGGTGATGTAAGTGCTGTTGCAAAAATAACAGGATATTGAGCAACAAACAAGAGTTGGCAGAAGCTGAAAAAGTAGCCTCAGCAGAGCCGTTATCTTGTGTGGCTATGGTTGGGACAGTCACCAAGAGGTGGGTCACGAGTGAGACAGAGATTGAAATGTCATGCTTGAGAGCTTGAGAATTGACTTTGTTATTGTATATGGCACATTTTGTTTGGTAGAAGTGCATTGTTATCTTCAATTAAACAATAAGTTCAGAAATGGTTCTGGGATTTAGTCGATCATTAGGACAGTGGTGTCGGTTTTTGGAACATGACTGAAAGGACATGTTTGTAGGCCCAGAAACTAATTATATAAACAAATGGAATAGCTTTTTTTAAAATAGAAATATTACAACTATTTGAAAATGAATACAATGATTAATAACTATATTTCATGCTACTAGCTCAGTAATTATTCATTTGCTTAGTAAATTGAAATGCATAAACTATGTGCATTGAATACGCAAAGTTTTAATGCATGCTTTTTAATTGTAACTTTGTTAAAATAACTCTATGTATTTTAATTTTAACACATTTGCTTGTAGGAAGAATTGGACATCGTCTTGGACAGTCTTGCAAGGGTCATCTCTGCTATTTGCTAAAAATCAAGGCAGTGGAAGTGGCTGGGTAATTAATATTTCTGCCATGTTTTTTAATGTAGTGCATTCATAGTATCCTTTCATTGTCATAAAATTATGTGGAGTAATTTTACTGCAATGTTAATAAATTGTTTAAATCCAATTGGCCCAATAACAGTAGTGAAGTTATGCACCAGCAATGTGTTATACTGTAAGCACATTACATTGCCTATCATTTTCAACATGGATTGTTGAAAAATTATTATAATAATTAGTGAGTGCAAATGACAATATCTGACTTCTGAATTTTTTCTTCTTAGCCACTTCACAGATAGCCATTAAATTACATTGCATTGTATTGCAATTTCTAATTCATGATTTTAAAAAATATCTTTTGAAATATGCCACTACTGACACAACCTATTTCTTATGAACCAATATTATTAAGTTTTCAGCAATTTGTAATGTAACCATTTGGGTCAGCCAGTTAAGCAATAATTTATTATAGTTAAGTTTTCTGGGATTTTCATCCACATTGTTGTTGTATGCACTGTTACATAGCTTTCTTTCGCAAACAAATTAAATCTAGTAATGTTTTATATGTGTATGGATAGGATTAAGAAAGTAGCCAGTACAGTGTGTATTTAGTTTCAAGATATAAATAGTAATTTTTTTTCTTTTAACTGGCAACTCAGCTGAGCGATATCTAGTTGATAGTGTTATAATACAATGAGCAGCATTATGCATTTTGCTGGGTGACTTCTCATAATACATTTAACAGCTTTATTGCATTCCTTTTATTTATTTGTTCTTTTATTTGTTCTGGTGCAGGGTAGTAGTGGGGTTAGCAGCTAATTCAAAAAAAATGTTTGATAACATTGTTCAGCAATAAGAACACAGTGTGCATTTTGCTATTTCAGCCGAGCTAGTTGTACATAATGCACCTGGACTTCCAAATGTTCTCAAGTTTACTGAATAATGGATTTACACATTTAGATTTGCTACTTAAGATATTTTAAATGATCAGTTTCTTCCAGTATTGATCAACAGTCTATTTGTTCCTTCACAAAACAGCTTGATAATCATCCATATCATTGCCTTTTGAGAAATGTGGACGAGAAAGCATGCATGCACTACCTATGCACATAACAATAGTAGCTGCATTTCAAAGTGGTTCCTTGATTGTTGATACTTTAAAACATTCTAGACTTGATACAAACTAAAACTCATGACACCATTACATTATTGGAATATCTGATATGCAACTCAATATAAATATGTTTTCATAGATGTAACCCTGTTCCATCATCTTAAAAGCAGTTTATACTTAAATTTTTGTTGATCAACCTGTAAAATCAAGAACATGAAATTCGCACTGCCTGAATGTGTGGTAGAGCCCAGTTCAATCTATAAATTCAAAAAGGAGTTAGACTGTTATTTGATAGGAATATGTGCAGGGTTATCGAATACAGGTAGATAATGGCTTAAAATGAAATGCTCATTCGGAGGGTCAGTGCAGACACAACAGGCTCAGTGCTGTAATAATTGAATGATGTTAAAGATATTTATTGTTAATTAATATGAATAAATATGAAAGTATTTCTGTTGAAGTGGTCACAATTATTTTCTCCCCTTTTGTTTTGCAATTCTTTCCCTTTTACAATCACTCCTGATCAGTCTATGGAGCAGCACGGTTGCTCAGTGGTTAGCACTGCTGCTTCACAGCACCAGGAACCTGGGTTTGATTCCATCCTCTGCATGGAGTTTGCACATTCTCTCTGTGTCTGCATGGATTTCATCCAGGTGCTCTGGTTTCCTCCACAGTCCAAAGGTGTGCAGGTTAGGTAGATTGGCTAAATTCGATTTGATTAATTGTAATCACGTGTGCCTAAGTACCTTGAATTGAAATTAATTGAATTTATTGTCACGTGTGCCAAGGCACAGTGAAAAGTTTTGTCTTGCGAGCAATACAGGCAGTTCACATAGTTTAATAGCATAGATAAGTAAATAGTAGGTAAACAGTGGCAAAAACAAAAAACACCGGTACAGGTGAATGCTTAGAGTTTGAGAGTCCATTCAAAAAGGAGTTAGACTGGTTTTGATAGGAATATGTGCAGGGTTATGGGGATACAGGTGGATAAAGATTTAAAGTGAAATGCTCATTCAGTGAGTCAGTGCAGACACAATGGGCTCAGTGCTGTAATAATTGAATGATATTTATTGTAAATTAAAATGAATAAATATTGTTTTGCGAGCAGTACAGGTAGATCATAGCAACAAACTTGACGCTGTCAACCTTCTCAACCTCTGCTCCATTGATGTAGATAGGGATATGGAGTGACCTCCTCCCCTCTTTCTGAAATCAACAATCATTTCTTTTGTTACGCCAGCATTGAAAGAGACGATGTTGTGGTGCAATGATAACAACAAGCCCTCTGCCTCCTTTCTGTATTCTGAGTCATCGTTGTTTGATATCCATCCTACCATGGTGCTATCATCAGCACACTTGTGGATGGTATTTGTACAAAACTTGTCTACACTGTCATGAGTATGCAGGGATTACAATAAGGGGCTGAGAATGCATATTGTGTGGGGGGGGTCCAGTGTTGAGAGTTATCATGGAGGAGATGCAGTTGTCCATCTTCACTGATTATAGTTTTTGGGTCAGGAAGCTGAGGATCCAGTTGCAGATAGCGGAGCCAGGGCCTAGGTCTCAGAGCTTTGAGATTAGTCTGGAGGGCATTATGGTGTTGAAGGCAGAACTGTAGTTGACAAGTAAAAATCTGACATAGTTGTCCTTTTGTCCAGATGTTCCCGGGATGGGTGCTGGTCTAGAGAAATGGCTAGTGGACCTGTTACATCGGTAGGCAAATTTCAGGGGATCGAGGGAGGCTAAGAGTTGATGTGGGCCATGAGTCTAGATTAGAGTGGTGCTAGAAAAGCACAGCAGATCAAACAGCATCCAAGGAGCAGGAAAATCGATGTTTCGGGCAAAAGCCCTTCATCAGGAACTTTTGCCAGAAACATTGATTTTCCTGCTCCTCGAATGCTGCTTGATCTGCTGTGCTTTTCCAGCTCCACTCTAATCTAGACTCTGATTTGCAGCAAGTGCAGTCCTCACTTTTGCCAACCTCTCAAAGCATTTCCTGATTATGGAGATCAGAGCCACTGGGCAGTAGTCAATAAGGCACGTTGCATGTGTTTTCTTGAATACTGGGCTGATGGTGGTCTTGCAGCAGTTGGGGACTTCGGCTTGTAGGAGGGAAAGATTAAAGACGTCAGTGAATAGTTCTGCCAGCCGGTCCACACAGAGTCTAAGTGCACAGCTGGGACTCTGTCTGAGCCTGTTGCTTTCTTGTATTGACTCTCAGGAAGACTAACCTGACATCTGCAATGGTGACGGAGGGAACAGCTGTATCCAGGGCTGTTGGGTAAGTGACACCATAACTTTGGCATTCTACTCAAAATGAGCATAAAACGCATTCAGTGCATTAGAGACGGATGTGTTTTTGTCCATTATCTTGCTCTGCTTCATTTTGTATCCTGTTATGTTGTGTATGTCTTGCCACAGGCAGCACATGTGCTTATTTTGGTTTGGGCCACTAACTTGGTTCAGTGCTATCTCTTGCCATCTCTAATGGCTTTGCGGAGGTTATTTCTGGATTTTCTGTATAGATCTGAGTTGTCCAATCCTGCACACGTGGTCTGCAATAGGCAGTGGATTTCCCAGATTATCCAAGATTTCCGGTTGGGGGAACACCTGGATTGACTTCTTTGACTCTCAACGCTCCATGCACTTACTAATGAAGTCTGTGACTTTGGTGGCGTACTTGTCTAAGCTTCTCGCTGAGTTCTTCAAAATGGTCAAGTCGACCAATTCCAAACAGTCCTGAAGAAACTCTTCCCCTGCCTCAGACCAGCATTACACTATTTTCTGTGAATGGTCCTCCTGTTTCAGCTTCAGTTTGTAAGCTGGGAGGAGGAACTCAGAATTGTGATCTGATTTTCTGGATGAGGGATGGAGCAGTCAGTGTCTTTAATAATTATTTGACATCAGTCCAGGATGTTTGGTCCTCTAGTGAGGAAGGAGATGTGTTGATGCTATTTTGGCAGCACCCTCTTGAGGACACCAGCCATGATGAATAAGGCCTTAGTGAATTTCATCTCCAGAGCGTTTGTGGAGGTGTAAATTTCATCCAGTGTAAATTGCCCCTTGTGTCCAGAGATGTGCAGGTTAGATGGGTTAGCCATGGTATAAATGCAGGGATACACTGGGTCTGGGTGGGATACTATTTGTAGGGTTGGTGTGGACTCAATGGGCTGAATGGCTTGCTTCCACACTAGGAATTCAATGAAGTCGTAAGCTCTTGTGTGAGAAGGAGTCACTAAGTGTATAGCACCACTATTCTGTGTCTTTTTGTTGCTGTGAGAAACTGAATAGCATCCAGGATTCCTCTGAGGAACTCTATAAACATATGCTTGTAATTTATCAGTACTTTGCAAGTCCTTGTCCCCAGTATTACATTTAGCATTTCAGAAGATAATTGAATAATTTTTCTACTTCAATTATAGCCACAGCGTGGCCTTTTGCCTAGGATTTGTATCCCATATAAGAAGGGACTGCTACTAAAGTATTACTGAAAGGTTTGGAATTGAAATTCCAATATCTCTAATAGTATCAGTTGTACATAAAAATATTTGTGTCCAGGAGCTCTACACAGCATCAAATGACAACAATATGATGGTGTGAGACCATGATGTCACAGTTATCAACAGACTAATAAAACACACACATACAAGCTTTGGCCTATGAGTATAAACTAAACTTTTTATTAATGTGAACAAGAACAGTTGACCCTGTTCTGGGGCTATATAAAATATCACCCAAAAGTTTTCAGCTAAGGTCATAGTCATAGAGCTGCACAGCACGGAAACCGACCCTTCGGTCCAACTTGCCATGACAACCAGTATCCTAAATTAATCTAGTTCCATTTCCCAGCAATTGGCCCATATCCCTCTAAACCCTTCCTATTCATATACCCATCCATATGCCTTTTAAATGTTTTAGTTATACCAGTCTCCCTCACCTCCTCTGGAAACTCATTCCATGCATACACCACCTTCTGGATGAAAAAGTTGCTCCCCAGTTGCCCCTCCAGTCTTTCCCTTCTCACCCCAAACCTATGTCAACCAATTCTGGACTCCCCCACCCTTGGGAAAAGACCTTGGGTATTCACCTCATCCATGCCCCTGATGATAAGGTATTTTTGACTTGCTAGTATTCTGACCAGGTTGGGGAGAAGTACGAAGATCAATTGCTGCAGTGAGAGTATTACAGTCTTTAAGGAGAAAGTGAAGACTGCAGATGCTGGAGATCAGAGCGGAAAATGTGTTGCTGGAAAAGCGCAGCAGGTCAGGCAGCATATTACAGTCTTTAATATGTATGAGACCAGTAATGTAGGACTAATTACACTATAGTTGAAATCTCATTGAGGAGAAGACCAGGAAAGGAAAGAGGATGATTCTTAGGTGGTATTGTATTGAATGGCAATAGATTGAGAAAGAGGGAGATGCAATATGACCCTGGTGACTTTGTACACCAGTTGCTGAAAGTAAACATGCAGGTGCAGCAGGCAATGAAGAAGACAAATGATATGTCAGCCTTCTTGATACAATTGTATTGGAACTTGGTATGATCACACCTGGAATTTTGTATGCAGTTTAGGTCTGCTTCTCTAAGGAAGGATGTTCTTGCTTTGGAGAGCATTCAAATAAGGTTTACCCATCCGATTCCTGGAATGGCAGGACTGATGTGTGAAGAGAGATTGGATTGAATTGGACAATTTTCATTGGAGTTTAGAAGAATGGAGGTGGATTTCCTAGAGGCCTAACAATTCGAACAGGACTCAATAGAGCACATGCATGATCCAATGACTGGGGGAGCCTAGACCAGTGGCCACAGTCTGGGATATTGCAGCTTTGTAGAACTTTAGTTGGGCCACATTTGGAATATTGTGTACAGTTGTGGTCACCACACTGCCAGACTATGTGGCCTGGTTTGGAGGATATTAGCTGTGAGGAGAGATCGGTCAAAATTGATTTGTTTTCACTTGAATGTTGAAGATGAGGAGAGATCTGAATAAAGTTTACAAATTGAGAAGCATAGCTAGAATGGATAGCTGGAATCTTTTTCCCAAGATCAAAATGTCACATATAAGGGACATTGGTTTAAGGTAAAAAGGGGGGGGGTAAGTTTAAAGGAGATGTGAGAAGCAAGTTTTTTTTGCACAGGGTGGTAAGTGCCTGGATTGCACTGTCAGGGTGTTGGTGGAGGCAGATACGATAACAATGTTTAGGAGTCATCTTGATAGGTATATGAATAGTCAGGGAATGAGGAATATGGACCGCATATATGCAAAAGATTTTTAGTTTAGAAAGGCATCATATATTGGGCGCAGTCTTGGTGGGTCAAAGGACCTTTTCCTGTGGTGTACTGTCCTTTAGGAGAAAGTGAGGACTGCAGATGCTGGAGATCAGAACTGAAAATATGTTGCTAGAAAAGCGCAGCAGGTCAGGCAGCATCCAAGATTATGAGGTAAGCCATTTAAGACCGAGGTGACGAGAAATGTCTTCACCCATAAAGTGGTGAACCTGTGGAATTCTCTGTTACAGACAGCAGTTGAGGACAAAACATTATATGTTTTCAAGAATGAGTTAGATATATTTCTTGGATCTAAAGGGATCAAATGTATGGAAAGAAAGTGGGAATAGCGTACTGAATTGGATGATCATATTGAATGGCAGAGTTAGCTTGAAGAGCCAAATGGCCTACTCCTCCTCCTATTTTCTGTGTTTCTATGTGTCTACATTGGAATGAGCAAGGAGTAGTGTGTAAGTAGGCTTTACAAAGTAGGTGGTAACAAAGCATCATTGCCTTTACAAAAATATGGAACCCCAGACTAGGGTGAGGATGATCCTCTTAGTACCAGTGAAAATCACTGTTGCTGTTTCCTTTTGTACAACTAATTCAATTCTGTCTCAGTAACATCTTTTAGGTTAGCATCCATTGATCTGTGCAGAAGATGACAGAGGCAACCTGCAGGAGAAGAGATTATTTTGTCTTGTTTCATTTCCCAGAAGAAAGAAGACCAGGATGAAAGAGCATGTGAATTCACTTTGATAATGGACTTCCTGAGGGTCCCGTTAATAGACAATAGGTGCAGGAGTAGGCCATTCAGCCCTTCGAGCCTACACTGCCATTCAATGTGATTATTCCTAATCAGTATCCTCTTCCTGCCTTATCTCCATAACCCTCGATTCCACTATCTTTGAGAGCTCTATCCAGCTCTTTTTCTTAAATGAATCCAGAGACTGGGCCTCCACTGTCCTCTGGGGCAGAGCATTCCACACAGCCACCACTCTCTGGGTGAAGAAGTTTCTCCTCATCTCTGTCCTAAATGGTCTAACCCGTGTTTTTAAACTGTGTCCTCTGGTTCGGCACTCACCCATCAGCGGAAACATGTTTCCTGCTGCCAGAGTGTCCAATCCTTTCATAATCTTATATGTCTCAATCAGATCTACTCTCAGTCTTCTAAACTCAAGGGTATACAAGCCCAGTCGCTTCAGTCTTTCAGTGTAAGGTAATCCCGCCATTCCAGGAAGTGACCTCGTGAACCTACACTGCACTCCCTCAATAGCCAGAATGTCTTTCCTCAAATTTGGAGACCAGAACTGCACACAGTACTCCAGGTGTGGTCTCACCAGGGCCCTGTACAGCTGCAGAAGCACCTCTTTGCTTCTATACTCAATTCACGAGTACTATAGATGGATCAGTTTTTGTCCAGTGTGT
>NC_057714.1:88523772-88572519 GCF_004010195.1 Chiloscyllium plagiosum | reverse complement strand
CTCAAAAGATTCCAGAAGATTAGTCAAGCATGATTTCCCCTTTATAAATCCATGCTGACTCTGTCCTATCCTGTTACTGCTATCCAGATGTGTCGTAATTTCATCCTTTATAATTGACTCCAGCATCTTTCCCACCACTGAGGTCAGACTAACTGGTCTATAATTTCCTGCTTTCTCTCTCCCACCTTTCTTAAAAAGTGGTATAACATTAGCCACCCTCCAATCCTCAGGAACCGACCCCGAATCTATCGAACTCTGGAAAATAATCACCAACGCATCCACGATTTCCCGAGCCACCTCCTTCAGTACCCTGGGATGTAGACCATCCGGCCCCGGAGACTTATCAACCTTCAGACCTAACAGTCTCTCCAATACCAAATCCTGCCAAATATAAATTCCCTTAAGTTCAGGTCCTTCAGCCACTGTTACCTCCGGGAGATTGCTTGTGTCTTCCCCAGTGAACACAAATCTGAAGTACCCATTTAATTCTTCTGCCATTTCTTTGTTCTCCGTAATATATTCCCCTGTTTCAGTCTTCAAGGGCCCAATTTTATTCCTAACCATTTTTTTGCCTTGCACATACTTAAAAAAGCTTTTACTATCCTCCTTTATATTATTGGCCAGTTTACCTTCGTATCTCATTTTTCCTCTGCGTATTTCCTTCTTAGTAATCCTCTGTTGCTCTTTAATAGCTTCCCAGTCCTCAGTTTTCCCACTTATCTTTGCTATGTTATACTTTTTCTCTTTTAACTTTATATGTTTCTTAACTTGCCTCGTCAGCCACGGCCGCCCATGCCATTGCTGGGATATTTCTTCCTTTTAGGAATGAACTGATCCTGCAACTTCTGCATTATACACAGAAATATCCGCCATTGTTCCTCCACAGTCATGCCTGCTAAGGTATTGCACCATTGAACTTTGGCCAGCTCCTCCCTCATAGCTCCATAGTTCCCTTTATCCAACAGAATTACTGTCACTTCCGACTGCACCCTCTCCCTCTCAAATTGCAGATTGAAGCTTAATGTATTATGGTCACTACTTCCCAATGGCTCCTTCACTTCGAGGTCTCTGACCAATTCTGGTTCGTTACACAATACCAGATCCAGAATTGCCTTCTCCCTGGTTAGCTCCAGCACCAGACTCTAAGAATCCATCTCTGAGGCACTCCACAAAGTCTCTTTCTTGAGGTCCAATACCATCCTGATTCTCCCAGTCTACCTGCATGTTAAACACCCTCATGGTTGTCATTCTCATTTGTGAATAACTACTATCCTGAAAGCACCAGTGTTGCTTTCCTCCTTCAGCAGTCTACACTATTGATGAACTTCAGGCTTGCAAGACAAATAAGAGGTGGTTACTTGGAGGCATGGAAATATTCCTTCCATATATGGCTCTAACCCTCTTCCATCATCACAGGTCAGAGGGCCTTCAACAAGAGTAATGGAACCATAAGTCTGCTGAAGAAAACACTTTGCTGCCTGCATCAGTCAAGGGGTCTCTGTATTGCATGCTAAAAAAGTTCTCAATGTTTCTAGTCATATTTTATATCTGCCACAACCTTCCTAATTTGAGGACCCGGCCACTACTTTCTGAAAATGCCACATTGGACATAAGAGGAAGTAGAGAAGAATGAAGGAGGAAAAGCCCATGTAACAGGCTTCATTGCAGTAAAAACAAACATCTCCTATGTCCGGATTGACCACAATCTCCTTTTGGAGGGTTCATGTTAGGCAAGATTTAGATAGTTTAAAAGAAGTTTTATAACAATAATGAGGGAAGTGATACAGTAATGATAACAAGAGGAATAGAACATAATGACATAATGACTATAATGACAAGAGGAATAGAACATACAAACATAAGAGATCAAAAACAGCATCTGTCAATAAGTGCAAGAGGAGCAGTCAATTAGCGCAAGTGTCCTAAATCCTACTCAAAAATCTCAATTCTCTCAGGTGCGTGATAAACTTGGGCCTCAATTTATCCTCTCCACAGTGCTCCCCCAATTGTTTCTAAGTTCACTCCAGCTGCAGGATCTGACCTTGGGTATTAACACCAGTATATATTGGATAACTAACAGGAAACAAACAGAGATGGATGTGTCATTTTCAGATTGGAAAACTGAAATAAATTTTCTGCCATCAAAATGCAAATCTCAAAAATTTGGTACTCTAAGCAATTTTGGAACAAACAAATTGGCTATCTCCCAGTACTTGTTTTAGGGCTCTTTGCATTCACAGAAAATGTTCCTGATGCATGTAGCTGTTGTTTAAATCTGTTAATGACCTTGCGACATATTTTAACTTCTCATCTGATCTCCATTCCTGAAACTCCACCCCAATCCTAAAAGAACTGCAGATTCTATAAATCAGGAACAAAAACAGAAATTTCTGGAAAAACTCAGCAGGTCTGGCAGCATCTATGAAGAAAAATCAGAGTTAACCATTCCCAGAAAGGATCACTCGACCCGAAATTTTAACTGACTTTTCTCCACAGATGATGCCAGACCTGCTGAACTTTTCCAGCAATTTCTGTTTTTGTTTATTCTTTTAGCCACTTGCTCCAAACTTTCTAATTGCATTCCTGAACCTCTTGCACTATCTAGCTCTCTGTCCTTCTTTATGACCCTCCTTAACTCATACTTCTTTGATCAGACTTTTCCTCAGTCACCTTAATTCCTTGATGTTTTTTCTCTGCTAAAGGCATCATATAAATGAAAGTTGTTAATAAGAGGATTGGGTTAGTCAATTCATAAATGTGTTGTCCAAGTAGATACCTCTACAGCTCATTTCCTTCCAGTTATGCCAAATTTCACTCCAAGCAATGCAGAAATCAGCTGTGATTTTCTTTTTGGAAGCATGGCTAATCAGCAGTCATGCTGCATTATTTTGTAGAGAATTTTTAGATTGCATACAAAGGATGCAATTTTTTTTTGCAAGAGACAGTCATTTCAACAGTTCAGGTCCATTGGTGTGTAATTAGTAGCAATATGTTCAGTGGATGAAGAGTTCCCTCATGTACTTTTGTCACTGTCAGTAAGGCAAAAGACTGCTCACATGGAGAAAAAAAATATTTATTTTCCTAATGGACATTGGGGCTCCTGGGCTCAGGGCTCACTGCTCCGTCTGCTTTTCTTTTTTCTGTTTCGCCTTTCTTTTTTCTCTTTTACTTACTTTATTTACTTACTGTGAAGAGTTTGAATGGCATTGACAGTGGTGAGTTAACCTGTTACAGACTCATGGCGGAGTGAGCCCTGAGGCAAAAGATTGGACCTGAGGATCGGCAACTTTGTCATTGGTTGAGTCTGTGTGGCGGCGCAAGGGGATCATGGTATCATTGACGAGGTGGGTGGCAGTGAGAGACTCTGTTAGCAGGTCCCCTGCAGGTCGTGGTGGAGCTGAATCAGCCCAGCGGCAAAGATGATGCATGAGGATTGGCAACTTCGACATTAGTTGGGTCTGGCATAGATGACAGCGATGCAGTGTAGTTCTGAGTGACTCAGAACTCGAATGTCGATGGACTTCTGTTTAAGCTATATCTCTTCATTTTTCTTTTTTTCTTAAACTATCAAAATGGCGCTGTATTGTGGCAACAAATGAAAGCTTTCCACTGTATTTTATTGTATTTTTCACTAAAATACACATGACAATAAAATCATTCATTCATCAAAATCATTCATTCACTTCTTTCTTTAATGCATTGGACTGATGTTGGTTATCATTTCCCCTTATTATAAGGTTAAGCCAGTTCACTTTCTTTTTAAAATTGTTTTGCCAAAGTTGTATTGAAGCTACCAATGAAGATCTGTATACACATGTAGCTGACAGACTGCATAATTTAAAGATAAAGCATTGTATTAATGCAGGATACCTAATATCACTAATGTGTGATAAGTCTTAGTTTTATCACTTAATCTTTCAGAAAACATATATTGTAAAGTATTATCTGTGGAGATTTTAGTTGTAAAGCTACAGAAAATATTGCTACTGTATTTATTGTGCATTTCATTTATGACTTCCATTTGTGACTTCACTTTTCTTCCCTCTTTCCACCAAGTCATTCTACCATTGGAGCTCAGTTCCAGAGCTCTTGCTTTCTCTTCTTGCCAAGTGGAAAAGTGCTGTCAAGTGTCGACCTGCAGTCACCTATGTAAACTGTCCAACTGCCACTGTATGTTTTTTCTGCATGCACCTTGACATAGTTAAAACGTATAATCACATTTCATCAGCATTTCATGGTCTACAGTAATTTTGGGTGTGCTTCACTAGAAAATTTCATGTCTGCTTCGTTTGCTTCTTGCATGTTTCTGGTAAGTTTAAGCGGTTTGTGGATATCTTTGCTGCACTTTTCAATGTTGCAATTTTTAAAAAATGCATTAAATTATTAGACCTTTTAACATCACTTAGAGCTTTATTACAAATAACTATTTCATTGTGTTGTAATGAAATTTATTTGTTGTCTTCTTACACACTAAATAAGCAAATGGCCATATTACTCTTTTTTTACAGGAATGCATGTGGCTGCCAGTAGTCCTGTTCTGTATTACTGTATTAGGATATAGTCTTGTAAAGATAGATTAGTGTTAATTCTGTTGATGATGCACCCTTCACCACCGTAGAACTTGGAGTTCTCATCAAGATCAAGCTGAAGTTATTCAATTATGGTATTCAACCATGAAAATTTCTACCTCATCTTTGCCATGGTAGTTTGGTTTCCATTTTTGGAATTGTCATACTGTCCCACTATACTTATTCTAATAACCAGCTTAAAACTATGTATGACCTAGTAAAACTTGTAACAAAACAAGGAACTGAATTGATGCTTTACACAGTATCATTAGAACATGCTGAGAACAACATTGTAGGAATATAGAAGGTAAATGTTCTTTCTTTATTTAGCTTAACAATTGTCATTGAAAGGATAAAAGTATCACCAAATCCTTATCATTTTTGCTGTTTTGGTTTACGTCCTTTTCTGATTTGGAGGACACTTAGAGGAGAACTTGATGATGATGTCCTTCTACCTGGCGTAGGTTGTGGGTTTTGGCACATACTGTTAAGTGTTCTTGGGCAGTCGATTTTGCCTCATCTCAGGAACATAGAATTTGCATGGTTGAACCAAGGCTATAATGAAATTGGAAGCTGAATGGTCTTGGTGGATTCTAAAATGAGATTTGCTGTGCAGATTATTGGTGATTAAGTGCCGTTTGATGATGGTGTGGCTATTACTTGCATCAATCTGCTGGCAATTAAGCAGACTAATAAAATGGCAATTAGATTTGTCTTCCCTTTTGTGGATAGAATATAATTACATAGTTTCCTATATTGTTGAGTGGATGCCAGGGTTACCTGTACTGAAACATTTAGCCAATTGAGGAGTGCACAACTATAGCACTATAGCCTGGAAGTTGTTGAAGGGTGTACACTATAACTGTATTCAGTGTTATTGACTGTTTCTTGTTGTCACATAGAATTAATCAAGTTGGCTGAATAGTGAGTTCGTCAGGAGGAAGTTGAAAAAGATCTTTAATTCAGCATTCCTGGCTGAAGAGGGTTGCATACATATCAAGCTTGTTTTTTTGGACTCAGATTCGAGTCTCCACAGTCATTGAGGATGGAAATATTCATGCAGTCACCTCTTTTCATTAGTTGCTTAATTGTCCAGCACCACCATAATTGGATGTGGTAATGTTTGCAAGCTTTTAGTTGTGAAATCACCTTAATTCTGCCCATGGCGTATTGCTTTCACAATTTAGCACATTTCTTCTGTGGTAATTTCATCACAGTGGCACCTCATTTTCAGCTAAATTTGGTGCTGCTTTCATTTAGCAGCCCTCTTTGAGTGAGGGTACTACATTTGGCTTGGTGGGGATAAGAAAGTAAACTTCTCAAATATTTATTCATTCACAAATGTGGCCATTACAGGTTGGACCAGCATTCATTGGTTGTTGCTAATTGCCCATACGAGAACAGTGGTGAGCCTTCTCCTTGAACTGCTGCAGTCCATGTAATGGAAGTAGAACCCATAGTGTGGTTAGGAAGGGAGTTTTAGGATTTTGATCTAGTAACAGTGAGCAATATCATTGTAATTCCAAGTCATGATAGTGTGTGGCTTCGAGGTGATGGTGTTTCAATGCATTTGTTGCCCACTTTCTAGATGGTAAAAGTCAAAAGGACTAGATGATGCTGGATTATGCAATATGCAGCATGGTCGTGTATAATTTTGTTGCTGCTGATAGTTTGATGGATGTCCCAACTTTGGGCTCTAAAATGCACTACTAATCTATAGTGTGGTGGCAATGCTACAAAACATAGTAAAAGATGTTCTCAGTGTGAAAATGGGCCTTTGATTCTACAAAGACAGTCCAATAGTCACTCCAACCAATGCTGTCATGCCCAGATTAACTTGCAAAAGTTAAATTGGTGAAGGTGAAGTTGGAGTGAACTTTGAACAGTCTTTGGGTTATTAAAATAATTCATAAATTATGTTAATAAATAAATCTTGCCTTCCATAATTTACCTTCTGTCCTTCCTGGGAGATTTCCTGGGAAATGACCATGCAATAATCATCTATTGTTTATAAAACTCTATTTCTTTATTGCCTTTGGGGAAAGAAAGCTGCAGTCCTTGCTTGTCTACACGTGACTTCATATCCACAGCAAAATTCCCCTCAGAAATAGCGTAGCAATCCACTTACTGCCAAATAAGCTGCTAAAGAAAAGTCGCTGAAGAGTCGACAGGTGGGCTATAATGGCTGAAGAAGAAAGCTCGACACCACCACCTTGAGGGCAGTTAGGGATGGGTAACAAATGCTGGACTTATCAGCAACACAAGATGTAAACCTATGTCAAGGGGATTTTAGTCTACTAATTTGTTTCAAAAACTAGAATCAATCCTACCATTCACATTCACCAATGTCACCTCCCTCACAGTGACTCTGGTGACTCCCTTGAGACGAAAACAGTCCCTATTATATGTGGAGGTTGAAATTATTTTGAAAAGTATAATATAGCAATACGTAATTCAACAGGCATTTGTGATTTATAGTTAAGCACACATATTTGAGAGAGTTTACATCCATAGGTCTCTTTGCATTTTGAAGTACCCAATGAAAATTAAGTTTTAATGCAATTAAAAGTTAGATACAGGTAGTTAGTGATTTTAAGAAATTTTGTTTTTACTAGGGCAGAATAAAACTGAGAGAGACTATGGGTGTAAATTATGCCATCAGAATTCCATTAAATTCTTATTATAATAACTATCACAAATATGGTTTCCATGTACATTGGTGGAACCAGGGAAACAGGTGAAATATGCTCAATGTAAAAACCATTTTCTCGCATTAATGATCATTATTTTATCGTCTTTGCACAATTCCATGCCCCTAGTTATGCCGTTTTGACTAGAGATAATATCTAGAAATGAATGCTTGAAGTTTGCATGCTAATGAGGACAGATTGCATTCAATTTGATGCCACGCAGATGTTAGATTATAAGGGCTAACCCTTGAGAAAATACTTAAGAATGACCAGCACCCAGAAAATGCTGCCTTATTAAGAGGTCAGTGACTTCTGAAAGGAAGGGGACCAGATTGATGAAAACAGAAATGGATACTTGTTTTGGTCTTTTATAATCCAAGTGAATGTTAACAATTTCAGTTTTTGAAATTTTAGAAATTTGGTGGCAACCAATCCAAACCAGAGTTCACTGTGGATCTAAAGGGAGCTACAATAGAATGGGCTTCAAAAGACAAATCCAGCAAGAAAAATGTAATTGAGGTAAATATTTTAATTTATAACCACAATTTTCTATATTCTATGTTCTAAGCATGTAGTCATCTATTGGTTGGCACTTTGTCACCACATTATTGCATTAATCATTGTTACTCACTAGTCCTTTAAATCAATAGCTCCTGGTTATGATAACAATCAAGGATTTTTTAAAATTGTTATTAGATGTTTTGCAATATTACCCTGATCATTCACCTCAGTAATCAGTTTAAGTTTCTGATACTTAACAAATAATTATGCAGCTGTATAAAAGAAAAAAAACTGTGAATGGTGGAAATTAGAATGGAAAACAGAAAGTCCTGGAGGAATTTAGTATGTCTGGCAGCACCTGTGGGGAGAGAGAGAGAGAGAGGCAGAGAATTACCTTTTCAAGTCCAGTATGACTGTAATCTAGCTCTCTGTAGGGTTTTGACAATCAGCAATTTGTCCTGGATTTAGTGTATCTTTTCAATGTTGTATAGTCTTCAATGAAATGACTGAGCAGTGTCAGTTTCTGTTCCCAGTAGATTTGGAACCTTGACTAAAAAGTGGCAGTCTCATTCGGAGAAACTGATGACTCAGGATCAATTAAGATGTTACACACCAGTGCAAAATAGGATGCTCATTTCAGAATGAATAGAGTTGAGTAAATGTAGCTTACTAATTGATACTACAAATTTTAGATCCCTGAAAGTGACAACACAAGAGGGATAAGGTGGTAAAGAAGGTGTATAGTGTGCTTGCCTTCATTGGTCAGGGCATTGAATATAAACGTTGACAAGGACACTACTGTAAGAAGGGTGTAGGAGCTTTGGAAGGGTGCAAGGGACGTTTACCAAGATGTTACCTGGATTGGAGTGTGTTGTTTATAGGGAGAGATTGGGCATACGTATTTTCACTAGAATGTTGGAGGCTGAGGGGTGAAGTATATAAACGTATGAGAGGCATGGATAAGGTGGATCAGCGGAATCTTTTTCTCAGAGTGAAAATCTCAAATAGTAGGGGGCATAGGTTTAAAGTGAAGGGAGTAAGTTTAAAGGTGTGTGAAAGATGCTGGTAATTATCTGGAACTCGTTGCCAGGAGAGGTATTAGATGCAGATACCAAAGCAATATTTAAGAGGCATTTAGACAAGACACCTGAATAAGCAGGAAAGAGTGTTACAGACTGCATACAGACAGATGGGATCAGTTCAGAATGGTGTCATGGTTGACACAGACATGGTGGGCTGAAAAATATGTTCTTACGCTGTACTGTTCTAAGTTCTAATTGCATTTCTGGTCATATTCAAATTTGTCAGTTGAAACATATTTCCCAGTAAAATTCAAAATGCTAGTAAACATATGAGTTGGTAGTTTTCAGAAATATCTTGGGAGGCAGTATCATTTGTTTTCCAAATCAAGTAATGGTATTGACTCAAATCCATTTAACACAGAAAGGGCTATGAGAATTTGCCTTCATAAAAGTAGAAACATTAAGGCAAATTGGCTGGTTGAGATAAGCGTGACTGAGTACTCCATTCTGCAGAGTTAACAACATTATGTTTTCTCTGAGCAATTTTTCCTGGCAATGGCACAATATTCAAATGTTCCCTTTAATTTGAAACATTGTGATATGTATTATTTTGTTGTGCTTACATAAAAGGAGAATTTGAAACCCTGGTTATCATGGACAGGAAAGTGGCCGGATGATTGAAATCTGAATTGTGAAATCTGCCAAAAGGACAACATGAGATTAACTTGTTCTTTAGTTCTGCAAGACATTTAGATTATGTCGCTCTTTAGTAAAAAGAGATGATGGTTTAATAAAAGTATTTTTTTCCCCATAGTGTTGTTTTTAAGTTAGAGCTTGATGCAATCTAGTTCAGAACTTAACTGTGTCTTATATAATCTTTACGGTCGGAGTATGTTTACAGTAGGGAACATTTAACACAACATGAATCCCTGATGAAGGGCTTATGCCTGAAACGACAATTTTCCTGCTCCTTAGATGCTGCCTGACCTGCTGTGCTTTTCCAGTACTATGCTTTTTGACAACTTGAATACAATAAAGATGGCAGAGCAGGTGATCTGTTGTGACTGCAGGGTGTGAGAGCTCCTGGAATCTAGATTAGATTACTTACAGTGTGGAAACAAGCCCTTCGGCCCAACAGGTCCACACCGACCCTCTGAAGAGCAACTCACCCAGACCCATTCCCCTACATTTACCCCTTTACCTAACACTACCGACAATTTAGCAATTCACCTAACCTGCACATTTTTGGACAGGGGGAGGAAACTGGAGCACCCGGAGGAAACCCACACAGACACAGGGAGAATGTGCAAACTCCACACATAGTTGCCTGAGGTGGGAATTGAACCCGGGTTTCTAGCGCTGTGAGGCAGCAATGCTAACCACTGTGCCACCGTGCCGCCCATCTAGTTTGATCTAGGGCAAACATATCTGTAGTATTTGTAGCTCAAGGAACCTAGCCTCAGATTTTGAGGTGGAGGGTGGGGTTGCAGACATTGCAATGCATCAGAGATGGGAAAAGCGACATGGATATTTTATTCCAGGATATTCCTTGGGATAGGTTCTTCTGATTTGGTCTTTGATCAGGGATGAGAAGATGTAAGGCGGTAACATAGCTATGGGAATCCAGGATGTTTAGTTGAGAACGAACGCTGCATGGTGAATGAGCTCACTGCCCATGGCACGGTGGTACATTTACGGTGAAGGGGTAAATGTAGGGGAATGGATCTGGGTGGGTTGCACTTCAGAATGTAGGTGTGCACCTGTTGGGCCGAAGGGCTTGTTTCCACACTGTAAGTAATCTAATCTAGATTCCAGGAGCTCTCAATCCTGCAGTCACAACAGATCACCTGCTCTGCCATCTTTATTGTATTCAAGTTGTCTAAAAGCACAGCAGGTCAGGCAGCATCTAAAGAGCAGGAAAATTGTCGTTTCAGGCATAAGCCCTTCATCAGGGATTCATGTTGCGTTGAATGTTCCCTAATGTAAACATACTCCGACTGTAAAGACTATATAAGACACAGTTAAGTTCTGAACTGAATTGCATCAAGGAATGTAATTATGGTCACACAGCACAGAAGAGGTTCATGAAGCCTGCATCGATCCATCCATACGAACCCCACTTTCCAGCACTTGGCTCATAGCTTTGAGAGCTATGACATTTTAAATGCTCATCCATGTGCTCTTTAAAAGTTGTGATGGTTCCTGCCTCTATTACCCTCCCAGTCAGTGCATTCTGGATTCCACCAGTCTCTAAGTGAAGAATGTTTTCCTCAAATATCCTCTAAATCTCCTGCCCTTCACCTTAGAGTTATGCCCTTCATTATTGAGCCTTCAACTAATGGGTACAGCTGCTTTCTAACCCTGTCCCTCATAATCTTATACACCTCAATCATACCCTCACCTCTCAGCTTTTTCCGCTCAAAAGAAAACCACCCAAGCTTATCCAGCTTCTCTTCATAACTAAAATGTTCTAACCCATGCAAGATAGAGTCATAGAAATGTACAGCATGGAAACAGACCCTTCGGTCCAACCCGTCCATGCCGACCAGATATCCCAACCCAATCTAATCCCACCTGGCAGCACCCATCCCATATCCCTCCAAACTCTTCCTATTCATATATCCATCCAAATGCCTTTTAAATGTTGCAATTGTACCAGCCTCTACCACTTCCTCTGGCAGCTCATTCCATACACGTACCACTCTTTGTGTGAAAATGTTGCCCCTTTAGATCTCTTTTATATCTTTCCCCTCTCACCCTAAACCTATGCCCTGTAGTTCTGGACTCCCCAACCCCAGGGAAAAGACTTTGCCTATTTATCCTAATCATGCCCCTCATAATTTTGTAAACCTCTATAAGGTCACCCCTCAGCCTCCGACGCTCCAGGGAAAACAGCCCCAGCCTGTTCAACGTTTCCCTATAGCTCAAATCCTCCAACCCTGGCAACAGCCTTCTAAATCTTTTCTGAACCCTTTCAAGTTTCACAATTTCTTTCTGATAGGAAGGAGACCAGAATTGCATGCAATATTAAAACAGTGGCCTAACCAGTGTCCTGTACAGCTGCAACATGACCTCCCAACTCCAGTACTCAATACTCTGACCAATACAGGAAAGCATACCAAACGCCTTCTTCACTATCCTATCTACCTGCAACTCCACTTTCAAGGAGCTATGAACCTGCACTCCAAGGTCCCTTTGTTCAGCAACACTCCCTAGGACCTTACCATTAAGCGTATAAGTCATGCTCAGATTTGCTTTCACAAAATGCAGCACTTCACATTTATCCGAATTAAACTCCATCTGCTACTTCTCAGCCCATTGGCCCATCTGGTCAAGATCCTGTTGTAATCTGAGGTAACCCTCTTTGCCGTCCACTACACCTCCAATTTTGGTGTCATCTGCAAACTTACTAACTGTACCTCTTATGCTCGCATCCAAATCCTTTATGTAAATGACAAAAAGTAGAGGACCCAGCACCCGATCCTTGCGGCACTCCACTGGTCACAGGCCTCCAGTCTGAAAAACAACCCTCCACCACCACCCTTTGTCTTCTACCTTTGAGCTAGTTCTCTATCCAAATGGCTAGTTCGCCCTGTATTCCATGAGATCTAACCTTGCTAATCAGTCTCACATGGGGAACTTTGTCGAATGCCTTACTGAAGTCCATATAGATCACATCTACTGCTCTGCCCTCGTCAATCCTCTTTGTTACTTCCTCAAAAAAAACTCAATCAAGTTTGTGAGACATGATTTCCCATGCACAAAGCCATGTTGACTATCCTTAATCAGTCTTTGCCTTTCCAAATACATGTACATTCTGTCCCTCACAATTTTCTTCAACAACGTGCCCACTACCGATGTCAGGCTCACTGGTCTATAATTCCCTGGCTTGTCCTTACCACCCTTCTTAAACAGTGGCACCACATTAGCCAACCTCCAGTCTTCCGGCACCTCACCGAATTTCCTCTGTATTCCTCTAGGGACTAGTATAGTCAGAGATTATGACCCTGTTATCTGCAGCAAAGAGCAAGAATCCTGAAGGCAGTGTCTTTTGCCCAATGCAAGGGTGTTGGACATCTGTTTTGAACTGGAGAAGAATTGAGAAGTGAAGGTCCAGTCATCATAGTCCATTTAGGTGCCAATGGCATAAGCTGAACAAGGAAAGAGGTTTTGCATGGACAAGTGAGAAGCTAGGAACCAAATTAAAAAGCAGAATCTCAAGATAATAATCTGTGTGTGTTGCTACCTGAGCCACAAGCAAATTGGTGTAGTGCACGTTAAACAATAGAATTGAAAACCCGTGTCTCAAAGACTGGTGTGGTAAAAGTGGGTTCAGTCTGTGGGGCAGTGGCACCAGTACTGGGGAAAATGTGATGCATTCAGTTGTGATGCCCTACACTTGAACCATGTTGTGGCTGCATAACTAAGGATGCAGTGGTTTTTAACTAAAAATTGAGAGCAAGGATTTGTCTCAAACTTGGAAAGAAATGGTAAATCAAAACGTATAGACATTGTTGGATAAAAAGGTATTCGGGGAAATAAACTTCTTGACAAGAAAAGAGTACAAATCTAAATGTAAATCAACATATAAGGCTAGAGGATACAAACATGTAAAAGGACAAAGCAAAAAGCTCTGTAATTGTATGTAGCTTTTGAAACAAAACAGATGCACTAATAGTGCAAATAGAACTGAATAGGTACGATTTAATATCAATTACAGATATGGCTGCAAGATGACATAAATTAAAACCTGAATATTGAGTGTACAGGACATTTGGGAAGAACAGGAAGTCAGGAAATCGAGGGGTGGCCCTGTTAATTAATCATGGTTTTCACAATAAAGGAGAGACTTAAGATCAGGAAAGCATGTTGTACAAAACGTTTGAGTAGAAATGAAAAATGATAAAGGCCCAAAGTCATTTGTGGGATTGGTATGCAGTCCTTTAATATTAGAATTTAGAATTTATTGTCATATGTATTTTTACAAGAAAAATACAATCAAAAGTGTTCTCAGTCACCCTACCATGGCACCTATTATTAATGATAGAAGTTGTGGTAAATCATAAGTTACAACAAGTAAATATAAGACAAAGTTAATCAAAGTTCATTTTAAAGGCTCCTAGTCTTGAAGAAAGCCAATCAAGAAATAACAGACACAGCTGGAATGAGAACATAATGGGAGCTTGTCAAAAAGGTATAGGAATAATCAGAGGGGATTTTAATCTGTGTAGAAACTGGAAAAGTAGCTGGGCAAAAATAATCTAGGTAGTTCATGAAATTGTTTTGGGATAGTTTGCCAGAATAGCACATTCTAGAGCTGACCAGAGAGTAGGCTTCCCAAACCTGGTATTGTATGGTAGGATTTGTCAATTATCTCACATTTAAGGTGCACCTAGGTAGCAGTGACAATGATATGATTGAATTTTCTCAGGATTAACAGATTGTTGGACATTTATACTAAAAATAATGAGGCTCCATCTATAGAACAGGAGAGTACATGGTAGTCCAAGCACTGTATTAAATTAATGTTGTAAGTGATAAAAGAACTGTATGTATTAATGTGAACTTATACGTTTCTTTTATGAAAAGAACTTGCTCTTTTCCAGCTTAAAACACGTCAAGGAACAGAGATATTGATTCAGTTGGACAATGACCATCTCATCAATGAGTGGTATAAAGCTCTTGAGGAAACAATTGGTAGTCAGGTACATAGTCAAATTGAACATTTTACTTTGTGTCTTTTGTTTTGCACAGTAATAATTTCAGTTATTTTTACTAATTTGCCAATAAACTGTTAACCATGCATAAAAACTGATCTGCAACCGACAACCAATTTCATTGCAGATGGTGGAATCTGATGAAGCTGCTGAAGATGATATGCCAGAGTCCCCAGGAATTGAAAAACATGATAAGGATAAAACTAATAAAGATTTAAAGAAATCACGGCGTAAGTTATAAAACACAATAATTTCATAAAAACAGACTCTATATTATGGTTTCGCTCCACAAAATGAAGGTGGAATTGATTCTAGCTTACTGTTCTTCCTACAAGAACAATCTTTGCAATAATTAGTGTTGAAATCCCAATTATGCAATATTAACAACAAATATATTTGTATGAAATTTTTCTCCATTTTTTATGAAGTACAGGTAGACAGCCCTTTATCCAAAATCTGAAAATCTCCAAAATCCGGAGGTTTTTTTTCATGAAGTTTTTAATCTCATTAACAAGATTGTTTGGCATGCAAGCAGTTAACCCAACTCCACACCCACTCAATGCATGTCACTCAGATGTGACTTGGGTAGGCATGGCCCAGCACTGGCAGGCCTCAATTTTGTCTCAGGGCCCGTACTACTCACTGTGAAGCTGCAGTTTGGTAAGATTTTTAAAAATTTCATAGTTGAACTGTTACTTATTCCAAAATTCAAAAACTTCTGAATTCTGAAAACCAGCTAGTCCCAAGCGCTTCGGATAAAGGATTGTGCGTCTGTATTTGCAAGAATAGTGAATAGTTTCATTAGTAGCGAAGATATCTTGTATGCAAGAGTAATCAACTAATTACCCATACAACACTGCTCCATTTAAGCGTGATTAGACTTTTGATAGTGAGTTTGTAAATTAATGTTCATCATGTCCCATGTGTAAAATGTGTTAACTGAAGTAAGAGTCCACATCTGTTTTCTGTTATTAAAGGTACATTGGCCTGTTGTGATTTAATTTCTGTGATGACTGTGATAAAGAAAAGCTTTATTAAGGGTCAACACTTCCTTTTTTTTCCCCTGTATTACTATGCAAGATTGACTTCACTTGTATAAGCTTGTAAGAGATATGCATTTATATCTTCATGGGGGAGGGAAGTAAAGCACATACCTATGTATAAAAATTCATTAGTCCCACAACACTAGGCGATAGTCCAACAGGTTTATTTGAAATCATATGAGCTTTTGGAGCTTAGCCCCTTCGTCAGGTGCAGTGCTCCAAAAGTTTGTGATTTCAAATAAACCTGTTGGACTATTGCCTAGTGTTGCATGACTTCTGACTTTGTCCACTCAGTCCAACACCAGCAACTCAACATCACAAAAAATCATTGTCCTACAGAGGATAATAGCAACTATCCTTCACATATTGACAGCATTACTACTCTTGAGATTGAGAGTATTATTTTGCATAATCTTGTATGTTATTTATTATCAAATATCTCACACAATATATGCAAATAATGAAAAATATTTTCTGCATGTAATTAAAATGTTTTTAACTTAAGAACTGTTTTCATTTCTTACTGCTACTGTACACCTTACTGTCTGTGCACAACTACTGTTAAGCCCGATCTTTTTGTCCAACTTTTTTTAAAAATAAGAAGCATGCATTTCTGCTGTTTTGTTACTTTGACTCTTTTTAGATTTCCAAATCTGATTTTCACTCAAAGTCACTTTCAATCATCCTCGCCACGCACTCCCTCCCTCCTCTCTCCCTTCCAACAAACAGCTCTCTTTCCTGCTTACTGATGCCAGTGACCCATACATTGAAACTCTCTTTTCCCCACACCAATCTTTGAGCCAATTATTTAATTGCCTAATCTGTTTGACACTACACCACCTGAAGTGGGGCTTCAATTCCAGAGATGATTACCATTGATGTTCTGTGGTTTAATTCAAACTCTTTACTTGGAATGATATTCCAAGTACTACCTATGTTGTTGGTTCAATTAGATCCACCCCTGCCAATATTAATTTATTCTACAGCTGCAATCATGTCCTTACTTCCACCTCCACTGTATCTGCTCCTCGGAGGAGCAGTTCCACTCCAGAACACCCCAGGTGGCCTCCTATTTCGAGGACCGAAGTTTGCCGGCCTGGGTGATCAATGCCCTCCAGCGCATCTCCTCCACTTTCCGCACCTCCATCCTTGAACCCCAACTGCAACTAGGATAGAACACCCCGGGTCCTCATCTTCCACCTCACTAATCTCTGGATACAGCGCATTATCCTCTACCATTTCTGCCTCCTACAATCAGACCCCACCACCAGAGATATATTTCCCTCTCCACTCCTATCTGCGTTCCAGAGAGACCGTTCTCTCCGTAACTCCCTCGTTAGGTCCATGCCCCCCACATACCCACCCTCCACTCTCAACACCTTCCCTAATACTATAAAAGGTGTAAAACCTGCACCCACACTTTCCCCTCACCTCCGTCCAAGACCCCAAAGGATCTTTTCCCATCTGGCAGAGATTTTCCTGCACATCCAAACACCTCACCTACGTGGTCGGTTGCTCTCGATATGATCTCCTCTGTATTGGGGAGACAGGATACCAATTTGCGGAACGTTTTGGGGAACATCTCTGGGACATATGCACCAAACAACCTGCTGCCCTGTGGCCGACGACTTCAAATCCCTACCTCCACCCCGCCAAGGACATGCAAGTCCTGAGCCGCCGCCTCCACAAATGTAAGCCACCAGACGCCACGAGGAAGAATGCCTTATCTTCTGCCTTGGGACCCTTCAGCCACACGGCATCAATGTCGACTTCACCAGTTTCCTTATCTTCCCTCCCCTGCCGCATCCCAAATCCAACCCCCCAACTCAGCACTGTCCTTCCTGTCCATCTTCCTTCCCACCTATCTGCTCCATGTTCCCCTCTGACCGATCACTATCACCCCCACCTGCATCTACTTATCACCTTCTCCGCTATCTTCCCCACCACACCCTCGTACTTATCTTTCAGACCCCCACCCACCCCACCTGACCTCTGCCGCATTCCTGATGAAGGGCTAACGCCCAAAACGTAGACTCTTCTGCTCCTTGGATGCTGCCTAACCAGTTGTGCTTTTTCAGTGCCACATTTTTCAACCCTGATCTCCAACATCTGCAGTCCTCACGTTCTCCATATAATAGCATCAAGCCAATCACAACAGTTGAAGCTCCTAATTGTGGCTATGGAGAATCATATCAATCCTTCAGACTTTACTATCCCTTATCATTGCTTTTCACTAGCACTGCTGGTGCTATGATCAGTTTGCTCACCATGCTGCTGGCCTTGTCCTCATCTATATAGGTAGCAAGAATTTTGTATCTGTCACAGTCAGAGATTGCGGCTCCTCCATTACAATTGCCAGGTCCTATACATGACTTGTCACATTCTCCTGCCCCAAATATTGACCTACTCTAAGATTCTACTGTTCTAAAGTGATGTGAATAAAGTGACCAAGTACGTTTCACCCTCCCTGAAGCTCAATAATCCCTGCAACTCAAATTCCACTTCAACGCCCTTAAGTTGAAGTTGTTCAAACCACAAGTCTTTACTGCAATTATGGTTGTCCAGGCTGCAGTGCATTCCAAACATTCCCACACATTGTAGTCATAGAGTATGGAAACAGACCCTTTGGTCCAACATGTCCCTGCCAACCATGTTCCCAAACTAAACCAGTCCCATTTGCCTACGGTTGGTCCATATCACTTCAAATCTTTCCTATTCATGTTTAAAAGACATTTGGTTAAATACGTTGCAACTGTACCTGCATTCACCAGTTTGTTCTACCCACAAACCACTGTATATTAAAAAAATTTCCCCACATGTCTTTTTTAAATCTTTCTCCTCTCACCTCAAAACTATGGCCCCTAGTCTTGAAATCCTGCACCCTAGGGAAAAGGCACCTGCCATTAATCCTATCTGTCTCCCTCATTTTTCTAAATTTCTGTAAGGTCACCCCTCAACCTCCTACACTCTGAAAAAATCTCAGCCTATTTTTATAATTTTCTCAACCCTCTCCAATTTAATAATGTCCTCCCTATAGCAGAACTGCTCATAGTACTCCAGAAGAGGTCTTACCAACATTCTGTACAACCTCAACGTGACAAACCAGCTCCTCTACTTAAAGGTCTGAGCAATGAAGGCAAGCTTGCTAAAGACCTTCTTAACTATCCTGTCATGGCACGCTACAATCCCAGTTATATTTGCCTAAACTCATTTAATAACCAATTGGCTGATAAATAATCTAGAGGTAAAAACAATGACTGCAGATGCTGGAAACCAGATTCTGGATTAGTGGTGCTGGAAGAGCACAGCAGTTGTTTTGAAACCAGATAAATAATCTAATCAGCTAAAGTAGTAACTGTGGGTTGTTGGGGGCGTGGACCTGACGAGGTAGTCATGGAGGAAACAGTCTTTACAGAAAGTGGATGGAGTGGGGAAGGAAATATATCTCTGGTGGGCAAAAGTGAGGATGGCAGATGCTAGAAACCAGAGTTTAGTTTAGAGTGGTGCTGGAAAAGCACAGCAGATCAGGCAGCATCAGAAGAGCAGGAAAATTGATGTTTCGGGCAAAAGCCCTTCATCCTGATTTTCCTGCTTCTCGGATGCTGCCTGACCTGCTGTGCTTTTCCTGCACCACTCATAGCTCTGGCGGGATTCGTTTGTAGGTGGCGGAAAGGCGGTAGGTAGGTGGCATTACCTCCTTTTAAGGTAATGTGGTTACCTTTAGTTAGCATCCTGGACTTCTGCTGTCCCTTGTCTTCTAACCTCACAATTTTCACTTTCTAACTAGTACATGTGTAGCCAATGAACTATTGATAGCAACTTCTGCCAAAGTTGTCAATGGTAGTGTCATGCAACATCATTCTCTGAGAAGGAACATTTAAAATTTTACATTCATCTCTTAAATGTGATATGAATATTTTGTAATTTTATTGACTTTGCAATTGAAGTTTTAATTTGTTTTTGTTTACAGCAGTAAAATCTAGTAGCATAGATAATGCAGATCAAAAAAAGACAAAAACAAAATTGAAGAAGTTCCTGACACGCAGACCAACACTCCAAGCTGTCCGAGACAAAGGTTATATAAAAGGTAAGGAAACTTAATGTACCGTAGCTTCCATGAGGCCATGTTAGCAATATGTTGTATTTCTGAGTGTGCATGAAAGAGACCCTGTTATTTTTGCTATAAGTGTTTCAGTGATAAATTACTACAGACTTTTTTGGTGTATCTAATGAGTACATGCAATTTAACTATTTCTACCTTTCTCTTAATAACAGTCTCACTGGGTCAGGTACCAAATAAAACAAAGGAACTCCTTTAAAAAGTCTTGCCAAAACTGTTTAACACACTGCAAGAAAATGCATATTTTTCTTCAAATGTCTTCTGCTCACTTCCCTGTAATAAAGCATGGAAATTCATCAGTGAACCGAGTAATTCATGTCCTTCATTTTGGTAGCTTTGGATTTCCTGCATATTTACTGAATTCTAATATTTTAAAATTTGAAACTTCTAAAACACTTTTTCAGTAAACAACAACTTATGAATTAAAAATTATAATTAGCTATGCATTGTTTATTTCACTTAATTAGCCAGCACACATTTCTGTTTCAGATAATAATTTAATTTTTTGCTTGAACCTCACCATTTTCAGGTGATGTGAAACAAAAATGTTTTTTCTCTTGTAGCTATTACTATATTTGCCAATTATCTTAAATCTACAAGGCACAGGAGCAGAAGTAGGCTATTCGGCCTATTTAGTCTACTCAACCATTCAGTGAGATCATGGTTGATCTGATGATCCTCAACTCCACTTTCTTGCCTTTTCGTATAATTTTTGATTCCATTGCTGATTAAGAATCTGTCCGCCTCAACCTTGACTCAGCCTCAACAGCCAGCTGTGATAAAGAAGTCCTCAGAATCGCTATCTGCTGAGAGAGAATAAAAAACTCATCTGTCTTAAATAGGTGACTCCTTATCTGAGATTATGCCCTCTGGTTATAGACTCTTCCACAAGGGAGCCCCTCAGTGTTTACTCTGTCAAGCTCCCTTAGAATCTTTTATGATTCAATCAGATGTCCTGTTATTCTCCTAAAGATCAATGAGTACAAGCTCAAAATACTCAACTTCTCCAGATAAGAAAATCCATCCATACCTAGAATAAATTTAATGAAGCTTCTCTAGACTGCCTTCAATGTTACTTTTATCTTTCCTTAGATAAGGGGATCTGAACTATTCAGATATATTCCAGGTGTTATCTGACGAGTGCCATGTAAAGTTTTAGCAAGACCTTCCTTTTTTTATACTTCATTCCCTTTGAAAGAAAAGCCAACATTACATTTGTCTTCCTTATTACTATAGAAATGCATGCTAGCATTTTGTGATACTTGCACTAGGACCCCCAAATCCCTCTACAACAGCTTTCTGTAGTCTTTCCCATTTAATTAATATTCAGCTCATCTTCCAGCCAAAGTCCATAACCTCACAAACCCCCACATTATATTTTATCTGCCAAGTTTTTGCCCAATTGTTTATATCCCTCTGCAGACAGTATAATCCTTGGCACTGGTTTTCCTGCCTATCTTTGTGTCATCTGCAGACTTGGCTGTGGTACATTTACATTCCCCATCCAACTCTATATGTTTTGTAAATAATTGTGGCCCTAGCACTGATCCTTCTGCCACTCCACTATTTGCAGGTTACCATCTTGAAAATGCCCCCCTTTTCCCAACTGTCTTGAATTAGCAAATCCTCTATCTATGCTAATATATAACTCCAACACCATCAGCTTCTATCTTACTAAGTAGCCTAATATGTGGTGACTTATCAACTGCTTCCTCTTTATCTGTCCTGCTTGTTACCTCTTCAAAAACTGGCCTACAGTTGCCTTTTCTTTTGTCTCCTTTCCTTTTATGAAATAAAGGTGTTACATTAGCAGTTTCCAATCCTTTGAAACTTTTCCAAGATCTAAGGACTGTGGGAAGATTACCACAATTCTCACTGTAGCTACTTCCTCTAATATCCTGAAATGCATCTCATCACTTCTAAGGGATTTATCAGTTTTTAGTGTCTTTAGTTTACATGGCACTTTTTCTTCATGATGATTTTTCTGTTTATTTCCTACATTCTCCTTCCATTGATTATTTAGTAATATTGGAATGATTTTCACGTCTTCTACTGTGAAGACTGATGCAAATTATTTATTCAATTCCTCTGCCAGTTTCTGGTTCCCCATTATTATTTTCCAAGTCTTGTTCCCTAAAGGTCCTATGTTCAATTCGACTTTTCTCTTTTCGTTTGATACATTTCAAGAAGCTCTTTCCATCTCATTTAATGTTGCTTTTAAGTTTGCCCTCACAACTTCTCCCTCTTTATTTTTTCATCACCTTTTGGTGGTTTTTAAAACTTTCCTTCTGGCTTTCCATTAAGCTTTGCCACATTCCCTGTTTGTTTTTCAATCTGATGCTATCTTTAACTTACCCCTTCCTAGAATTCTTCTTCATCACAGGGATGTGTCTTTGCTGTGACCCATTAACTATGTCTTAAATATCTGCTATTGTTCCTTAACTGTTTTTGCTACTAAACTGCTTTTCCAGTCCACTTCCAGCCAGCTCTTCAGCTATGGTCACTATTTTCTGGGTATCTTCTACGCTGAAGTTATTTATTAAACCTTACACATCACCAGATCTAAAATAGCCTGATCCTTGTTTTGACTCAGAACTTATTGCTTTAGAAAACTGTCCCAAATATACTCACAATAATTCCCTGCGGCTACTTCTGTCCATCTGTCTATCCCAATCTACATGAAGATTTAAAGTCATGCATGATCAATGTATTGCCTTTGTTACCTGTCCTCATTATTTCTTTATCTATTCTCTGTCCCACCATATACCTACTATTAGGGTGCATATAGACTCCTACCAGTGCCTTCTTGCCTTCACCTGTATGGATTGTATGTTTTATGATATTTATTCCATCCCTTGCCAACAGTGCTATCCCACCAACCTTTCCTGTTGCTTGCCATTTTGAAAAGTCACATACACCTGAATATTTAATTCTGTTTTGATTTCTTTGTAAGCATGGCTCTGTAATGACTTGAAGGTCAGACCCATTTAACCGTTTTTGAGCCATTATTTTATTCTGAATACCACATGCATTCAAGTAAAGAACCATCAATTTTACTTTTTTACTATTTTTTAATCCCTTTTGATTCTGTTCACTGCTTGGTTTTCTCTGTTTGTGTACTCTGTCCCTTCCTGTCAAGTTCTGGATATTGTTATCAAAATAGCTTGTTGTATCTACTTGCTTTATAGCCTAAACTGCCATCTCTAAATTTTTCCCCTTATTTGCCTTTCCACCTGTTATTGTGTCATCCACAAAGTTGGTTATAGTACATTCACCTTGTCAATACATATTGTAAATAATTGTGGCCTCAGCACTGATTCTTTTGGCACTCCATTAGTTACAGTTGCTGCCCTGAATATAGCCCTGTTATCCCAATCCTCTGCTTTCTATTAGTTAGCTAATTCTTTATCCATATCAATATACTACCCTCAATATCATGTTTCCTTATTAAGTAGCTTTCTGTGTGGTACCTTATTGAATGCCTTTTGTAAATCCAAATATATTACATCTACTAGTTCCTCTTTATCTATGCTGTGTGCCACTTCCTCAAAGAAGTGTAATAAATTTGTCAGGCATGATATCTTCATCATCAAACAATGCTCACTCTGCTTGATTATACTGTGGGCTTCTAAATGCTCAACATTTTCCCAACAACATGTTAAACTATCTGGCATATAGTTACCTTTTTTTTTAAAATCTCCAAAGCATATCCTCTGGTACTTAGTTCTTCCAACAGTGGGACCAGTTTATTCCCATGTACTCTGTTCACATCCTTCATAATTTTGATTATTTCTGTCTAGGGAGAGAATAGGGCCCCTCAAACATCTGTGGCCTTTGTGTGGAGCCACAGAAAATGGGGGAGATACTAAATGAGTATTTTGCAACAGTATTTACTATGGAAAAGGATATGGAAGATATAGAATGTTGGGAAATAGATGGTGACACCTTGCAAAATGTCCATATTACAGAGGAGGAAGTGCTAGATGTATTCAAAGGTGGATATAATCCCCAGGACCTGATCAGGTGTACCCTAGAACTCTGTGGGAATCTAGGGAAGTGATTGCTGGGCCTCTTGCTGAGATATTTGTATCATCGATAGTCACAGGTCAGGTGCCGGAAGATTGGAGGTTGGCCAACGTGGTGCCACTGTTTAAAAAGGGTGGTAAGGACAAGCCAAGAAACTATAGACCACTGAGTCTGACGGTGGTGGGCAAGTTGTTGGAGGGAATCCTGAGGGACAGGATGTACATGTATTTGGAAAGGGAAGGACTGATTAGGGATAGTCAACATGCTTTGTGCATGGGAAATCATGTCTCACAAACTTGATTGGGATTTTTGAAGAAGTAACAAAGAAGATTGATGAGCAGTAGATGTGATCTATATGGACTTCAGTAAGGCGTTATTGGAGGTGTAGTGGACAGCGAAGAAGGTTACTTCAGATTACAACAGGATCTTGACCAGATGGGCCAATGGGCTGAGAAGTGGCAGATGGAGTTTAATTCAGATAAATGTGAAGTGCTGCATTTTGGAAAAGCAAATCTTAGCAGGAACCTGATTGGAAAGGTTCTAGAGAGTGTTGCTGAACAAAGAGACCTTGGAGTTCAGGTTCGTAGCTCCTTGAAAGTGGAGTCGCAGGTAGATAGGATAGTGAAGAAGGCATTTGGTATGCTTTCTTTTATAGTTAAGAGTATTGAGTACAGGAGTTGGGAGGTCATGTTGCAGCTGTACAGGACATTGGTTAGGCCATTGTTGGAATATTGCGTGCAATTCTGGTCTCCTTCCTATCGGAAATATGTTGTGAAACTTGAAAGAGTTCAGAAAAGATTTAGAAGGATGTTGCCAGGGTTGGAGGATTTGAGCTATGGGGAGATGCTGAACAGGCTGAGGCTGTTTTTCCTGGAGCGTTGGAAGTTGAGGGGTGACCTTATAGAGGTTTATAAAATCATGAGGGGCATGGATAGGATAAGTAGACAAAGTATTTTCCCTAGGTCGGGGAGTGGAGAACCAGAGTGCATAGGTTTAGGGTGAGAGGGAAAAGGTATAAAAGAGGCCGAAGGGGCAACCTTTTCACACAGAGGGTGGTACGTATCTGGAATGAGCTGCCAGAGGAAGTGGTGGAGGCTGGTACAATTGCAACATTTAAAAGGCATTTGGATGGGTATATGAATAGGAAGGGTTTGGAGGGATATGGGCCGGATGCTGGCTGGTGGAACTAGATTGGGTTGGGGTATCTGGTCAGCATGGACGGGTTGGACCGAAGGGTCTGTTTCCATGCTGTACATCTCCATGACTCTACGACTCTAAATCTCCTTTCTCAACTTTCTTTTTTCAGATTCTGCAGTCAGTCTTCATCGCTGAAATCTCTCAATGTGGAACTATTGTCTTGACATCTTCCTTAATTTGTTCCTCAATCTTCCTCAATGCAATACTCTAGTTGAAACCAAACCAGTTTCCTATTTTTAAGAGCCAAGATCCCAAATGCTTTATTAACCTGTCCAATCTTTTGAATGAGTTGTGCACATAGACATGCACATGCCTTTGCCACTGCGAAAGTATTTTGAATTGGAACCTTTATCTTTCTAACTCATTTTAACAAAATGAATCACTTCACATTTCTTCCTCTTTAAATTTCATCTGCCACTGTATTACACTAACTTATCCATGTCCTTTTGAGCTTCTACACTATCCTGTCAGTTTTGAGATTGTGCCCTGTATTCCAAGATCTAGCTCATTAATATGCTTCGTTATGCTTCATGTATGAATAGGGGTCCTAATACTGACTTTTCAGGAAATTCCGTATGAGCCCTTCTCCAGTTTGATGAAGAACCTTTCAGTATGACTGACTTTTTCTTGCTATTTAGTCAATATATTCATATTGTTACTGTATCTTTTTATGAGTTCAAACTTTGCTTGCATGTTTGCTGTGTGGCACTTTATCAAATGCCATTTGGATCAAGACTGTTGCCCTCATCAGTCTCTGTTGTTGCAGCAAGACATTCAAGCATGTTTTTGAAACAAGATTTGCACTGAATATGCTAACTTTCCTGACATTTGCCCAAGTGACTCTGGTTTCTAAAAGCTTGCTACTGCTAAGATTAAACTGACTGGATTTTAGATGCTGGGTTTATCTTTACATCATCTTGTAAGGATGAAACATTTGCATTTCTCAAGTCTTTGACACCAACTAAATCTAAGAAGACTTTGAAAATTGGGGCCAGTGAATCTACAATTTCCTCTCCCCTTCCTCTGTAAGAACCAAATATATCTGGTTTAAGAACATTTGTTTTCTTCAGAAAATCGTGTAGTAATTGTATTCTGAGAATGTTATCGTAGCAGAAAAACATTTTGTCAAAGGGCTCATGGTTACCAAAGAAACTCGTTAAGAAAATAATTAAATTCATGGTTTCCTAAACTCAATAAATCTGAATAGGAAAAGTGATATCAAGGAAATATTAGTCCCAGATTTTGTAATCGTTGGCAGCTGAACAGCACGGACAGTTTATTGCGCTTACAGTTACTCATTGGCTTTCTTTGGCCACTTACACAGCAATTTTCAGTTGTCAGGCAGTCCAGTACTGTCTACCAGGGATCTGGGGACTGTGCAAAACGAGTAACAAACAGGATGGATGCCATCTTGTCAAATCAGAATGAAGAATTCTTACTGAGTTGCAACATCTAAACCAGAAAATATAAGTTAAAATATTTAATTCAGTACGAGGCTGTATTCAGAAGTAAGAGTGGGATTAAGAGAGACTGTGATAAGGGACAGGAAGAAAAAGCTTAAAATCTCTGACATTATTTAAAATCAGACTAAATAAGACTCTAAACATAACCATCTGAAACTGAAAATATTTTAGTAATTAAGTTTTGCAGACATAAAATTTGCTTTACACTTGAATGGAAAGGACCTAATTTTTCTGGTGTTTTTAATGGTGAGTGCCCCAACTTCACAACTGTTTTATATTTGAATGCTATGTTTCTGGGAAAGATATCTGTATAGTGATGCCTGTCAAGCAAAAGGGCATCTTAACTAGCAACTTTCTGACTTTTGCAGTTAACTACACATTGCTGGTGCCACAGTTATTTTCTGATTTATCCCTTAATTGTGATGATCATTGTTGCCCTCAATTTGGGCTCTTATCTGAAAATGAATTACTTTGCCTTTCACTTTTGTTTTATACAGATCAAGTATTTGGATGCAATTTAAGTAGTCTTTGTCAAAGAGAGAATTCAACTGTACCAAAATTTGTGATGATGTGTATTGACCACGTGGAGAGAGAGGGTATGACATTCTAAGAGTTGATTCTTCAAAAGACAATAATTTAATTTGTAAAACTTCTCTAATACAATCAGAAGTATTATCCTTTCAAAGTAATGGCACAAAATTCTAAAACAAAATGTTATCTCAGTGCTTTCATTAATTTGAAATAAATTTCAGTGGATCACATTTTATTCTAATACATCTTCGTTGTATCAAAGAAAATAATGGAAATCTGAAAACATTACCTATAACATTTTCACAATTCAGGTCTCTTAGTCTAGAATGAAACAAAGATTTGTGGATGCTGGAAACTAATAAAGCTTGAAATTGCAGGAGAAACACAGGAGGTCTGGCAGTATTTTTGAAAATTCATTCACAGGATGTGGACATTGCTGGCTGGGCCAGCATTTATTGCCTATTCCTAATTGCCCAGAGAGCAGTTAAGAGTCAACCACTTAGTTGTGGGTCTGGAGTCACATGTAGGCCAGACCAGAAATTTCCTTCCCTAAAGGACATGAGTGAACCAGATGGTTTTTTCTGACAATCAATAGTGTCTTCATGGTCATCATTAGACTCTTAATTCCAGATTTTTTTAATAAATTAAATTTTATTGAATCTGTGTAGAGAGAAAAACAATTAACGTTTGAGACCAGTAACCATCATTCAATTCTAAGTTTCTTCAGCAATTTCTGCTCTTGTTTATTTTTCCTAGCCCAAGAATTTGTTGTTCTTGAAGTCCTTGTCTGAACTTACATTTTTCATCTTATGTCATTAGGCTTAAACGTTGATGGTTTGTACAGAGTGAGTGGTAACCTGGCTGTCATACAAAAGCTTCGCTTTGCAGTCAACCATGGTAAGACATTTTATAAAGCACAGGATCTTTTTAAGGTGCCATTGTGTATAGTCAGCAAGAGAGCCTAATGTATGTAAATTTGGATTAGCACATTTGCAATTTCAGGGTATTTGAATTTTTTGCACAGAATGCAAGAGGTCAGACTTCCTGGTCATTGGTCAGACCACATTTGTTCTGGGTACCTTATTTAAGGAAGGATGTGAAGAGAGTAAAAAGAAAATTTACTAAAATGATACCAGGAATGAGGGGTTTTAGACAAAAGATTTGAGAAATTGGGCCTATTCTCCTTTGAGCAGAGAGATTAAGAGATGACTTTACTGAAGTGTTCAAAATTATGAACAATTCTTACCAGGTAAAGAAGAATGTTCTGTTTCCATTAGCTGGTATGTCATTACCTAGGGGGTCACAATTTCAAGATTATCAGCAAGAGGGTTAGGAGTGAGATGTGGATAAATCTCTTTACTCTGTTGTTAGGATTTGGAATACACTACCTGGGAGAGTGGTGGAGGTGGATTCCCTAGGAGGTTTCAAGAGAAAGCTAGATTTATATTTGAAAGTGATGCATTTAGATGGCTACCGAGGTAGGGCTGGAGAATGGGACCTAGCTGGGTTATTCTTTTGAGAGCCAAATGGCCTATTTTTGTACAGTAAAATTCTAGGATTGTATTAGGTATGGAAAGTAATTTACTTTCAGGTCTCTACTAAGGATTCACTAGATCAAAATGTTGAAGTGTGGAATGATGCCATGAATCTAGTTGCTCTCAGACTGTTCTTCCTTGTATACAACACCAAGATCAAAGAACCCTGGCAAAATCAAGAACAACTTAATTAAGGGTATAAACCTGTAAAACAAGGCATTATGTTGCTGGTAACATTTTTGCTTTTTAAACTTTCTTCACTTTGAATTTCATAGCTGTAGACTCAGAAAAGTTGTTCATGAGCAGAATTAGATGTAATTATAAAGTGAGCTGTATATAATTACAAAGCTGAAGTGAGGAAGACGTTGGACGTTGATAGTAATTTATGCGTCTATCAAGAAAGATTTTTTGAGACCAAATTATACACATGAACCTTAGCATACTTAACATATTAACAAATATGAAATTTCTGTGGAGATAATTACTGACTAGGGTTCAAGTGGCACAAATGTTACCTGACACATGTCAGCCCAAACTTGGATTTTACCAGTTTCATCTGTAAACGAGCCTATGTACACCAGTTTCCTTTTATTCACAGCACATGTTAGTTCTTCAAAGAACTCCAATGAATCAGTTAAACATTGGCCATACACAAGATAAATTCAGAGTAATCAGACAGAGTAAGCATGGTTTTGTGAAAGTGGAATCATGTTTGATCAATCTATTGAAGTTGTTTAAAGAGGTAATGCATGCTGTGGATATCATACATCTAGATTTCCAGAAGGCATTTGACAAGTGCCACATTGGAGTTTATTGTGGAAAATAAGAGCTCCGTGTGTAGGTAGTAATATATCAGCATGAATAGAAAATTAGCTGGCTAACAAGTGTTACAACACAGATAGCAAACCAAACCAATCAACTCTGGATTCACAATGCAGTAAAATTAAAACATTCAATGACCTTCAAAATTGCTAAATTGTTCCTAAACTAACTTTACAAATAACAGACCTTGGATGCCAGAGTTTATAACTTTCATAAAAGCTTAACAATTTATTATTAAGACTAATTTGCAGCTAAAACATTTGTCCTTGAATAACTTCAGCCATCCACTTTTACTTGACATGTGATTCCACCATGGAAGGGTTTTCCTGTTTTCCGGTTGTTCTGTTGAATAGGCAATTAAAGACCCCAATCAAGGAGGAATGGCTAAATGGAAAGAGTTGGTGATCTATAATGAAAATCCATGAAACAGATCCATAAATAAAAATGTACAAAAGACAATCTTTTTTTATCCACTCATGGGATGTGGGGTATTGCTGGCTGGGCCAGCATTTATTCCCTGTCCTGAGGTGCCCTTGAGAAGGTGGTGATGAGCTGCCTTCTTGAACTGCTGCAGTCCATGTCCGGTAGTTGGATCATAGTGTCCCTAGGGAAGGAATTCCAGGATTTTGACCCAGCAACAGTGAAGGAGCAGTGATATAATGTCAAATCGGAATGGTGGGTGGCTTGGAGGGGAACTTGCAAGTGATAGTGTTCCCATGTATATGCTCCCCTTGTCCTTCTAGGTGAAAGTGGTCATGGCTTTGGAAGGAGCTGTCTAAGCACCTTTGGTGAATTTCTGCAGTGCGCCTTGTACACGGTACATACTGCAAAACATAACATATGTTTAAACAAAACACGTGCAACCAGGTCACATTGTAACAACTACTAAAAGTCAGCGGTTTGTGCATGAGCATACATTAGTATTTTTTAAAAAGAGTGATTTGAGCTGAATTTCAAAAACATGATGATCACAATTCCTGTTGAGACCTAAGCAGAACTAGCTGAATGCCTTACCAGAAATCAGAAAATGGGGAGGGAAATCTGATTCTCACAAATGTTTTCTGTGAAACTCTTTTCCAGTTTTGGGGACTGTGGAAGATGGTTGAGAACTGTGTATCCCCCTGAGGCCCCAAACCTTTGAAAATGAAAATTGATCCTGGAAGACATTGATTACCTACAATAATGTTTGGTTGCCTGTGCATCTGAATGTTCGAATGAATATAAATTCTGTACTGTCTTTGCTGGGCCTGTGCATAGCCAAAGCCAGTGGGTCTGGGTGAGATGCTTATTGGAGAGTCGGTGTAGACTTGATGAGCTGAATGGTCTCTTTCTGCACTGTAGGGACTCTGATGATTCTACTACATGAGCATTATGAAAAATTGGAAAATTAATCATCTTTTTGACTCAAGTCAGATTGTTGTTTCTTTCCTGATTTGGAAGATTTGCTTAATAGAAAGCGCTGGAGAACTTCAGGCCTGTTCATCTGAAAAACAGAGCTAATGTTTCAACTCCAATATGACTGGAGTTCAGAATTGAAGGGGGGGGGGGGTGGATAAATGATGGTTCCTATGCTGTAAAACAAAACAGAGGGTGTCTGAAGGAACAGATAAAATGTGTATTCCAGAGGAAAAAGCAAAGGGAAAATGGTGGTAGTGAACAATTTGATGAAGCGTAGCTGATGGCAGAGAGTTTGGATGGGAAGGCGGGGGTCTCATATGGTATTAAATTAGAGGAGAGAATTTATTGCTGAAATTGATCAACTTCATTTTGAGCCCTGAAAGTTCTAAAGTTGCAAGTGGAAAATTAAATGCTCTTCTCATTCAGTTTGGCTCAGGTTTGATCACAGCCAAAAATACAATGTGCCTAAAAAGTGCTATTTAGTTTTCAGATATAACTTGTTAAAACTCAGAGGATTGAAAATAGCATTTCACAAACAATCTTAAACTTACAAATTAACTATGCTTTCCTTACAGATGAGAAGCTGGACCTGAATGACAGTAAATGGGAGGATATCAATGTCATTACTGGGGCTCTCAAGATGTTTTTCAGAGAACTACCAGAACCTCTGTTCACATATCATCTCTTTAATGACTTTGTCAATGCAGTTAGTAAGTGAAAATGATAGATTAATGGTGTCTTCATCACATTTTCAAAATTGCTGATTTAGAGGAAGTTACGATTGTTTGATCATAGTGTATTAATCTTGACTCAATGTACAGCAGTCTTAATACTAAGACCAACTTCAGAACATGACTACAACAATCTGGGGTGACCCTCTTCTGCAGCACTGGGATGTACTGTACTATCAATGGAGATGTTAAGCCAAGACTCTTCGGTGTTGTTTTAAAAACAAAACCACAGCATTACTTCAAAGAAAAGGAGTTACCCCATAACGAATATCACAAAAACAGGGTTGGTTAGTCATAATCACACTACTGTCTTTGGGAGTTTGCTGTGTACAAAGTGACTGCAGGTTGTCTGATGTGAAACTGACTTCACAATTTGAGGGGGACAAAATACTCCAAGATTTTTATTCACTCTTGAGACTTTTTATGGAAAATTGGAAGTTGGTAATTGATAATAGAATGCAAAATCACTTGCCATATATACCATATATACCCTCAGTTTGATGTTGACAGTCTCGAGGTGAAAATGAAATAAATGGTTGTAATTAAGCAGAAAGCTTATTCCAGGGAGGTCAGAGGAAAATCTTTTGCGTCAGAAATGATATCTGATTACACGTAAGATGTTCTCAGTTGCTGAAGATCAATCTTCCAGGAATCAATCATCATTAGTACTTTTTCAGGGATCTTCCCTGTCTTGCAGTCAGATCTGAGCCAGTGACACTCTGACAGGCCCAGTGAATGGACAGAAACATGGCAGATGAAATATAATATGGAAAAATGTGAGACTATCCATTTTGATGGGAGGGACTGACCCATGGAGACTTTTTCTTAAATATTAAGAGGTAGGGAGTTTAGATGTAGAAAAGCATCAATTTGCAAACTAAAAGATTAGCCTTTTTCAAAGAGATTTGAGAAAGGTTGTGCTTCGTTTGTACATAGCTTGGTTAGTCCAGACCTGGTGTACTGCCTTAGTGGGGGTGTGATGAAGGTTCAGCAGACTTGTTCCCTGGATTGAAAGAGGGGAAGGTACTATCCTGTGAAGAGAAATTGGGCACTTCAAAGCATGAAACCAATGAAATAATTAAATGGTTAGATGAAGACAAGATGTTTCAGCTGGTTAGGGGAGTCTAGAACTAGGGGACACAATTTAAATATAAGGGGGATGGCCCTTGGGTCCAAGATAAGGAGCATTTTTTCAGAGTTGTAAAACTTGGAATTCTCAACCAGAGAGGTCTGTGGGGGCTCAGTCTTTGAGATGTTTAAGTTAAAGATTGGTAGATTTCAAATTATCAGGGACATACAGGGTTATGGTGATGGGGTGGCTGAAAGTATTGAAATGTTTGATCAGCCATGATCGTGTTGATGGGTGGGGCAGGCACAGAAGACTCTTTGGCCTTCTCCTGGTCCTATGTTCCTCATTAAAACCATCTTCATTTGTACTAAACATACAGACCCATGCATATGTGAACATATAATGGGGAGTAGGCCACTCAACCCATTTACCTTGCTTCACTATTCAATAAGATTTCATTTTATCATCTACTTCCAATAAGCTGTCATCCTTGCTTATCAAGAAGCTATCTACCTCTGCCTTAAAAGTATTCAGAGATTCTGCTTCCAATACCTTTTGAGGAAGAGAGTTTTAAAGGCTCACAATCCTGGGTGTCAAGATCATTTTTCTCAAAGGATGCCACTACCCCACTGCTTCCCAAAATTTCTAGAATCATTACTGGGAAATGTTATCACTCATTTAATGAATTTGGTTAATTTTGTAGCATTTGTCATTATTCAGTGATAAACTGAAATTGTACCTTTTAGTAAAATCATCTCTTCTCAGTTTTACTGATCGGTGTTTTGTAAGCTTGTATCAGTGTATAATCATGTTTTACGATGGCTTGTAGTGCACAGTTTGGCCACAGAGAGGCATTTGCACCATTCCATTAAGTTCCAACTACCTTGACCATGTTTAGCAGAAGGTCCAACACTACCTTTCCAAGGGTAACTGGCAAATGACAAATGCCAGTCTTACCAGTGGCATCAACATCCTGAGAATGAATTTTTGGGGGGGAAAAAATTGCCAATATAAATTTTGTTTTTAATCTTGGCTTTCATTGTCAGCAAGCAAGTGCAATATAAAATCTAAAAGAGTACCCAGTTAATTTGTTAAACAGTAAGTGATAAGAAATACAAACTGGGTTAGTTAACATCTGTGATGAGACAAATCAAGGTAATCTTTGAAGTAGATACCTTTTTTGTTCAGTTAACTTTTGTTGATGCTGTGATAAACCTTTATGAAAGCTAATCCTTAAAGAGGAACAATATTCTGTTCTTAAATCTACAGATTTGCTTTACTTAAGAGAGAGACCACATTCTGGCCCACTCTGGGCTAATTAATGCATTAAGTGAGTTCTGTTGCAGAGGATAATTAGTGTTATGTACACACAAAAGGGCATGTAGGGGAACCACCCTTTCTTCCATTGACTCTGTCTACACTTCCCCTGCCTCGGGGAAGCAGCCAACGTAATCAAAGACCCTCCCACCCTGGTCATTCTCTCTTCTGTCCTCTTCCATTGAGCAGAAGATATAAAAGTTTGAAAACATGTACTAATAGATTTAAGAACGTCTTCTTTACTGCTGTCATCAAACTTATGAACGGTCCTCTCATACATTAGAGTTAATCTTTCTCTGTACCTTCTTTGTAGCTGTAACACTTTATTCTTCACTCTGTTCTGTTACATTGATGTACTTTGTAAGGTATGATTTGTCTGGTTAATATGCAAAACAGTTGTTTTTGCTGTATTTAGGTATATGTATCAACAATAAATCAAATCAAATAAATCCAGTTCTATTTAATAAATTTCAGAAATTTCAGACTACAAGCAGCGTGTTGAGGCTATCGCCGACCTAATCAGGCTCTTACCTAAACCAAACCATGACACTATGCAAGTTCTGTTCAAACACCTTGTGAAGTAAGTGTCCATTAGTTCTCAGCTGTGATTAGTTTTTTTACGGTGGTGCATAGCTGTGATTTAAAAGTATGTATTAATTTTAACTGTCATAACTTTCAGCTCTGTTTAGTAATTTTTAGTAAAAGCAAGCCCTTATCTATAACAAGACAAATATTTAAATTCTTTGCTTATTTAAAATGTTCATTTTTACATAAAGCTTTGTTAAATCTCAAAACTCACAGTGTAAATACTAATATTTACATCTGACCCAGTAGGACACCTTGTGGCAAACATATTATTAGACTTGTTTCTGCAGGTTTAGATCTTTAAATGTTTGTTACAAGTTGCTGACATTGTGAGCTCGTAACAGAGGATAAAAAAAGCTCATAGTTTTAATACTTGACATTTTTAAAATCATCTAAAACAACTTAAAAGCAGAACATGGAACATTACAGCGCAGTACAGGCCCTCCGGCCCACGATGTTACACCGACCTGTAGAATAATTTAACCTACACTATTCCATTCTCATCCATATGCCTATCCAATGACCATTTAAATGCTCTTAAAGTTGGCGAGACTACTACTGTTGCAGACAGTGTGTTCCACGCCCCTACTACTCTCTGAGTAAAGAAACTACCGCTGACATCTGTCCTATATCTATCACTCCTCAATTTAAAGCTATGTCCCATCATGCTGGCCATTGCCATCCGAGGAAAAAGGCTCTCACTGTCCAACCTATCTAACACTGTGATTATCTTATATATGTCAATTAAGCCGCCTCTCAACCTCTCTCTAATGAAAACAGCCTCAAGTCCCTCAGCCTTTCCTCATAAGATCTTCTCTCCATACTAGGCAATGCCCTAGTAAATCTCCTCTGAACCTTTTCCAAAGCTTCCACATTCTCCTGTAGTCCAGTGACCATAACTGTATACGATACTCCAAATGTGGCTGCACCAGAGTTTTGTACAGCTGCAGCATGATCTCATGGTTCTGAAACTCAATCCCTCTGCCAATAAAAACTAACACACCGTATGCCTTCTTAACAACCCTATCAACTGGGTGGCAACTTTCAAAGATCTATGTACCTGGACACCGAGATCTCTCTGCTCATCGACACTACCAAGAATCTTACCATTAGCCCAGTACTCTTCATTCCTGTTGCTCCTTCCGAAGTGAATCACCTCACACTTTTCCGCATTAAACTCCCATTTGCCACCTCTCAGCTCAGCTCTGCAGCTAGCTATGTCACACTGTAATGTACAACATCCTTCCTCACTACCCATAACTCTACCGACCTTAGTGTCATCTGTAAATTTACTAACCCATCCTACTGTGCCCTCATCCAGGTCATTTATATAAATGACAAACAACTTTGGACCCAAAACAGATCCTTGCGGTGCCCCACTAGTAACTGAACTCCAGGATGAATATTTCCCATCAACCACCATCCTCTGTCTTCTTTCAGCTAGCCAATTTCTGATTCAAACCACTAGATCACCCTCAATCCCATGCCTTCATATTTTGTGCAATAGCCTACCGTGGGGAACTTACTGAAGTCCATAATGAAATCCATATAGACCACATCAACCACTTTTCCCTCATCCACCTGTTTGGTCACCTTCTCAAAAAACTCAATATGGTTTGTGAGGCATGACATACCCTTCACAACACCGTGTTGACTATCCCTAATCAACTTATTCATCTCTAGATGATTATAAATCCTATCTCTTATAAACCTTTCCAACACTTTACCCACAAACGAAGTAAGGCTGACAGGTCTATAATTTCCAGGATTGTCTCTACTCCCTTCTTGAACAAGGGAACAACATTTGCTCTCCTCCAGCCTTCTGGCACTATTCCTGTAGACAATGACGACATAAAGATCAAAGCCAAAGGCTCGGCAGTCTCCTCCCTAGCTTCCCAAAAAATCCTAGGATAAATCGCATCCGGCCCAGGGGACTTATCTATTTTTACACTTTCCAGAATTGCTAACACCTCCTCCTTATGCACGTCAATCCCATCTAGTCTAGTAGCTTGTTTCTCAGTATTCTCCTCGATCACATCATCTTTTTTTAGTGTGAATACTGACGAAAAGTATTCATTTAACGCTTCCCTTATCTCCTCTAACTCCATGCACAATTTCCCTCTACGATGCTTAAATGGTGCTAATCTTACTCTAGTCATTCTTTTATTCCTGATATAGCTACAGAAAGCCTTAGGGTTTTCCTTGATCCTATTCGCCAATGACTTCTCATGTCCCCTCCTGGCTCTTCTGAGCTCTCTCTTTAGGTCTTTACTGGCTAACTTGTAACTCTCAAGCAACTGAGCCATCACACCTCATTCCAACATAAGCATTCTTCTTCTTCTTGACAAGAAATTTAACTTCCTTACTAAACTACGGATCCTGCACTCAACCACTTCTTTCTTGCTGTCTGGTACATACTTATCAAGGACCCGCAGTAGCTGGTCCTTGAATAAGCTCTACATTTCTATTGTGCCCATCCCCTGCAGTTTCTTTCCCCACCCTATCTATCCTAAATCTTGCCTAATTGCATCGTAATTGCCTTTCCCCCAGCTATATCTCTTGCCCTGCGGTGTATACCTATCCTTTTCCATCTCTAAAGTAAACATAACCGAATTGTGGTCACTATCACCTACCTCCAAATCTAACACAGGTGGATGAGGGAAAAGTGGTTGATGTCTATATGGATTTCATTATGGACTTCAATAAGTTCCCCACGGTAGGCTCTTGCACAAAATACGAAGGCATGGGATTGACGGTGATTTAGCGGTTTGGATCAGAAATTGGCTAGCTGAAAGAAGGTTCATTACCCAGTACCAAATCTAATGTGGCCTCGCCCCTTATTGGCCTGTCTACAAGCAGCATACAAAATCACATTTCTTTTCTAGCTATTTATACTGTATGCAAGAGAGTGACGCTCATTAACAAATATCATGTTAATAAGGTACTTCTATTAGTAATTATTAAACTGAGCTTGTTCTGGACAGTTTGATGAACAATTCATGTGCAACCACAGCATCTTCATGAAAACCACATGATTGTTAAATGCAAGATACTGTTTTCACACAGCTAACGGAGCAGTATAAATTGGCCAGCGTGTTCTGGGCTTTCACAATTTATGAAGTACCTTTTCCTCACTAAATGTTGTAGCAGATTTATGCACTACTAACAAACATTTCTTTTCCTCACCAAAACTGACTGAATGTTACTCATTGTGAAAGTTATTTTCTCACCCAACAAATGGTTGTTACGGACATCAGTTCCAGTTAGGTTGTGGATATACTGTTTCAGCTGTTGGACTTTATTTTCAAGGCTTCAAACCCATTGAGATAATTTTCAGAAATGAGATTTTTCTCATCATAAATCTTTCCCAGGTCAGCCATAGCATATTATTTAGAGTAGATGCTTTTTATATTTTGTCCCAACAATGTGCCCAACATTCTAGCTGAAAGTGAGTGTTGTGCCAGTATAACGTTTTAACACAGATTTGTAAAAGTACTATTGACACTATCATGTTGCAGCGTGAGAGTGTTTAGATCATCAAAACAAAAAAAAATCATTTATCTGATAATATTGTAACCTTGTAATTTGTCTATATTCAACCATTTATTACTAAGCTTAAGAAAAGCTGCAAGATATATGTCACTTGAAATAATAGATCAAAGGCTTTTAATAATGCAAACATTTAGATATCAGTAACATTGTCATTCTATTATGTACATGTTATTAGTAACTGTGTAATGGTTGCCTGTGTGCGTGCTCGTTTCTTGAATTTTTGTCTTTAATTTTTCACAGGGTCATTGCCCGTTCTGAAGTAAATCGAATGACCAATCAAAGTGTTGCCATAGTATTTGGCCCCACCCTCCTGAGGCCAGAGAAAGAGACAGGAAATATTGCAGTTCACACAGTATACCAGAATCAGATTGTGGACTTGATCTTAACAGAGTATGAAACCATATTTGGAAGAAGTTGAGAGAAATGAGCACATGAAATACAACTCTACCAAAACCCACTATGTGAAAATATAGTACATTTTAAGTTTTATTGTACCTTAAATCAACCAGAATATTGGTATGCTTTGCACTTGTTTTCCTCTGGTTTTTAAATCTATCTGTATTTGTTTCCAATGGTTATCAATCTTGAAAGCAGATGGCTCGGCTGCAGATGTTTTGCATAACACGTAGAACAGACAGATGCAGGGAAGCATGTCTCCTGGTAACAACAAAAAATAGAGACATGAGTATACCGTAGTTATACACTGGGTTCTTTTGAAACAATATTTGCCTGAGGGTCTTAGCAGTACTTTTTCTGTACGTGTCAATATTTTTAGGCAATTTCAATTTCATGCACATAGTTGGCAATCCTATCTTGCAATCTGTTTTACTATTTAGTATAGTAGAAGTCCTAATATTGTATGTTGTCGCTGAGTCCATACAAAACAGTGACCAGACTTTGTTTAATTTATTTTTTTTTACAGATTTACTCAAAAGTAAAAGCTAAAGTATTAATGTGGATTCTTCCTGGTTGATGAGTATGGACTTAAAGTGGTCCTACACCTGCTGTTAATACAGAGGTCATATGATCACACTCAGTGTTTCAGAACACTAGTGATGTACAGTTAAATAAAGAGCATAATACAATAAATAATATGGCCTCAAGCAATGTATATATAATCTGTGTATAATTTCTTAATGTATGTTTTACATACGGTAACATTTTCTAATACGATTTTGCCAACTTGTAATCAATTACTGGTCAATCTACCAGCTAAGATCAGTACTAAGAGCTTTTTGAGGTGTTTTATGACAGGCAACATGGGATATTCTTAGTATACTGAGAAGGTGTGTGCACTTTTTAGCTATTGGCAATTACAATGCAGGGCAAATCATAACCATTTGAATTTCAAATGGTACTGGAAAGTATTGTGCAGGCTTGTGCTTTCTAGGTGCACTACAATAAAAGTGGTTTATTTAAATGTACAGAGAAAATTTGAAAAAAACTCAGCTTAGCAATTTATTGTACAATAAGTGCTAACATTTAAAATTTCTTGTATGCATTGATGGGTATTAAAGCAGATTCACTTGATGCGAAATTCAATTTTTCCATTTTATTGATGTGGATTAGTTGTATAAGCAGGTTTCTTTGGAATACTACCTGTTTCTGGGCACATGATCTGAAGATTTTTTGAATGTATTTTTTTTAAAACTAACTGCTGTATGGCGATATGCTATGTCTAATCAAAAATTAAAACAAATGATAAAAAGCTGTCTTTCAATTTATGTCAGAGTGCTTAATGTATTTGCTTATTAATGTTTCAGTGCAATTGTTTAATGATTCTGGTAAGATTATTAGAAATCGGAGCAAGAGTAGGCTATTTGGCCCACTTTGCCTTTCAATACTAGCATGGCTAATTTGATTGTGACCTTAATGACACTTTTCTGCCTACTCCATAATCCTTGAATCCCTTTATACGATAAAAATCTGTCAGTTCAGTATTGAATATATTCAGTATTCTCCATTGCTATCTGGAGAAGTGAATTCCAAAGATTATTAAGCACCTTCATCTTGGTCTTAAATAGGAGTGCTCGCATTTTAAACCGTGCCTTATGGAATCAATTTCCTTGCAAGGTGAAGATCCTGTCATGGTATACCCTGGCAAGCTCCCTCACAATCTTGTGTTTTTCAATGATTATTTCTCAATCTTCTAAACCCAGTGAGGATAAACTCAACATGTTCATAAGGCAAACCGTTTAATCTAGCAATTGGCCCAGTGAATCCATAAAATTCTAATCAGACTAACGTTATAGATGCAGGAAGGACATTTCCAGGGTTCATGGTCTGGGGATTTAGGGCAAACTTTTCAGAAATGTAATGAGAAATTTCTTCACCCAGAGTGTGGTGAGCCTGTGGAATTTGCCACCACTGAAAGTAGCTGAGGCCAAAACATGGTCTGATTTTCAAGAAGTAGTTAGATATTGCAGTTGGGGGCTAAAGGGATCAAAGGTTATGCGGGGGCTGGTGGCGGGGCCAGGTATGGTGGGATGAAGCTAATGAGTTGGGTGATTAGCTATGTTTGTGGTGAATGGTAGAGTAAACTTGAAGGGTGAATGTCCTACTCCTATTTGCTATGATTCCATCGCGAATATGTTAAGGCCATCACTTTTGATGTGGTAAAGTGCCAAGCCTACCCTGATTTCCCCAGAAAGTTGGGCTGCGTCAAGGCTGAAGCAAATGGCAAAGTTAGTTGTTTTACCTTGCTGTCATGCAGAAGTGGTGTTTACAATTGCTGACACTAAGCCGTAAAATGTATACATTTCACACCAGCAAGGAATGCGTTACATGAATTCCTGTGCTAGTGCAATCCCAAATACTGGCAGATTTATCAAACACTGATGTGTTGGTTGTTGCAACAAGAAAACTACTGACCATACCCATCCAGCCTGCATTTGCAAAATTATCAGTGCAATGAATGATATTAGATATGCTTCTGCAATTGGACAATATTGCAGACAATGTGCAAAAAAAACTATATTGACAGTCCATTCCGGATCATAAGTCAGGTTCTCCGTATACTGAACTCAGATAAAAATAAAGTATTGCAGATGCTGGAGATCTGAAATGAAATTAAAATGCTGGAGAAAACAAGAATGGAGAGAGAAATGGAGTTAATGTTTCACGTCATGGAGATGTACAGCACGGAAACAGACCCTTCGGTCCAACTCATCCATGCCAACCAGAAGTCCTAAATTAATCGAGTCACATTTTCCAGCACTTGGCCAAAACCCTCTAAACTATTCCTAATCATATATCCATGCAAGTACCTTATAAATGTTAAAATTGTACCAGCCTCCACCACTTCCTCTGGCAGTTCATTCCATACACGCACCGCCCTCTAGTTCTGGACTTCCACATCCAACGGAAAAGACCTTGTCTATTTACCCTATCCATGCTCCTCATGACTTTATAAACCTCTTTAAGGTCACCCTTCGGCTTCCGACACTCCAAGGAAAATAGCCTCCGCCTATTCACCCTGTCCCTGTGGTTCAAACACTCCTAACCTGGCAACATCCTTGTAGTTCTTTTCTGAACCTTTTCAAGTTTCATAACATCCTTCCTATAGAAGGGAGACCAGAATTATACCCACTACTCAAAAAGTAGCCTAACCAATGTCCTGCACAACTGCAACATGACCTCCCAACTCCTATACTCAATGCTCTGTATGACTGTTTGTGAATCAATCAGCACTCTTCTCTCATTTTAATATTTACTTTGGTTTTTCTTGCAAACTGTCCTAATGAGTGTAAGATAGAAGGCTTTGGAATAATATGCTTTTTTCCCCAATGATATTCAAGTTTTGTACTACCAAATGACAAATTGACAATGTACATTACAGTTGTATCACTACGATCTTACCCGTAGAGTAGCTCCTGAGCATTTGCAACCTTAATGTGATATTAGATTCAATTGCAAGTAATTCACTACCTCAATCATTTCAATTTTTTCTAGTTTCTACATAGCTGTCTGTTTTATTATTATTTCTTTCCCTCCCCTGCAACCTTTTATCAACCTCACTTGTAGCCTACCACTCTCTGCAAGCAGCAGCCTCCCAGTCTCTTCTACCTTCCTACCCCTTCTCGGCATCCCTCTGAATTCCAGTTCTTTTGTGTCTCCCTTATCCCCAGATCCAGCTGGCACACAGGTGTTTTTGGATTTGCCCACCTACATTGCCAAAAGGGCTCTTGAACTTGGTTCCACCTCCTAATCTTAGCAAAACAGTGGTCAGCTCCCAGTCTTGGGCCACCCGCTCCCAAATTTTGCAATTTTAATTGTCCTTAGCTACCTTTTTGAGCTGCTGCAGTCCATTTGGTGTAGGTAGACCCACGATGGTATAACTAAGACAGACTCGAAGGGCCAGAGGACATTTTTCTGTGCTGTAGATCTCTACCACTCTGACAATATCATTAAGGAGAGTGTTCCAGAATTCTAACTCAGTAACCAGGAAGGAATAGCAATGTATTTTAAAGTTCGTATGGTGACTGACTGGAAGGGGAACTTGCAGGTCTTGGTTCCCACTTAGCTGATGTCCATGTTCTTCTAAATGTTAGTTGTTGGTTTGGAAAGTGTTATTTAAGGAGCCCTGGTGAATTTCTGCAGTTTCATGCAGTGATGCACACTGTTATTGAGCATCTGTGGTGAGGGAGTGAATGCTTCTGAATGTGATGTGACTCAACTGGGCTGCTTTGTCCTGGATAGTGTCAAGCTTCATGGTGTTGTTGGAGTTGCAGTCATCCAGGTGAGTGCAAAATATTCCATCACACTCCAAACTTATGATGACAATGTGTAGGAGAAGAAATAGGCAATTCAGCCTATCAAGGCTACTGTGCTATTCATGGCTGATCTGATGATCCTCAATTTAACTTCACATGCCTTTTCCCCATAATCCTTGATTCCCTTACTGATTAAAATCTGTCTCTATCAGCCTTGAATTTATTCAATGACCAAGTCTCAACCACACTCTGTGGAAAAGTATTCCACAGATTAACAATCCTCCAAGAGAAGAGATTCTTGCACATCTGTGTTTTAAATGTGTGACTCATTCTGGGATTATGCCCTCTGATCCTAGACTCTCCCAGAAGCAGAAACAATCTTTCCAAATTTATCTTGTCAGCTTCTCTAAGAATCTTTTATGTTTTAATAGGGTCAATTGCCATACTGTTTTATACTGAGTACAGGCATAATCTACCCTGCTTTTATGGAAGACAGCCCTTCCATACCTGGTAAAAGGTATCGTCACTACAATCCTACTGGACAATAGGGCTGCTCTCAGACAGCAGATGGTGGTTTGACCAAAGAGTCGTCATGCCTCAGGCAAGGCAAGAGGTTGAGGAGAGCCCTTCATGGTAACCTCAGCCTTGGCATGAATTAAACTCATACTGTTGGCATCACTCTGCATCACAAACCTACGTTGGTAGTTTTCCAAACCTCTGGGACTTTTCCAGAATCCAAGGATACTTGATGATTACTATGGGTGCATCTATTATCTCTGTAGCTACTTATAATATCCTAGGGTGTATGCCATCAGGTCCAAGAGGTTTGTCAGTCTTTAGACTCAGTGTCCTTAGCATTTTTCCTCTAGTGATAGTTATTGTATTTACTTCCTGTCCTTTTTCCTTTGAATATTTAGTGATTTTTGTGAAGACTGATGCAAAGTATTTATTAACCTCATTTGCCATTTCTGGTTCCTCATTATTATTTTCCCCAGCCTGTTTTCTAATGGACCAATGTTTACTTGACTTCTCTCTTTTTCTATATTTAAAGATGCTTTTACTGTTCATCTCGATATTACTTACAATATTATCCTCAAAATGTATTTTCTCCTCCTCATTAATTTTTTGGTTGTCTTTTGTCTTTTAAAACTTTACCAATCCTCTAGCTTTCCACTAATCTCTGTCATATTCTATGTTTTTTTTTCCCAATCTGATGCTATCTTTAATTTCCTTGGTTAAGCATGGTTGGCTTATCCCCTTCCTCAAATCCTTCTTCCTCTCTGAACTTGTGCCTTGTTGATGGTGGATAGGCTTTGAAAGTCAAGTATACATTGTTTCATGTAGGATTCCTAGCCTCTGACCATAGAATTTATATGGCTGGTCTCGTTTAAATTTTGTCAATGTTAATACCCTAGAATGTTGATAATGGGGGACTCAATGTTTGTAATACATTGAATATCATGTGGCAACATTTAGATTGTCTCTTGTTGAAAATGTTGCCTGGCATTTGAGTGGCATGAATGTTACCACTTCTTAGCCCATAGCTGATTAGTGGGAATTAAGTAGATTTTACAAAAGGTTTCACAAAAGAAGATACTTTATAAGCTAGAGCTGTAAAGCACATTTAGCAAGTGTGAACCCTTGAACACCCTAAGGATCCACGTCAGCAGAAACAACTGGAGAGGAATGTTGTACACCCTAATTATAAACAAATTTGTGTAGACAGGATAAGAGAAAGAAATAGGATGAAGGATTTCTGTTTGTTGTACAAAAATGAATTACAAACGAAGTATTCATACGTGATCATGGGAAAAAAATTTGATTTTTTTTGTATGGATCAGACAGAGTGGGACAAATTATCAGAAAGAATTCTGATTTGCAAGTCAGACTCTACCTCTCTGAGATTGTTTGCCTGAGGATTCCCGAATAGTGCTGAACATTGATCCTGTCTCACACATTATAGATTGTCAACATAAAAATGATCCACTTATCCCAATTCTATTTCCTGTTAATTAGCTATCCCTTTATCTGTGCTAATATATTATCCAACACCATAGCCTGTTGTACACTGACCTTTAGTGTATACCAACCTGAAACTTATTTCTCTACTTAATCCAGTAATCAAGCATGTACCCCAAATGCTGCATTTGAAGGAGATGCCTTCATTAATGAAAAGATAACATAAATACAATTTGAGGCAAGAAACTTGACTTTTCTCTAAAATGTCAGTCACATCTGCATGTACTTTAAACATGCTCCTCTTACATTTCATTTTCATAGAATATTTACAGAGGCAAGTGGTTTTGAAAAGCATTAATAATTTGCCATCCAACTATTTATACATACTTCTGGAAAAATATTAAAGCATGAAAAACAAAAACATTGACATCCTTTGAAGCTGACAATTATATTTGTATACTTAAAATTCCAATATGGAGATGAAATCTTGGTAGTAAGAAAGTTACTTTTACAACTTGGAAGATTTTTTTTATCATTCAGGAAGGTACCTAATCCAGAAAATCAATTTGCTGATAGAGCAAAGAAAAAATGCTGTGTGCAAATTCAAACAATGTACTGTATGCAACCATTAATGTTAAAGGAGATGAGAACTAAAATTATTGAAATTTTAACTGATATTTTTATATGTTGCTAAATTTGAGAAATTCCTGAGGAGTAAAAATTCATTGCTTGAAAATAATATTAAAGCATAACAAAGATGCTTCAGCAAGATAAAGGAAATAGTATCTAGTAAAACAAAGATATTCACATTATTGTGAACTCAAGGGAGATCATTAATGTTTCAAAAAGAAGTTCAAAACCCTAGTTATTTATTCAAACAATGATGACATCAAGTTTAAAATGTTCAAAATGAATGAGTTTTACAATCAATACTCAGTAAAGCAGACTACTTAATAGGTGGTAGGTACTTTATGTAGAAAAGCACAATGAATCAAAATAAAATTCTCAACTGAACCTTCCCTTTTCTACTGTGACTTTCCCCCATGGCATGCAACCAGTGCAGAAGCTACCAGTTGTGTGGCCGGGTGTAAGGCTGCCCATGGCCTTACACTCTAACTTATAAGGTATCTTCTTACTGCTGTTATAAAACCTTTTGTAAAGAAAAAGCAGTTGACACATTACAGAGATTTTAGCAATGCATCACACTTGAGTTAGAAGCTGTGAAATAGGAGGTGATGTGTGGTGTGAGACGGGTTCTTGCTTTTAGAACAAAATGGTGTAATTTGATTCAATTTTCACTTTTGCGTATTTTTTAACATTACAATACAAAAACAAACCATTTGGTCCATCATCTCCTTCCTAGACAAAAGGATTACACATCTTTATCTCACTTTCCAGCTCTTAATCTGTTGCAGTGCTTCAAGTGTGTAACCAACTATTGTTTTTGAATGCAATGAAAAATGTTGCCTGTATCAAACTTTGAGGCATGCATTCCAGATACCCACCACCCTGTGGGTGAAACATATATCTTAACTCCCCTCTGATTCTTCTACAAAGTAGAATCCCTTTAAATCCATAACCCCTGTCTATTAACAGCTATGTTAATCAAAGTGGATCCACCTTAGGCCATTTGTAATTTTATATCTCAATTAAATCTCATCTTGGCCTTCTCTATTTCAAAAAAACACCAGTTTAATGGTTAAACTTCTCCCTTTCTGGCAACGTCCCTGGACCCTCTCTATCAGATTCTTCCTGTAGCACGACCAGAATGATACACAGTACTATGGCTGTGACCTTACCGGTAGAGTTCTAACATAATAGCACTATTCTTATTTTCTACACCTTAGCTGACAGAGGAAAGTATTCAGCATATTTTCCTAGTTACGTTATGTACTGTTCTAAAAGCAAAATACTGCAAATGCTGGAAATAGTGAACAAATACAGAGAATGCTGGAGAAATTCAGTAAGTCTAGCAGGATCTCTGGCGAGAGTTTCTTCAGCATTGTCTGTGTTTGTTTTTTATTAACTTTTCTTCTACCTTAAGGTCTGTGTGAACCAGTGCTCCAAGATTTCTCTACATTTCTCAGCATTCCCCCAATCTTCTTCCTCTTGTCCAATTTGCCTTCCCCCAAATGTAACATCTCTCACTTTGCTCATTGTTACATGTGATGAAAAGCACTGGATCTGGTACTGAGCCCTGTGGAACCTCACAGGAAACAGTATTTCAATTGCTAAAACATTCTTCTGACATTACTGTTGCTCCCTGCCACTCAGCCTGTTTTGCATCCATCTTGAGACTTTCCCTTAGACCCATGGGTTTCTAATTTTCTGACTAGTCTCGCATGTGAACTTCATCCAAAATCTTACTAAACTCCATGTGCAAAACACAGTATCTGCTATCCTCATTGACTCTGTTTGTTACCTCCTCAGAATATTCCGTCAAGTTAATCAGTCACAGTTTTCCTTTAAAAAACCCATACTGCCTGTTCTTGATTAACCTGTGTCTTTCTAAATGATGATTTATACTGTCTGTCATGTTTTAATGCAATCACATATTTGGTGGATTAGCCTGTATTTGTCCTGTCTATCCCTTTCTCTCTTTGTAAACAATATTACCAGTCTTTCAGTCCTGCATATACCCAGATGTTAATCAGGGTCCAGGAAAGGAGGATATGCTGTCCTTGGGTGTTCAGGGATGCCCAGACCAGAACTTGTTAAAGAGTTAAAAATGGGAGATGTAGGCGGGACAATGGATAAGGTGCATAGTAACAGGCAGGTGTTTTGTCCCCTGGATCTGGTATCAAAGGTTAGAAATTGAACTGAAGCACAACTTGCAATAGGTATAAGTCAAATGTTTAGATCAGAGTGGTGCTGGAAAAGCACAGCAGGTCAGGCAGCATCCTAGGAGCAGGAAAATCGACGTTTCGGGCAAAAGCCCTTCATCAGGAATGGCATTTTTGCAGGAGATAGGGTGGGAAGAGGTGCAATCCAGGTAGCTGTGGGATCGGTGGGTTTGTAAAAAATGTCAGTGTCAAGTTGGTCGTCATTAATGGAGATGGAGAGGTCCAGGAAGGGGAGGGAGGTTTCAGAGATGGTCCAGGTGAATTTAAGGTCAGGGTAGAATGTGTTGGTGAAGTTGATAAACTGCTCAACCTCCTCATGGGAGCACGAGGTGGCGCCAATCAGTCAACAATGTTGCGGAGGAAGAGGTGGGGAGTGGTGCCGGGGTAACTACGGAAGTTGGGCTGTTCTACATAGCCAATAAAGAGACAGGCATAGCTGGGGCCCATACAGGTGCCGTGACTATCCCTTCGGACTGGAGGAAGTGGGAGGATTCGAAGGAGAAATTGTTAAGGGTGAGGACCAGTTCAGCCAACCGAATGAGGATGTCAGTGGAAGGGTAATGGTGGTGACGTCGGGAGAGGACGAAACGGAGGGCTTGGAGGCCCTGATCATGGCGGATGGAAGTTTAGAGGGACTGGATCTCCATGGTGAAGATGAGGCATTGGGGGCCAAGGAAACGGAAGTCTTGGAGGAAGTGGAGGGCATGGTGGTGTCTTGAACATATGTGGGGAGTTCTGGGGGGATAGGACAGTATAGAGGTAGAACATAGAACAATACAGCACAGAACAGGCCCTTCGGCCCACGATGTTGTGCCGAACATTTGTCCTAGCTTAAGCACCCATCCATTTACCTATCCAATTGCCCCTTAAAGCTCACCAAAGATTCTGACTCTACCACTACCACAGGCAGCGCATTCCATGCCCCCACCACTCATTATTGGCCAGTTAACCTTCATATCTCATTTTTCCTCTGCGTATTTCCTTCTTAGTAATCCTCTGTTGCTCTTTAAAAGCTTCCCAGTCCTCAGTTTTCCTAATTATCTTTGCTATGTTCTCCCTTTTCTCTTTTAACTTTATATGTTTCTTAACTTCCCTCGTCAGCCACGGCCGCCCATGCCTCCTCCTGGGATCTTTCTTCCTTTTAGGAATGAACTGATCCTGCAACTTCTGCATTATACACAGAAATATCCGCCATTGTTCCTCCACGGTCATCCCTGCTAAGGTATTGCACAATTGAACTTTGGCCAGCTCCTCCCTCATAGCTCCATAATTCCCTTTATTCAACAGAAATGCTGTCACTTCCGACTGTACCCTCTCCCTCTCAAATTGCAGATAGAAGCTTATTG
>NC_057714.1:88470925-88522169 GCF_004010195.1 Chiloscyllium plagiosum | reverse complement strand
TTTTTTACCACCCTCCCTAATCCTACTGAAACATCTGTAACCAGGAACCTCCAACAACCATTCCCTTCCCTCTTCTATTCACGTTTCCGTGATGGCCACAACATCGTAGTCCCAGGAGTTCACCGACCTTATTTCTGATACTCCTTGCGTTGAAGTATATGCACTTGAACCTATCTCTGTGTCCGCAAGTATTCCCTGTCAGTGCTACCTTCTTCACAGCCTCCCCACACACTTGGACATCCTGACAAACAGCTAGCCTACTTGCTGGACTACAAGTCCGGATCCAATCCCCCTGCCAAATTAGTTTAAACCCCGCCGAAGATAGCTAGCAAACCTACCCCCCAGGATATTGGTGCCCTTCTGGTTCAGGTGCAACCCGTCCTGCTTGTACAGGTCCCACCTTCCCCAGAATGCAATCCAATTGTCCAAATACCTGAAGCCCTCCCTCCTAATCCATCCTTGCTGCCACGTGTTCAACTGCACTCTCTCCCTATTCTTTGCCTCACTGTCACGTGGCACCGGCAACAACCCAGAGATGACGACTCTGTCTGTCTGAGCTTTCAGCTTCCAGCCTAACTCCCTGAGCTATTGAATGACCTCCCCACCTCTCTTCCTACCTATGTCGTTGGTGCCAACGTGCACCACGACTTCTGGCTGCACACCCTCCCCCTTAAGGATTCTGAAGACTCGGTCCGAGACGTCTCGGACCCTTGCACCCGGGAGGCAACAAACCATCCGAGAGTCTCGCCCATGCCCACAGAATCCCCTGTCCATCCCTCTAACTAGGGAGTCTCCTATAACTAGCGCTCTCCTCCTCTCCCCCTTTCCCTTCTGAGTCTCAGAGCCAGACCTCACGCCACAGACCCGGTCACTGCAGTTTACCCCTGCTAGGTTGTCCCCCCCACCAGTATCCAATGCGGTATACCTATTGTTTAGGGGAATGACTACAGGGGATCCCTGCACTGCCTGCTTCCTCCCCTTCCCACATCTAACTGTTACCCAGCTACCTCTGTTTTCTGGCGTATGTATGTCCCTGTATCTTCTATCTATCACCTTCTCAGCCTCTCGAATAATCCTCACTTCATCCAACTCCAGTTCCAGTTCCCTAACACGTTCTGTGAGGAGCAGAATCTGACTGTATTTCCTGCAGATGAAGTCGGCAGGAGTATCGGTAGTCACCGATACTCTACACTTCGTCTCCAAAGCAAGAACAACTGCCATTACTCTACACTTCGTCTCCAAAGCAAGAACACTGAGTAGCTTACCTGTGAAATTTAAAGTTAGGTTAGAGAAGGAGGATGGGAGGGAGGCCCTACGATGGAGGGCCTGGGGTATAGAACACACCCACTCAAATATCAATCACTTACCTTCCCGACCAGCTCTGCGCTCCAACCTCACTTCCGCCCAGCTCGCGCCGCTCTCTGCTAAGAAAAGACCGTTGGCATCGAGGTAAGTTCTTTATATATTACTTATCTTCCCGACCAGCTCTGCGCTCCAAGCTCACTTCCGCCCAGCTCGCGCCGCTCTCTGCTGAGGTAGGTGGAGATGAGTTCAATGGAGCAGGAACAGGCTGAGACAATGGGTCGACCACGGTGGTCAGGTTTGTGAACCTTGGGAAAGAGGTAGAATCAGGCGGTGCAGGGTTCCCAGATTACGAGGTTGGAAGCTGTGGATGGGAGATCTCCTGAGGTGATGAGGTTGTGTATGGTCTGGGAAGTGATGGTTTGGTGATGGGGGGTGGGGTCATGGTCAAGGGGGCGGTAGGAGGAGGTGTAGAGGTCAGTGCGCCAAACTACCATTTATCTGCTGGTTTGATGGTGAGGTTGGGATTGGAGCACAGGGAGAGGAGGGCTGAGCATTGTGAGTGTGAGGTTGGAGTGGGAGGGGGGTAGACAGTAGACAGTAAGTGTCTCGGCTGCAGTTGGAAATGAAGAGTTGGAAATGACAAGTCAAATGTTGCCATGGAAATGAGATGGTTTAGAGGGCATTTTCACATTGTTGTTACCCTAGAAAGGTATCCAGTTAGGGATAACCAAAGAATGCTTGAACGCTTGCCCCTTCTATCATTTTTAAATCTTTCTCCTCTCACCCTTAAAATATGCCCCCTAGTTTTAAACTCCCCCACCTTCAGGAAAAGACTTTTGCTATTCACTTTATCTATGCCCTTCATGATTTTATAAACCTCTATAATGTCATCCCTCCATCTCCTACATTCCAGTGAAAATATCCCAGCCTATCCAGCCTATTTTTTATAACTCAAACCCTCCATTCCCAGCAACATTCTGGTAAATCTTTTCTGAATCCTCTCCAATTTAATAATATCTTCCCATAACAGGGTGACCAGAACTGCACACAGTACTCCAGAAGAGGCCTCATCTCCTATACTGAATAATGGAGACAAGTGTGCTGAATGCCTTCTTAACTACCCTGTCTACTTGTAATGCAAATTTCAAAAAATTATGTACCTCAACCCTTAGGTCTCTCTGTTCTACAAGGACTGTACCATTAATTGTATAAATCCTGCCTTTGTTTGTTTTACCAATATGCAATACCTCACATTTATCCAAATTAAACTCTATCTGCCTCTCCTCAACCCATTGGCCCAATTGTTTAAGATCTCTTTGTAATCTTAGATAACCTTCTTCACTGTCCCTATGCCATCAATTTTGGTGTCTTCTGTAAACATTCTTATTAACTTACTTGCATACCTCCTATATTCTCATCCAAATCATTTATATAAATGACAAATAAAAGTAGACCCAGTACTGATCCCATGCAAGAGGAGACTGCCAGAGGAGACCTTCCCCATTCCCTGGGTTTGCTCATGGCCTAACCCATCAAAGTTTGGCACTATAACACTTAGGAGTCCCACCCTCCCCACCTCCCTCCCTCCCTGCCTCTCCCCCACCCCCCACCCACATGTGTTGATGAAGACCTCACAATAGCAGATTTGAGAATAATATTCAATGCTACGATGAAAGATATCTCTCAGCTACTTATTTTAACTGTACTCCTTGGGCTTGTAATTATCTGGAGCACCTTTTAGAGAAGAGCTATTCAATTTGTTTTGTGGCACAGGTGGTCACTGCACTTTTTAGAGAATTGACTAAGCTTCCATAATAGTCTGCTGTTTCCATTACTGTGAGTAATATGATCATTTTACACTGTCCTGTTTTTAAAGATAATTAAGCTTTTGGGTATTGGCAAAAAATATTTCATGAACATAATAGTCAAAGTAGTGATATTTTCTAAATTCTGCCAAAGGATCTAATGTACTGAATTAGTTATATATCTTTTGGGATAAAGTCTGATCGAGTAACTATTAAACATAACCTTCCCTATTTGGTAGTTATTCCTATAACCTTGAGACTAATGTGACACAAACAATATAAGTAGAAACTTAAAATGTTGTCTATTTTCACTTTGCTGCATTGAAAAGTCACTTTTTCTTATTTTCATAAATTTAGAATCATATATTTTCTCTATATTTTCCTCAAACGTGCAAGGGATATGTTTTAGTTGGACTCATTATAATGGTATTGACACTGTCCTCACTACTTTCATTAACACAAAACGTATTTTTTATGATTCATTACATTATCTCTAGATGTTTTAAACTCAATTTAAAACGTGGAGCGTTGCAGTGTCTGCTTTCTTGGTGTAGGGGTTGCAATTTTATACTTCTCAATATGGGAATACAGCAGTTAGAGCATGTTCTTTGAATAATTTCCTATGGTTTACGGTTTTATTGATTGCCACTTCGTCCTAATCTGCAACCTCAGTTACTAACGTTAGTTGTTGAGATCCTATTACAGATGAAAGACTCAAACCTCTGAAAGTTCATTCAAGTTGGCAAGATAAGGCTTCCCAACCACTGCTAAAGCTTCATCAGGACCCCATCCCAAATCCTGAGAACTGAATTATTAGAATAACTGGGGCTGGGGAGCATACATTAGGAGTACAACGGATGGAGCAAAACCACTCTGCCACTAAATCTCAGAATAGTGCCCAGCTACTTCTGTACACATTGAGGCTGTCTGACAGCCTGAAGAGTAAGATTAGATTACTTACAGTGTGGAAACAGGCCCTTCGGCCCAACCAGTCCACACCGACCCTCCGAAGAGTAACCCACTCAGAACAATTTCCCTCCTAACACTAGGACTAGTGGGCAACTTAGCATAGTCAATTCACCAATGCACGTTTTTGGACTGTGGGAGGAAAGCGGAGCACCCGGAGGAAACCCATGCAGACAATGTGCAAACTCCACACAGACAGTTGCCTGACACAGGAATTGAACCCGGGTCTTTGGCGCTGTGAGGCAGCAGTGCTAACCACTGTGCCACAAACAAAAGTATCACCCTGCAGCAAATTTTGTCTGCCACTTTGAACATAGTTTTTCCAAAGCCTGTAAATCATCTTCAAGTTCACAACTAGCAGAACAGGTGGAATTCACTTGAAATCCTAGGAAATCTCAATAAATCTTCAATTTATCTCTAGTTTGAATTTATAGGTTAAATTATATGGGTCAAGAATCTTAGCAGTTCTTAGTTTCTCCACAAGTTCAGGACTACCCTGTTCCTACTCCAATTCTTCTCCCCTTGAGGAATTAAGAAGGACTCAGTAAATACATTGGCTAAATGGCTCGTGGTGATTTTGACTAGATTCCTGTTCTGATTGTGGTAGACTTGGAAACTGCCTTCTTGCTTTGTCCCTGAGAGTGCAGGGCAATAGAAGAGTAACACTGAAAAAAAGAGCCAACAAATCAACTCTGGATGAATCATCAGCAAACAATAAGCCAAGGACCTGCTTGAGGCAGAGGACATGTTTGAACAGATCACATGACACAGTGGGATCTTCTCTCCCTCTGAGCTAGACACTCTGGGTCCAAGTCCCATACCAGGACTTGATGGCCAAGGAAGATACATTCCTCATGTGGCCAAAGTAGCTTCAGTATTTGTAAATCTTTCTAATGTACAGTACTGGCAATGGAGTGGCAGTGATTCATGGTCAGCCATGTGATGGAAAGAATATCGGACTGTCTCCCATCGTTGTTCTTGACTCGAGACTACAAGATACATCTTACTACAATTCTGACTCCTTGCGGGTGGAGTGTTAAGATTAGGATTCTTACCCTACTTCTTACCTGACTTCTTACCCTACCTGGGATGGTGATCATGGTTATGTGGGTCAGATCTGTCCACCGGACAGAGAACTCAAGAAGAAGCAAGTTAGAATTGTAAAATTATTCAGTTTGTGGATTAAATGCTGCATGGAACCACTCTTAAAATGTCTTCAGAAAAAATTATTCAGATATTTCAAATAGAAGATTTAACAAAGTAAGTGTTGGTTCTACAGAAAATGAGTCTAGGGAATTAGTATTGGAGGAAAAGAGATGGCAGATGAGTTGAACATATATTCTGTGTCTTCGCTCAAGAGGATATGAGTAGCATCCCGGAAATAGCTGTAAATCAGGAACTGAAAGACAGGGAGGAACTCAAGGAAGTTACAATAACCAGGGAAGTAGTACTGAGTAAATTGTTGGAACTGTGAGTTGACAAGTTTCCAGATTCCAGGGGGTGGCATGGTGGCTCAGTGGTTAGCACCATTGCCTCACAGCGCCAGGGACTCAGGTTCAATTCCCACCTTGGGCGACTGGGTGGAGTTTGCACATTCTCCCTGTGTCTGCGTGGGTTTCCTCCAGGTGCCCCGATTTCCTCCCACAATCACAAAGATGTGCAGGTCAGGTGAACTGGCCATGTTAATTGTCCATAGTGTTGGGTGCATTAGTTAGGGGAATAGGTCTGGATGGGTTACTCTTTGGAGGGTAGTTGTGTACTTGTTGGGCTGAAGGGCCTGTTTCCATTCTGTAGGGAATTGAATCTAATGGAGTTGTTTCTCAGGTCTTAAAAGAAGTAGCTAATGAGACAATTGATGTATTGGCTTTAATTTTCTAACGTTCATCAGAAGAAGGTTCCATTCATAAAGGGTGGGAGGCAGAGAGCAAGAAAATATAGGCCAGTTTGCCTGGCCCAGTGTTTCTTCGAACTTATGCTTCTGTTTTAAATGGCTTTCTGACCTCTTTATAAGAAGTTATTTTCAGCGAACTGAATCCAAAATCCAGTTGCCTCGGTTTAAAAATTCAAAATGACAAAAATTATAATAACATCTTACACAGCTTCGTCACACTTCATACCACAATCGTCCATTTACTATATCAGCTTCGTTTTCTCTCCAATCAACAACACTTTTAATTTTCTCTCAGGTTCAGCCATTACTTGTAGTGTTTGAATATCCTCTCACAGGGAAATCTTAACATGAAATGTGGACTTGCCCACAGCTTGATGATTTCACGTTCTAGCATGGCTAACTCAGCTCCAATTTATTGGTATGGTCATATACAATTTTGTGCAAGTTCGGCTTATCTAGGGTTCCAGTTCAGAACTTTGTTTTCTGATGAGCATTGCTTGTTGGGAAATACTGACAACTTCAACACAACTGGATTTTTGGATTATCCAAATTTAACTCATAACAATTCATTATATTCTTGCAAAAATCTGTTTACGTTATTTTGCTTTTGCAGGAATCTATGCCATAGAATCTCTACAGTGTGGAAGCAGGTCATTCAGCCCATCAAGTCCACACCAATCACCAAAGAGCATCCCACCGCATGCTTGTAACCCTGCATTTCCATGGCTAACCCACTTAGCCTACATATTCCTGGACACTATGAGTAATTTAGCATGGTCAATGCACCTAATCTGCACATCTTTGTGACTGTGGGAGGAAATTGGAGCACCTGGAGGACACCTATGCAGACAAAGGGAGAATGTGCAAACTCCACACAGACAGTTGTCCAAAGGTGGAATCAAACCCAGGTCCCTGGTGCTGTGAGGCAGCAGTGCTAACCACTGAGCCATTGTGCCACCCATTTAGAATAAACTGCTATTCCAATACATCTTTACAAATCTTGAAAGTTTGAATGAGAAAAATATAAGCACAGTAAATTACAAAACTATTCCAAGGCAGTCAGGAATGTAGTCTTCAATTCTGAGAACAAGGGAGATATGGGAAGAGGTAGCACAGTTGGAATGTAACTGGACTAGTAATGCTTCAGGAAAAGTAAATTTAAATCTCACCATGGCACCTGCTGGAATTTAAATTCAGTCAATAAAATCTGTGGTAGAAAACTAGACTCACTAATGGTGACAATGAACACTATAATTGATTGTTATAAAACTCATCTGATTCACAAATATCCTTCGAGGAAGGAAATCTACCATTCTTACCTAGACTGGTCTAGATGTGACTCCAGATCCACAGATTAATTGGTCTCTGAAATGGCCCAGCAAGCCACTTTTAGGGGCTTTGTCAGACAGTCTGTCTCTGTTCAAATAGTGTTTTAAATTTCCAGATAAAGTTACATAAATGCTCAATCATTTTGAAACATTTAGGTGACTTGATTATTTTTAAAACTTATTCGGTGGCTACAGTCTATTCAACAAGGTTTATTTAATATAAAACAGAATGGATTTCCATAAGGCTACTTTTGCTGAAACTCCAAAAATTACATCTTAATACATCAGTAACATTGTGAAGTATTTACAGTGTACTTGTAATATTGTAAAATGTTTGTTGGTGCTTGGCAGGTGAATTATCAAACAAAATTTGAATCGTGCTGCATAAGGGCAGATGCTAAAGCATTAGGTCAGATGCTAAAGTTTGCAAATGACACTGTGTTGTGAGACTGAGTATAGATGGGGGCAGACAGTTACAATGGGACAAAGAAATTGAGTGGGTAAAACTCTTGGAGCTGGAGTTCATCCAGTTTAGATCCAAAATCAAGAAGATTTTCTTCTGGAGAAGAAAAGGGGTTAAGACCTCAAAGCAAAAATTACTAAAAATGGTACAGAGACATGAAATTCATCAAAAATACTCATGGAATAATCATGTTAAATCTCAAAGAAGGTAGAATACAAAAATAAGAAGGGTTGTTCCTGTTTTACAGAACATCGGTCTGACCCCAACTAAAGTACTGTGCTCAGTTTTAAATACTGAATCTCAGTTCCTGGACATGAACAAGGTGCAATGCAGAATTACCAGGAGCTTTAAGGGTGTAAGTATGAAGTCAGGTTGTATCAAGTCTTTTGGAATACCCTTGAATTTAGAAGATTAAGGGATTATCTAATCACGACCTTCAAAATAAATAAAGAGGTTGAGACGAATAACGATTTTTCCATGGTGGGAAATTGTCAGAAAATAATCTCAAACTGTATTATTCTAATACAGTTAGAATAATTAAACAGTGATAGGACAGAGGAAGGCCAAACATTCCTTTGAGCCAATCTAGAATTGTGCAGGAGCAATTTGGCCAATTTCACTCCTCCAGCCCTGCAATAATTTCCCAACAGCTGCTTATCTTATTCTCTTTTGAAAGTTGCAAATGAATCTACGTCTCTTACAATCTCAGGCAATGCAGTCCAAATCCACAACCATTTGCTGTGTAAACTAATCATCATTTACCTTTGGTTCTTTTGCCAATCACCTTAAATCTTTGTCAACCCATCTATCAAAGTTTCTCTCCATCTACTCTCTCTGAATGCATCTACTTAACATTATTGAACACTTCTACTAAATGTCCCCTCAACCTTCTATTCTCCAAGGGGGACAATCACAGTCTCTCCAATCTATACATGCAACAAAGTCTCAAATGCCTGGAACCATTCTGATAAATTTTCTTGGCACCTTATCTAAGGCCTTCACATCTGCACAAAAATGGGAGGCCCAGAATTGGACACAATATTCCTGTAGATGCTGAACCAATGTTTTGTTTCATCCATGTTTTTGGACTTATTGCCACAATTTATGAAGCCCAGGATCTCGTCACTTTTAACCAGATCTTAACCTTATCCTGTTGTTTTCAAAGATTTGTGCACATATATTCTCAGAGCCCCCTGGTTCCTGTGGCCCCTTTTAGCATTTAACAAAACCTACTTTTCAACAAAAATATTATGGTAATCTGAAACATTCTTCCACAAAGATGTTGGAAGCTCAGTCAATTAAAATGTCTAAGAGTGAGATGGATAGATTTTTGGTAAAAAGGATATGAGCAAAGACTGGTAAATGGAACTTGAAATGGCAATTCACCACAATGTAATTGAATGTTAGAACAGGTTTGAGAGGGCTAATGTTCTACTTCTGTATTTTCTAATGATGCCAGGAAAAGAAAACCTAATATTAATTTAACCATGACAAATTATACGAACAAAATATTCTTTACCATGGATAAACAAGTTATAAATTGTTCCTCATAAAGTGGAACATAAAATGTGGAATTGTGTGCAATTCTCCATGAGCAAACAAAAATAGAAATTGCTGGAAAAATTCAGCAGGCCAGGCAGCATCTGTGGAGAGAAATCAGAGTTAATGTTTCGGGTGCAATGATCCTTCTTCAGAACAAGAAATGTTAACTCTGATTTCTCTCCATAGATGCTATCTGACCTGCTGAGTTTCTCCAGCAATTTCTGTTTTTGTTTCTGATTTCCTTATCCACAGTTCTTTCGGTATTTTGACTCGCCATTAACAAAGACTTGAAAGCTAAAGCAAGCAAGACAGCAAGCTGTATCAATACTGCCACATATGGCAAGAGCAGTTTAGAGATACCACTGCTCTGTAAGATTGATTAATGTGAAAGGGGCTGAGCAAATTAAATTTACCTCTCAGACTGAACAGTGGAACTGACAAATTTTCTTTGGAAATTAAGAATATCTTAGAAAGTCCTCTGCTCTTAAATCTACTTCGTGATTCTTTGTTGTAGTTGTTTTAAGAATACTGAACATTGCCACAGTACAATCAGAACATGCTTCTCAAATAGAGAAAAGGTTATGATTTAACGGCTATGCCAACAGATAAAAGTATATCCCTTCGATGTACAAGTTTGCCTGATACCATGGGAAGTAAAATTTAAGACACTAAATTCAAGTGCAGATATCAGCACTGAGGTGAATCCAGGATCAATGGATCTGGGAGGGACAGAACACATCTCTGTAAGTGATGACTCACCATTCTCTGTCCTGAAGGAAACTGATTTAATCAGAGCAAGACAACCAGATAATCCATGTCAGTTCATAAGGATAAAGTCAGGAAACATTGAGACACATTGCTCACTATTAGAATACAGTCCTTAATCCAATTAATAGAATGATTATTTAATGCTGTTAAACTTGCCTGATAGGAAATTTGTTACAAAGTAATCATTGACAAATTACTGAGATATATCTTCTTTTACATCCTTATCTACTTTGTCAGTTTTGTCAGATCAAATTATTCAACGTTTAGTTCTTACTGTGTTTCTGGAGTTAATAATTATTTGTTTAAACATAGCATTGTTTAAACATAACTTTTGCTAATTGGGAATAAAGGGTTAATTTATTCACTTTGTTTTTGAGGATTTTAGTGGGAGATTAGGATATAAAAGATAATATGTTGAGTTAATTAATATAAAATATTTTGACAAATCAAATATTTGCATCAATAACACGGGTGCAAACTTGATAACTTACAAAGGTTTCCTTGTGGAACAGAACTCAGCAGAGAGATTCAGCAGGTTTTATTTTGGCTTTTGTTGAATATGCTTGTTAAGATATTGATCTCATGATCTGTGTGTTCTTCCAGTATGTTAGAATGGAATTAACCTTTTACTAAAGCATATTTTGTTGTCACTCACACAGTAATGGAGTGCAGTATTTGCTGAGCACAATCTGATCAATGCCTGGGTAATAATGGTTCTCTGTGAAACCTGCTGCTGTAAATGATTTGGCCCTTGTATTTGCCTCCTTATTTATGAAAGATTAAGTAGCTTTTTAAAAAAGTATCATTCTGATCAGAGCTTATTTGAACCTCAATTAAGCCATCAGTCAGACTTCATACAGGACTGAGCAAATGACTATGTTTGCATTACAGGTATCCTTTCCTCTTTTGAAACAAACCAAGAAGACAATTGGTTACATTAGGGCTGCTTAGTAACATCTAACCAATCAGCACAGTCATAATAAATGACAGCTTCCAGACTCCCAGGGGTGTTAAGGCACAAAGTAATTATTGTTCCTGAAAGCTGAAAACAGCAGGAATTCCATTTCCTTGTATATCATAGTTTTCCATGATTGCTGGCACTGAGATCCACTGATTATAAGTAAACATTAATTATCCCTGCCACTAATGTGGTAAAGTGGGATTGTTCCTACGCTTAAACAATTTACCTGCATTCCTTGTGCCTATATGGCTGTACTTCCCAATTTCCTTTTAGATTCGACTGATATGTACTCAATATGTAAGCAAGACTTGATTTTGAAATTCTTTGTCTCGGAAAATTCTATGAACATAGTACATTTTTAGAATGAAATCAATCTTTATTTTGGTCGATATTTTTCAGCAACTTATTATTTCTGGAGTTTGCAAATGGTCAAAATGTGAGATACCCAACTTCTTATAGTTTTTTAATGTTGCAGAAGTGTGACATAAGAAACAGTAAATCACAGAAGTACAATGTCTGACATATGCCAATATAACATTTAAAATTCTTTACCATCTTTACTGGCAGATGTGATTTATTCACATTGCAAAATCTCCATTCTGTTTCCAACACTATTGCATATTATGTTTCCAATTCACAATGAAAAGATTAACTTTAACATTTTTGATTGTTTGATTAATATTATTCTAATGGAAAGAACGCAAATGGGTCCAAGCCACCTTGAGGTTTGAGAGTTTACCAAAGTATCCCATTTCCATTAATCCTGCCTAACAAAAAAAATCTATCAGTGTCAGCTTTATAATTTGAAATCTCCTTTCAGTTAAAGAGAAACTGTTTCCACTGGCACCAACACAAATTTAAGCTAATTGGCAAAAGTATCAGAGGGGAGATGGAGTGATTTTTTTTTCATGTAGTGAGTTGGTATGACCCACAATGCACTGCCTGAAAACATATTGGAAACGGACTCAATAGCAACTTTCATCAAAGCATTGAATAAATACTGTACTTGCAAAGGAAAATGTAGCAGGGCTGTGGGGAAATAGCAGGGAGTGTAATTAGACTTTCAAAGGGCTGGCACAGGCATTATGGCTTGAATGGCCTGAGCTGTATGATTCAATGACACATTTGATTCAACTTAAGAATTGATTCAGCACAAGATTATTGAAGCATGCTCCCTGTGCTAAAGACAGGATATTACTGAGTGGGCTAAATCCATAGCACCGTCATTCACATCTTGCAGAAAGTACTGCAGACATTTCCACAGTCAACTATGTTAGGCATTCTATTACCACATTAGTCACTTGACTATTGCTCCTATTTAATGTCTAAATTCAGATTTAGTGGGTTATTTTCTCTTTCTTTTTACACCATTTTACTTATAACACAAACATGTAAATGGATATTTGCATATTTAACCCCAGGGTAATAAATTTTAATAATGCCACCAATATTACAAAAACATTGCCTAAAGTAGCATTAAGTTGTTGAATACAGAAAACAATCAAAAATTTTTCTAGCATTGTGACGTAAAGCTGCACATAATGAAATCAATATGCACAGATGTTTGAAATATCTCAATGTATTTGCACTTCATACCTTTTTGAAATGAAGTAACTGTCATGTATACAGCAAACATAAATGAACTGACTGTCAGTGACATATACGAATCTCCTTCCAGTCTGGGTTTATTTCAGTAAAGATCCTATGATTAAGCTCTTTAAGGTTTTTTTGACAAACTGATTAAGACTGAATTACATTTTCGGCTATTGACCAAAGATCTGTCAACAATATTGAAAATGAACAGAGTTTTAATCAGTGCATAAATCAATAGAAGATAAAAATTAATGAATTAATTTTTGTGTAATGTTCAATATTTATATTCTTCAGGTTCCATCTCGATGGGTGCACTTCCCATGTTCTCATCGTAAATAAAGTCAAATTTCTTTATAATGATCATTTCATACAAATACATCAGTGTTTTTTTACTCATATAAGAAGTTTAAACATCTTACGAAAGGATGAAATTAGTTTTCATCTCAATTTTAAATCCTTCTCTTCTTAAACAGACCCTCTGGATTGAGGAAATTTCCTTCCTCTCCAATTTGCTGGGTTCTGAAATGGCTGCTAAGTCTAATACACAATCTGCAGACTCTGCTAAATATTAGGCAGGGGATACTTGAAGGGTTGAGCGCATAGATTCTTTGGAAGTCTGTATGCTGCTTCCAACACCTCAACCTCGCTTCTGCAAATTCCTGACAAAAGTCTCCAAATGCAATAATGCCTCCTCCATTTTGGGTCAGTCAAAAGATACGATCTTCCATGAGTTCGTGGAAATGTTTGACTTCTTCAGGAATGCTTCAGAACTTCTTAAATTGCCTCTGCTCTCTACCTAGGAGTCTCCTTCAGTGAGTTACTTTCGGAATCTGCTGCCAGGTGCAGTCGAGAGTGCAGTGCTGGAAAAGCACGGTCAGGCAGCATCCGAGGAGCAGGAGAATCAATGTTTTGGGCAAAAGCCCTTCATCAGGAATGCCCTGCCAGGTGCGTTCATACCATGTCCTGAGGTTTTGGATGATGAGCCCTTCAAAGCTGGTAAGTTGACCTGGGATGGTATGCTACTGTTGGACCACATTTTTGCCACTCAATCTGAGGCATGTGTAAAGGCATCACTGTGATACTTCCATAACAGTCAGATTAAGAGCATATGTAGACCATTTGGGCCCTTGAACCTGCTCTGTGACTCAATAAGATCAAACTCTACATTCCCAACCACCCCAAATAACCTTTGATTCACTTTCCTCATGAAAATCTATCTCCACCTTTAAAATATTCAAATAGCCCCGCCTCCAGTGCCTTATGAGACAGCAATCCAAGTCACATTGTCTTTATCTCTGTCCTATAATAGTGACCTATAATTTTCTCATAATGCCTTCTAGTTTTGGAGTCATCCACAAGAGGAATCATTCAGATGAGCATAGATGTAGGAGAAGAGTAGGCTATTTGGGCTAATGAGTCTGCTGAATTATTCAATGGGATTATGGCTGGTCTGATAATCCTCCACTTCATTTTCCTGTCTTCTCCCCAAAATCTTTGATTGCCTTGCTGACAAAAAAAATGCCTATGTGAGCCTCAAATATACTTAATGACCCTTAACAGCCCTCTGCAGTGAAGAATTCCACAGATTCACCACTCTGACCATCCTTTTCAGTTCTGTTTTAAAAGGACAATTCCTTACACTGAGACTGTGCCCTCTGGTCCTTCACTGTCTCATAAGGGGAAGCAACCTCTTGGCATCTACTCTGTCATCTACCCAGTTAAAGTCATAGAGATGTACAGCATGGAAACAAACCCTTTGGTCCACCATGTCCATGTCAACTAGATATCTTAAATACATCTAGTCCCATTTGTCAGAATTTGGCCCATATCTCTCTAAACTCTTCCTATTCACATATCCATCCAGATGACTTTCAAATGTTGTAATTATACCAGCCTCCGCCATTTCCTCTGGCAACTCATTCCATACGCGCAACTTCTTCTGCGTGAAAATGGCCTAACCAATGCCCTGTACAGCTGCAACATGATCACCTAACTCCTATACTCACTACACTGACCAATAAAGTTTCAGAAGACTCTACTGTTCAAAGATATCATGAGCTCATACTTTGCAGAAATAACTTATTTGTGGCACCTTAAATGTGGACTTGTAGAAATCTCAATACAAGATGCCTACAGACTCCCTTTACCTACAGTACACATTTTCTTTTAAAATAACTTCAATAAATTGGTAACATTTCACAAAACTACGTCAACTCTTTCCAATTATGTTGAGATTTTCAAAATGTCCAGCCATAATCACCTCAATGATTGATTCTATCACATTCACCACAACAGTTGAAAGCACTTCCTGCAACTGTAGTAGACTCGCCAACTTCAAGGATATTTAAATGGACATTAGGTAGGCATATGGACGAGAATGGAATAATGTAGGTTAGGTGGGCTTCAGATTGGTTTCACAGTCCGGCGCAACATTGAGGGCCGAAGGGCCTGTATTATGCTGTAATGTTCTATGTTCTAACAGACATCAAGCAAACTTGTCCTATAGAATCCAGGTTTCTGTCCCTATTCCTTCTCGAGTAAAGAATTTCCTATTTTCCTGTCTGATGGAACCTTTCCAGAATCTAGAAAATTTGGGAAAATTAGTATTAATGTTTTACTACCTGATTTGCTGACACTTTTAAGGATGAAGTCAGTACTCAGATCCATCTGTTTGCTTAATACCCCTTTCCTCATGACTATAATTTTACTGAGCTCCTTTCTTGTTGATTTACAGTCGTTACTGGAAAAGCATACTCAGTAGAGAAGACAAAATCAAAACATTTGTTCCTTTGAGATACCATTTCTCTACAATTTAGTTCTAACTCCCTATTCTCACTGAGGATCAACATTCGCTACACTGACCCTTTTTCTCATTAAAAGCTGAAGAGTGACCCTATAGAGGTTTATAAAATCATGAGGGGCATGGATAAGATAAATAGATAAGGTATTTTCTCTCAGGTGGAGGAGTCCAGAACTAGAGGGCATAGGTTTAGGATGAGAGGGGAAACATTTAAAAGAAACCTAAGGAGCAACTTTTTCACAAATAGGTTGATGCATGTATGGAATGAGCTGCCAGAAGTAGTGGTGGAGGCTGGTACAATTACAACATTTAAAAGGCATCTAGATGTGTATGTGAATAGGGAGGATTTAGAAAAATATCGGCAAAGTGCTGGCAAATGGGACTAGATTAGGTTAGGATATTTAGCTGGCTTGGACGAGTTGGACTAAAGGGTCTGTTTCTTTGCTGTACATCTCTATGACTCTAAGTACCTGTCAAACATCTTGCTTCCATTCTTTATATTCCTAGCTAGCCTTCTCTCATACTGTCAGTTCTTCCTTCTGATTAACCTTTTAGTCATTCTCTGCTGTTCTTTATCTTCTGTCCCAACATCTGACCTGTCACTCATTTTTGTACAATTATTTTTTTCTTAATTTTGAAGCTTTCCTTAATTTCTCTGGTTAACTATGAACGGTAGGCCCTCCCCTTAGAAACTTTCTTTATAGTAAGGTATACTGACTCTAAGCATTTTGAAATATCCTCTTAAATGTCTGACACTACTTATCTATTGATCTATTCCCATAACTGAGTAAGCTAGTTCACTTCAGCTAACTCAGCTTTCAAATCCATCTGGGTGTCCTTATTGAAGTTTAAAATACTCATTTCAGAACCACTCTTCTTCTTTTCAATCTGATTGTACATTCAATTATATTGTTGTCACGGCTACCTCAGTGAGCCTTAAGTCTGAGGTCATTTATCAATCCTTTCACATCACACAATACCAAGTCTAATATCACCTGCTCTCTGATGCTGCTCTAAGAAGCTATCTCAAAAGCAATTCTATGAAGTCCCCATCAGACAACAACTACCAATCTGATTTTTTCCAGTTTATGTGTAGGTGGAAATCATGCATTATTGTATCATTTGTTTATCACAAGTACCCAATATCTATTTTTGTATACTTCACCCTACACTGTGCTTACTATTAGGGGGCTTGTCAATTACACTAAATGTTCACCCATTAAATGTCATTACGATACTGACTCTGCCCAGTTTTTCACTTCCATTGCTTGAAAACTGTCTTAGATATGCATTGCCTTTGAACATTGATTCGAATAAAACAAATTTGATTATTTTTTACATAATCAGATACCAGTTCATTTCGGTAACCCAACACAGTACTCTGGTTAGATATTTCAGGAACTATCTGTGACTTCTTTCCCAACCTATTTGACAACTTCATCGAAACCAATTGGAGATCCTGATCTCCTGAACCAAGGCCATCTCTAACTATTGCCCAAGTGTTGTCTGGATCAACAGCGCTGCCCTTCCATCTTCACCTCTTCATCTTCTTCCATAGTGGCTATTAGATCAAATTTACTTGCTTCAGTGTACACCATCAATTCATTTACTTTGATGTGATTGCTTTGTGCATTCGAAAATAAAGCCTTTAGTTTTGTTTTCTTGATATCTTTGTCAAACCTAATCTTGACTGATGTTGTATTAGATTTATTCTCTCTCACCCTTCCTGCCATTCTCTAGCCTTCATCTCCCATGTTGCTCTTTTGCTGTCTTGCTGTGATGCTCCCCCTTGATTTGCACACTGACCCAAGCTTAATCCCTGACCACTGTTGTTTCATTTAAAGCTGCTTCCCTACCTCTGCAGTGTTTTGAAGTGCCTGCTCTAGGTTGTCCAAGTCTCTGAAGTATGTTGCAGTGGGGGAATTGCTGCTGCCCGGTAAACTATATACTTGATCCGGGTTTGATATACCCTTTTCTTCAATCAGCCAAGGCAATGGAGGTGATGATGAATTTTGTCAATCTCTGCCTTCATTGAGAGGTGGCTCTGAAGATATGACAAAGTGGTTCTCATTTCCCAGGATCTCACGCTAGATTTTAATTGATTGAGGGAGGTTTTTTGCTGTGAGGGTTGGTTGGAAGAGAACCTTTGCTTTTTTGAACACTAATTGTAAGTCTGATTTTCTTTCAGAGATGGTGTCAACAATGACGTGGAGCATTAAATAGTGATTTCACCTGCCTTGGTTGACCTGGTAAGGCCATTAAAACTCTTAGTGCTTTGCCCTGGTATGTTGTGGGGTGGAGATAAAATTCACAGTAATTACCACGACTTCCCATTTCTCTTCAATTGCTTTCCTTAGAGTTATGTAGTACTGGCCAAGGAGAAGTCCACTTTTCATAGCCTCTGTTCTATGATGTGGAGAAAATGGGGGGGATGCGGATCTGTAAATTTATTTTATAAAGGTTTTTTGATTTGGAAAATTTCTGTGCATAATCCTTTATGCTTTTACAGCTCTCAAACCCTGTAGGAGCATTTGATGTTCTGTCTGTCACAGGATGAAATCTCTGTAATTTACACTGGATATTTCTCCAAGAAAATGAGACTGATCCAAATACAGGCTGTTCTTGCAACACCTAACCAGAATACTCACATCACTGTGTAACTCAAATAAATTGGTGTCTGACTATGTCACATAAATAGTGAATCAAATCAATATTCAAAGGTAATGCATATCTAAAACAGTTTTGAACCAATGGAAGTGAAAAACTGAACAGAATCAATATCCTAATGACATTTTAATGGGTGAACACTATGTAGTTGACATGACTGGTCAAAAAGGTGCTATTGTATTCTTTTTAAAATTATATTCTTCTATTTACTGTTTTTGGAAGCATTTTTCAAACACTGTAATAGAGAAATCCATCTCTCATCTCATTTTCAACCATTAGGAAAATAAACTTCATTTAATGCATTTTTTTATGGAATAATATGGTGAACCATTAGTTATTTCAATAATCCTACAGTTTGTTATTTGATCACATGATTTGTCTATTTTTTTTAGTCCAGTGTCTTGTTCAATGCAGTAATATGTTCTTTGAATTTATTGGAAAGTAGAAATATTGGGGAAAATGCCATTATTGCTTCATGATACATCATAAATTATAGCTAACTTTGGAATTTTTCGCTAGGCTTACAAATGTATTCAACCTACAAGTTTATATCTGGTGGTAGAGATTGAAATCAGTTCACTGGTGCATGGTGCGTTTATGTTCTGAAATATTAAAACATGCAAAGTTAGTTAAGTTAATTGGATCTATCTAATAATTAATTAAATCAGTATTTTCAGTTCAACATTAATCATGTAGAACAGTGTTTGGCATTTATTATAACGTGCAAATTGGCTTTAACTCAGTTCAAATTAAATTTCATAATGTTCTAAGAAGCACTGTTCTGGCTTGAGATAAATGGGTACAAATACATGCCAAATATTTTCCATGTCATCTCTACTAATATATGAAGCAAAATAGGAAAAAAGGTTTGTCAAGGAAAAGGTATTTGTGTGACTATCCAGACTTTCACTATCCAGAATCCTTTTATAATTATTCTAATTTGTACCCTCTTCACCCTCACCGAAAGCTCATCCCCTTTTCATAGAAGGGTGAAATCCTTTCCTTAATAAAAATAGAAAGTGCTGGAGAAACTCAGCAGGTCTGGCAGCATTTATGAAGAGAGAATCAGAATTATTGTTTGAGTCCAATTACTTTACATAGAATCCTTACAGTGTGGATACATGCCATTTGGCCCATCGAGTCCACTTTGACCCTCTGAAGAACCTCCCAGCCAGACCCTTCACCCTGTCACCCTGCATTTCCCATGGCTAATTAACTTAGCCTGCACATCCCTGAACAATGTGGGCAATTTCAGCATGGGCAATCCACCCTAACATGTACATGTGGATTATGGGAGGAAACCAGAGCACCAAGTCCCTTAGAACTTCCTTTTCCTCTGAACTTCCCTTTCCTTAGTTTATTTACATCCCCCTTTTGTTGTTTAATCCAATTAATGCAAAGGATCCTGGGAGGTTTGCAAGACATGAAATGTTGCTTTTAAATCTCATGTTAACTGCATTCCTTTTAAATATTTATTCACAGCATTCCACAAAATGGCCTTGAGCATTTTCCTAGCAAACTGTAATACAATTATACTCTTTATATTTTGGAATTGAGAGGCTACCTTTGCTAACCTTGAAATCTTTAGAGGTTACTCCTGGAGACAGTTTTTACACATAGGTGTTTCAGGGTCCACTGGTATTGGAAGTAACAACTTGTCAGGTATAAGTATCAAGCTACAGATTGATAAGATGGATAAGTCCCCAGGACCAGACCAGATTTACCCTAGGCTACACTGGGAAATGAGAAAGGAGGTTGCTAAGCCGCTGTCGAGAATATTTGCCTCCTCACTCTCCACAGGAGTCGTACCAGAGGATTAGAAGGAGGCGAATGTTGTTCCTCTTTTCAAGAAGGGTAATAGGGAAATTCCTGGTAATTACAGATCAGTCAGTCTTACATCTGTGGTCAGCAAAGTTTTGGAAAGAATTCTGAGGAATAGGATTTATGACTATTTGGAAAAGCATAGCGCGATTAAAGGCAGTCAGCATGGCTTTGTGAGTGGCAAGTCATGCCTCACAAATCATATTAAGTTCAATGAGGAGGTGCCAAGACAGGTTGACAAAGGTCGAGCAGTGGATGCAGTGTATATGGACTTCAGCAAGGCATTTGATAAGGTTCCCCACAGTAGGCTCATTCATAAAAGTCAGGAGATATGGGATACAGGGAGATTTGGCTATCTGGATTCAGAATTGGTTGGCTGACAGAAAGCAGAGAGTGGTTGTAGATGGAAAATATTCTGTCTGGGGGTCAGTGTTGAGTGGGGTCCTGCAGGGCTCTGTTCTTGGGCCTCTGGTCTTTGTAGTTTTTATAAATGATTTGGATGAGGAGGTTGAGGGGTGGGTTAGTAAATTTGCAGATGACACAAAGGTTGGAGGTGTCATCGATAGTATAGAGGGCTACTGCAGGCTGCAGCGTGACATAGACAGGATGCAGAGGTGGGCTGAGAAATGGCAGATGGAGTTCAACCTGGATAAGTGCGAAGTGATGCATTTTGGAAGGTCGAACTCGAATGCTGAATATAGGATTAAAGACAGGATTCTTGGCAGTGTGGAGGAACAGAGGAATCTTGGTGTTCAAGGACAAAGATCCCTCAAAGTTGCCACCCATGTGGATAGGGTTGTTAAGAAAGCATATAGTGTTTTGGCTTTCATTAACAGGGGGATCGAGTTTAAGAGCCGTGATGTTTTGCTACAGCTCTATAAAACCTTGGTGAGACCACACTTGGAATATTGTGTCCAGTTCAAGTTGCCCTACTATAGGAAAGATATAGAGGCTTTAGAGACGGTGCAAAAAAGGTTTACCAGGATACTGCCTGGACTGGAGGGCTTGCCTTATGAAGAGAAGTTGACTAAGCTCGGACTTTTCTCTCTGGCGAGAAGGAGGAAGAGAGGTGACCTGGTTGAGGTATACAAGGTAATGAGAGGCATGGATAGAGTCAATAGCCAGAGACTTTTCCCAGGGCAGGATTGACTGGCATGAAGGGTCATAGTTTTAAGATATTAGGAGAAAGGTATGGAGGGGACGTCAGAGGAAGGTTCTTTACACAGAGAGTTGTGAATGCATGGAATGCGTTGCCAGTGGTGGTGGTGGAAGCAGAGTCATTAGGGACATTTATGCAACTGCTGGACATGCACCTGGATAGCAGTGAATTGAGGGGTGTGTATGTTAAGTTATTTTAGTTTACATTAGGATTAATCCTCGGCACAACATCGTGGGCCAAAGGGCTTGTTCTGTGCTGTACTTTTCTATGTTCTCTATGTTCTATGTACAGTGACTGTTGTGTGTTTTCTTTCATCCACAATTACTTCGAACAGCATGGTCTGGGGATCTCATAACTTCAACCAGCGTTCTGATTCCCAGATTGTTGTGGACCACCTTTATGCAGCTGATCCACTGTTGTAACAGTTTGGACAATTCTCTGCCAAAACAGGATGGCAGCACCTCTACTGGCAGTGGACATATAACCATTGAGTTACAGAACATTAAAGTTCTAACATGATCTGTGTGGCTTCCTTCAATCAGTCTGCCTTTTCTTCCATTCAAAATGTTTGGGATTCTCATTAGTGACACCAACGGAACTATACAATAAACAAGCAATGAAACAAAAATCAGAGGAAGATAGCACCAAGAATACACAGTAAATTAAATGGAATATCTGCGTATACAGAAAATGTCAGTTTATATTTAGTGCAGCAGAAGTAGAAAGGACTGTTGAGAGAATAGTAATATTTATGACAGTGTCTGTCCTCTGGAAATCAGTGGAGACTGTTAGGATATCTGTAAATGAGACACAGCACAAGAGCGACCCTGCCATTGAGATCTTTACTGATTCAAATTTCAATCTCTGTTACCTTGGGATTTAAACCCATATCCCCACTTTGGGGACTAGATTAGATTAGATTAGATTAGATTACTTACAGTGTGGAAACAGGCCCTTCGGCCCAACAAGTCCACACCGACCCGCCGAAGCGCAACCCACCCATACCCCTACATTTGCCCCTTTAACCTAACACTACGGGCAATTTAGCATGGCCAATTCACCTGACCCGCACATCTTTGTGACTGTGGGAGGAAACCGGAGCACCCGGAGGAAACCCACGCAGACACGGGGAGAATGTGCAAACTCCACACAGTCAGTCGCCTGAGTCGGGAATTGAACCCGGGTCTCTGGCGCTGTGAGGCAGCAGTGCTAACCACTGTGCCACTGTGCCGCCCACTAAAGCTAGTGGGCCTAACCAGACTAGATTACCATTTCAGTATCATTACCACTACATTAGCAACTCTTGTTTAAATGATTGTCTTGTACTCTCACTTAACAGATTTTTTCTAATCCACTTTAACCAAATGTCACATAATCTTGTCCATTTGTATCAAATCTCCCCTCAAAGTCCTTTGTTTCAAGAAGAACAAACTCAGTTCCTCCCACTTAACCTAGTGACTAAATGCCCCATCTCTGCAACCATTCTAGTAAATCCCTTTTCTTCTGCATCTTCTCAGGGACCCTCACATCTTAATGAGTCATGAAAAGAAATGGATGCAGTCCTCTACGTGGGGCCTAACCAGAGCTTTAGAAATGTTCTGCATAATGTCCTGTGTTTTGTACATGAGTGAGTTTACGAAACCCAAGATCCCATATGCTTTGCTAACCCTTCTCTCAGTATGTCTTGCCATATTCAAAAACTGATATGGCAGGGTAGTAATTGTCCATTACCCAGAATTGTAAACTTGGGTGACATGTTATTGTGTGCTGTAAAGCTATTATTTCCAGGTAAAAGTTATTATACTTGAGTAGGAGCAACAGATAGCATTAAACAACAGTTAGATTCAGACTTTGACTACCTGCCAAATTCCATACAATGTCTGTGAGCTGTTCTGCATTGCAGAATTTTTTTGACCTCTGTGCATCTTGAGCTGAAAGGACCGCCCAGCAGCTTCCTCAGGTTATGCAGCATTATTCTGTGGTAGGATTATTCCTCTGAAAATGACAGCAGAAATTTGCCCAGAACTAAACTTGATCTATCAGTATGAGCCTGTTGAAGTTAAATAGCTTGATTTTATAGAATCATAGAATAGGTTCGTGCTGAATCACCCTGTTGTGGTCTTCCCAAGGCATCATCAATGGTTCATGTGATTTAGAGTAGAATTCTTAAAAAAAAGTTCAAATGAGCAGTTGTATTGACACCCTCTTCCATGTTAAATAAACAGTTGAAAATATAAAAATCTAAATATAAATTAAGTGGATGACATGAATCATCAGTTTCTGGATTAGTGGTGCTGGAAGAGCACAGCAGTTCGGATGCTGCCTGAACTGCTGTTCTCTTCCAGCACCACTAATCCAGAATCTGGTTTTTAGCATCTGCAGTCACTGTTTTTACCTAGCTGAATCATCAGTTAACATGTGCAACCAATGGTGATCTTTAAAAATCTGGCTAAGTGTTCATTTATCAAATTAATATCCCCATTATAATACATGGCAGTGCAGCTAATTACCAAGCGATGTTAAATAGGGTTGACAAGTCACTTTGCTCCCAGAGAATCTTTATCCTGTATACATAAAATATTTTAATAATAGAATGCCTGCAACAGCATAAAATATTCATTCTGATCCCCAGCTGAGATACCTTATACAATATGCACTAGAGGAAGAAAGTTCACTGCATCTGACTGAAAGATTGAATTGGAGCTTCATTCAGATAAATAAACTGCAACTGTTCATATCTCAACACAATGTTCATTGACAGCGCCTTCAGATCGCTTTCCAATGGAAGTTTAAATATGCTTCAAACAGATTTGGAGTTTATCAGAAATCATTTGAAGAATTAGAATTCTTGATGCGCACATGGGCTTTTAAAAAGTGTATGAAACATTCTTATTACCATTATCAATGGGCCAAGTGAAATTCTTGATACCCCTGCCAGAGAAAGGCTTTAACTTTTGATGAGGGGAACTTGTCATGGAGCTTAAATTCTAAGAAATTAAAGATCATGTGGCAGCAGAGATGCAGGAATAGCTAAAGGATGAAAAGCGGAGAGTAAATGATATAAAAACACAAGGTGCTGGAGAAACTCAGCAGGTCTGGTCGCATCTGTAGATAGTTAATGTTTCACTGTTCCAAAGATCTCCTGCATCTGCCGTGTTTTGTCTTTATTTTAGTAACATTAAATAAATGTTTCTTGGAGTCGTTTGATGTAAATAATGTTCTCCAGTGACTTGCGTATTTTCTTTGTCTTGAGTCTGAGCATTGATTTTAGTAACTCCAAACTTTTGCATAATATTGTAAGGGCCTGAAAAGGTTAATGCTGATGAGTGCATTAAGCACCACCCCTCATGATGTTGTCACATGAAGGGACCAACTTTGGATCTTGAAGGAGTTAGACTCTCACAACCTCAGTAATAATCTCTATCATATCAATGGAACTTGTACCTGATTGCTACCTGCAATAAACTACATCTTGTTTAAGGCAAGAACAGCTTCTCATTAGACTACCAGGTAGTCTTCTTTTGCCACACTAGACCAAGCAAGCCCTTTGGATCCTGATCAGGAAAGAGAATGGATCTTCCAACAAGATGAACTGTGGTAAGGTTTCATCTTACATCTTAGTAAACAGGTGCAGACTCCATTAGCTCGAGCTTCTCAGACACAATTTTAATGAAGTTGCTCACACAGATATAAGGAGCTAAAACAACTGAACTTTCCAGAACCATGCAAATTTACTTGCTGGAAACAAGAATCCTCCACCTTATTTGCAAAATGTAGGTATGCTTCATATTGACTGAACATGATCAGGAAAACTGTCAGGTATAGCAGTAGCATTGCTAGACTGCAAAATTAAAAACTTTTAAATCAAGGAGAATAAATACTCACAATAGGAAGACAAGACAGTAGAAGTTTTAATTTCTGCCAGGAAGGTTTAATTTCTGCAATATGTCAAGGAGAACACAGGATTGCACATCTTAGAGAAAAAATTCTTAAGGTAGAGAATCTAGATACTAAATTTTAGGCTGAGCAAGGAAAGTATATTTGTTTAGGAATATAGTCACAGGCGAGGTGCCAGAAGACTGGTGGTTGGCTAACGTGGTACCACTATTTAAGAAAGGTGGTAAGGACAAGCCAGGGAACTATAGACCGATGATCTTGAAATCGGTGGTGGGCAAGTTGTTGGAGGGAATCCTGAGGGACAGAATTTGGAAAAGCAAGGACTGATTAGGGATAGTCAACATGGTTTTGTGCATGTCTCACAAACTTGATTGAGTTTTTTGAAGAAGTAACAAAGAGGATTGCTGAGGGCAGAGTGATGGACGTGATCTATATGGACTTCAGTAAGGTGTTCGACAAGGTTCCTCATGGGAGAATGGTTAGCAAAGTTTGATCTCATCTTATACAGGGAGAACTAGCCATTTGGATACAGAACTGGCTCAAAGATAGAAGACAAAGGGGGGTGGTGAAGGGTTGCTTTTCAGACTGGAGGCCTGTGACCAGTGGAGTGCCGCTGAGATTGGTGCTGGGTTCACTACTTTTCATCATTTATATAAATGATTTGGATGTGGACATAGGAGGTATAGTTAGTAAGTTTGCAGATGACACCAAAATTGAAAGTGTAGTGACAGGGAAGAAGGTTACCTCGGATTACAACAGGATCTTGATCAGATGGGCCAATGAGCTGAAGAGTGGCAGATGGACTTTAATTTAGATAAATGCAAGGTGCTGCATTTTGGAAAAGCAAATCCTTTATTGGTATTGAGTATAGGAGTTGGAAGGTCATGTTGCATCTGTACAGGATATAGGTTAGGCCACTTTTGGAATATTGCGTGCAATTCTGGTCTCCCTTTCTAACAGAAAGATGTCGTGAAACTTGAAAGGGTTCAGAAAAGATCTACAAGGATGTTGCCAGGGTTGGAGGATTTGAACTATAGGGGGATGCTGAATAGGCTGGGGCTGTTTTCCCTGGAGCATCAGAGGCTGAGGGGTGACCTAATAGAGGTTTATAAAATCATGAGGGGCATTGATAGAATAAACAAACAAAGTCTTTTCCCTGGGGTGGGGAAAGTCCAGAACTAGAGGGCATAGATTTAGGGTGGAAGGGGAAAGATATAAAAGGGACCTAAGGGGCAACCTTTTCACATAGTGTGGTACATGTATGGAATGAGCTGCCAGAGGAAGTGGTGGAGGCTGGTACAATTGCAACATTTAAAAGGATGGGTATATAAATAGGAAGGCTTTCAAGGGATATGGGCCAAGTACTGGCTAATGGGTCTAGATTAGATTAGGCTATCTGGTCGGCATAGATGAGTTGGACCAAAGGGTCTGTTTCCGTGCTGTATATCTCTATGACTCTATGACTCTATATTATAGCTTGCCAAGTAGTAAAAGAAGGAATAGATATTTGCGATGAAGTTCTGAAAGGTGACAATTACTTTAATTTCAGAATAAATAAAATCCTTGAGACAGCCTTCTTGACCACTCTATCCACCTGTGCAGCCACCTTCAGGGTACAATGGAGCTGAACTCCCAGAATCTCTCTGCTCATCAACTTTTCCCAAGGCTCTTCCGATTACAGTATAGTTGGCTCTAGAATTAGACTTCCCAAAATGCACCACCTCACATTTGCCTGGATTGAACTCCATCTGCCACTTCTCTGCCCAACTTTCCAGTCTATCTATATTCTCCTGTATTCTTTGACAGTCCCCTATGGTTTCTGCTACTCCACCAATCTTTGCGTAATCTTCAAACTTATTCATCAGACCAACAGTGCACTCTTCCAGATCATTTATGTATATTACAAATAACAGTGACCCCAACACTGACCCCTGTGGAACACCACTGGTCACCTCTCTCCATTTCAAGAAACTCCCTTCAACTACTACTCTCTGTCTCCTGTTGCTCAACCAGTTCTTTATCCACCTAGTTAGAACACCCTGCACACCATGTGACTTCACTTTCTCCATTAGTCTACCACGGGGAACCTTATCAAATGCCTTACTAAAGTCCATGTATATGACATCTACAGCCCTTCCTTTATCATTCAACTTGGTCACTTCCTCAAAGAACTCTATTAAATTGGTAAGGCACGATCTGCCCCGCACAAAACCATGTTGCATATCACTGATAAGCCCATTCCTTTTCAAATATAAGTAGATTTTATCCCTCAGTACCTTCTCCAACAACTTTCCCACCACTGATGTCAGGCTCACTGGTCTGTAGTTACCTGGAATGTCCCTACTATCCTTCTTGTACCGGGGACAATATTAGCGACCCTCCAGTCCTCCGGCACCTCACCTGTGTTTAAGGATGATACAAAGATATCTGTCAGGACCCCAGCTATTTTGTCTCTCGCCTCTCTTAGCAACCTGGGATAGATCCCATCCGGTCCTGGAGATTTGTCCACCTTAATATCCTTTAGCCTGCCCAACACATCTTCCCTCCTTATGTCAACATGATCCAGAGTAAATAAACGTCTATCCCTAATCTCAACATTCATCATGTCCCTCTCCTCAGTAAACATTGATGCAAAGTAATCATTGAGAAAAACACCCATTTTTTCAGGATCGACACACAATCTTCCTTCCTTATCCTTTACTGGACCAACCCTTTCTCTAGTTACCCTCTTGCTTCTTATATAAGAATAAAAGGCTTTTGGATTCTCCTTAATCCTGCTCACTAAAGTTATTTCATGACCCCTTTAAGCCCACTTGATTCCTCACTGAAGATTGGTCCTACTCTCCCGATATTCCTCCAAGGCCTGCTCTGTTCTTAGCTGCTGAACCTTGTGTACACTTCCCTTTTCCTCTTGGCTCATCACACAATTTCTCCTATCATCCACGGTTCACGAATCTTGCCTTTCCTATCCCTTGTTTTCAAAGGGACATGCTGGCATGGTGGCTCAGTGGTTAGCACTGCTGCCTCACAGTACCAGGATCCCAGGTTCAATTCCAGCCTTGGGTGAATGTGGAGTTTGCACATTCTTCCCATGTCTGTGTGGGTTTCCCCCAGGTGCTCCAGTTTCCTCCCACAGTCCAAAGATATGCAGGTCAGGCGAATTGGCCATGTTAAATTGCCCATAGTGTTAGGTGCATTAGTCAGAGGGGGGTGGGTTGCTTTTTGGAGTGTTGGTGTGGACTTGTTGGTCCGAAAGGTCTGTTTTCACACTGTAGAGAATCTAATCTAATCCTGCACTATCTTCAACCTATCTTTGAAAGCCTCCCACATATCAAATGTTGACTTCCCTTCAAATAGCTGCTCCTAATCCATATTTCCCAGCTCCTGCCAAATTTTGATATAATTGGCATTGACCCAGTTTAACACGCTTAGGACCACTCTCTGTCTACGAGTATTCTAAAACTTACGGAATTGTGGTCACTATTTCCAAAGAAATCCCCCACTGCAACCTCTACCACCTAGCCTGGCTCATTCCCCAACACCAGGTTCAATATGGCCCCTTCCCTCATCAGACTATCAACATACTGCTCTAGAAAACTTTCCTGGATGCTTCTTACAGATTTTGTCCCATCCAGACCTCTGATACTAAGTGTATCACGGTCAATGTTGGGAAAATTAAAATCTCCCATCACCACCACTCTGTTGCCTCTACATCTTTCCATAATCTGTTTACCAATTTGTTCTTCTATCTCATGCTCACTGTTGGGAGTCCTGTAATACAGCCCCAACAATGTAACTGCATCCTTCTTATTTCTCAGCTCTACCCATAAGGCCTCACTGCTCAAGCTCTCCACAGTGTCCTCCTTTAGCACAGCCGTTATATCATCCCTGACCAGCAAAGAACTTCTCCCACCCTTTTACTTCCCTCCCTGTCCTGTCTGAAGCATCTATATCCTGGAACATTTAATTGCCAATCATGCCCTTCCTTCAACCAAGTTTCTATGAGCAATAACATCATACTCCCACGCACCAATCCAAGCTCTAAGTTCATCTGCCTTACTCATTATGCTCCTTGCATTAAAGTATATGCACTTCAAGCCACCAGTTCTTTTGCTTTCATCTGCTTTCTGCCTACTCTTCCCCTTGGTAATGCTGCATTCATGATCCTTACAGTCTCTAGTACCTGGTACTAAGCAAAATAGTTGTGCTTGTTGGAGGTCAGCCATCTCAGCGTCAGAACATGTCTGCAGGAGTTCCTCAGGACAATGTCCAAGGCCCAACCATCTCCAACTGCTTCATTATAACCATTGCTCCTTGATCTTCAATGGTGTTAGCATCACTGAACACTCCACTATCAAAGTCCTGGGAGATATCATTGACCTGAAACTGAACAGGGAGACCTTTATAAATAAAATAGTTACAAGAGCAGGTCAGAGGGTAGCAAACATAGGAACATTGGAAAAGGAGTAGGTCATTCAACTCCTTTAGCCTATTCTGCCATTCAGTAAGATTGTGGCTGATGTGTGGCCTCACTTCATGTGCCTGCCTTGGGCCCATACCGCTTGAGACCCTTGCTTAATAAAAAAATTGTTTACCTCAGATTTAAATTTAATAATTGAATTAGCATCGTCCGCTGTTTGAGGAAGAGAACTCTACACCTCCACTTCTCTTTTTGTGTAGAAGTGCTTTCTAACATCTCTCCTCAATAGCCTCGCCCTAATTCTTAGATGAAGGTCTACAATCTTAGACTCCGACTTTGATTTATCTAATATTGTCACTTGTACCTACATACAGTGAAAAGTGGATAATGTTGCTACATTCCAGCACCATCTTGGATTACAGAATAAATTACTGAATAAATGGTAAAATACTGAATAAATTAAATTACATTGATATTACAAAAACTGAATCAGCATCAAAGGTTCATCTTTCCCTTTCCGTAGAATTCACCTTCTCTGCTCCTTCAGTTGCTGCCAGTGGAAATACTTTATCTTTATCTACACTGTCTTTCACTGTTAATATCCTGAAAACCTCAATTACATCATCCTTAATCTTCTATATTCTAGAGAATAAAGGCCTAATTTCTTTAATCTCTTCTGTAATTTAGCCCCTGAAGTCTAGGTATCATCCTTGTAAACTTGCATTGAACACGCACCAGGGCCAAAACATCCTTCCAAAGGTATGGTGCATAAATCTGTTTACAGTACTCTAAGTGAGGTCTAACTAGGGTTTTGTATAATTGCGGGAAAACATCTTCTTCCCCATATTCCAGCCCTTTAGACATGAAGGCCAACATTCCATTGACTATTATCTGTCCCTGCCATGGTATTTTAAAGAGCTGTGCACCTAAGTTCCCAAATCCTGTTGGACACCCATTGTATTCTATTTTTTACCTTCTAAAAATTGCCCTAATCCATCCTTTCTCAGTGCAAAATGGGTAACCTCACACTGGCTTATATTAAACTCTATCTGCCACATCTTTGCCCATTCAGCTAAACTATCAATATCTTTTGGTAATTTTATGCTGCCCAACTTTGTGCTACCAGCAATTTTGGGTATTTGGCTTTTTATGCCATTATCCAAGTCATTAATGAATATTGTGAATAATCAAGGCCCCAACACAAATCCCTATGGGACACCATTAGTCACATCTTGCCAATTTGAATACTGTTTCCTGCCACTGATTCAATTTCCTATTCATGTCAGTAATTTGCCCCCAATTCCCAGGACTTCCATTTTATCTGATTGGGAATGCTGCAGCAAGTAACTCACTTCCTGATTCTCCAAAGCCTGCCTAAAATTCACAAAGGACAAGTCAAGAGTGTGATGGAATACTTCCCACTTGCCTGGATGGGCACAGCTCCAACAATAGTCAAGAAGCTTGACACTATACAGGACAAAGTATCCAGCTTGATTGGCAACAAATTGACAAACGTCCATCCCCTGCACCACCAATGCTCAGTAGCAGCAGTGTGGGCTATCCACAAGGTGCACTGCAGAAATTCACCAACACTCCTTAGATAGCACCTTCTAAACCTCAACAACTTTCATCTAGAAGGACAGGCGCAGCAGATACATAGGAACATCAATACCTGCAAAGTTCCCCTTGAAGCCATTCACCATCCTGACTTAGAAATATATCACAATGCCTTCATTGTCACTGCGTCAAAATCCTGGAACTCCCTCTCTAAGGATGTTGTGGGTGAACCTACAGCATGTGGACTACATCAGTTCAAGAAGGCAGCTCATCACCACCTTCTCAAGCGCAACTAAGGATGGGCAATAAATGCTGGCCCAGCCAGTAACAACCACACCCCACAAATGAATAAAAATAATGAAAAACAAAGAGGTGTCAGAAAGTAGAGTACATTTACATAGTTCACAATCAAGAATTCTCATTCTCAGGCATTATACATTTTCACCTGAATTTTCTTCAAATGGTGAACTGAGTAAAGTTAAAACCAAGAAACCACTGTTCAAAGCACAGTTAGGAAACAACAGATTAAAGAAATTCTGCTGTCTGAACTCTAGTCAAGGAACTACTTATAGTAGATTATATAGGGTTTCCTAGACTGACAGTAGAAACCAGACTAAAGACAGAATCCATTAAGATTATTTATTTTGGCATAAGGAATTTGTTTCACGCTGTCAGAAAGATGGAATTTTATATATATATAATGGCAAAAATATTTTCCACATCTATCAAGTGTTGAAGAGATTTCGTGCTGCAAGATTCAGCAGGTTTATGAGGAAATGCTAAAAAAGAAATCAAGAATGAACAGTATGCCCCGACGAAGCTCATTGAAGAATCAAATCCTCAACTGATATAATTCTGACCAAGTTACAGCTCAGTAAGCTAATGGTGATGGTGACAGTTTTAAATCTGATGTCAGATGCTGAGAAGATGTGTGGCTAAGCAGAACATTTTGTCCTTGTATCTTCCCAGGAAGCATCAGTGCTACTGGTTGCAAAGATCAGACCAAGCAGGAAGCAATCCTCAAGGAGAACAACGAAGGAAGAGAACACATTGGGGGAGGGGGGGTTCACAAATAATGTAATCACTCTGAGCAAATGAAAGCATCCAAACAAATTGGACAAAATGAAATAAAGTGTCTAAACTTCAGCACAGATTTGCCAGCAAATTGATAATAAAAACATTATCCCCTCAGGTTGAGATGGGGTGCATACAAAGAAATGGAAGTCACCACTGAGTAGGGATGCTGAATGTCCAAAGATTCAGGTCAAGGTCACGAAGAAATTGCCTGGCTCAGAAGAAACGACCTGGTGACCCAGGATTTGGCACAAAGCAAAGTAACAATTTTAACTGAGTAGACATCCTCCACAACAAAGACTCCAGTGCATAATACTGCAATTCTCTATTCAACAAGAAAGGACTCTTTTGCTAAACAGGTCTGAGTGATAAACAGTCCTCTAGTTTAAATGGGCTCACCAACTTCATTCTGTGTAAAACAGCATCAGAGTCAACAGTCTTCAGCTGACCAGTCTTTCTTATCTGAAGGTGACATGTTCTGGGAGAATAGGAAAATCTCCAAACCACTTTTATTTGTAAAGCTGGAGACCTGATGAGAGCTGGGATAGTGGTAAATGTAAATATATGCATGGAATTATAATGTTAACAATGAAGGAATAGCTTGCAGGGAGCTGGTGTATAAAAGTGTAAAGGTCTGAAAAGGTTAGGGATTGCTTTTAGCGCAGCCTGATATGATAACGTCACATGGGCTCAGGCAGACCAGCTTTGGATCTCAAAGGAGTAAGACTTGACATCATAGTCTTGGTAGCAATGTGTATCTTAATATTGCTTGCACTGAGTTGTTTTCCTGCAATAAACCACATCTTGTGAAAGACAAGGACTGCTTCTAGTTAGACTATCAGATGGTTTTCCTCTACCAAGTGTATAGGTTGGACTTTAGATCCCTACTAGGAAGGAGGATGGTGATAGCACGTCTCCCAAATAGATCTTAAATTGCGATGAGCTGTAGTGACCTTATAATACAGGCCTTAGTTACAGCCTTCATTTTGTTTGCAGCAAGTGGTGCTGTAATGGGAATGAATGTACTGATGTCTAGGAGACTCAAAATGGAGTTCATGTTTTAGGTGTAGCCCATTGGTATGAACACATGTTTTGGCAGGTAGTCTATGTCTGGCATCATGAATTAATTTTTTTCTTTCTGAAGCTGACAGACCTCCTGTGATTTTCTATGTTTTCTGAGGAGATCTTTTTAATACTTCCAGTTGTTTTTATTTCATCTACTCACCTTTTGTCCTGCTGCAGGCCCTACATTACCTTTTCACTGTGCTATCTACTCGCATGCTCTTTTTATTTTTTTTAATTACTTGGCTGAGATAATCACTCTGACAAAAAATCATTGAGTATAGAGTGACAAAATCAGAATTGTACAGCACGGAAACAGACCCTTTGGCCCATCTCGTCCATACCGACCAGATATCCTAAACTAATCTAGTCTCATTTGCGAGCATTCTGCCCATATCCCTGTAAACCCTTCCTATTCATGCACCCATCCAGATGTCTTTTAAATTTTGTAATTGTACCAGCCTCCACCAGCTTCTGGCAGCTCATTCCATACATGCACCACCCTCTACATGAAAATGTTGCCCCCTTAGGTCCCTTTTATATCTTTCCCTTTTCATAAAATCCCTGCAGTATGGGAGCAGGCCATTCAACCCACTGAGTTCACACCAACTCTCTGAAGAATATCCCACTCAAACCCACTCAGAGAAACCCACGCAGACATGGGCAGAATGTGCAAACTCCATGCAGACGGTCATCCGTGACTAGGAATCAAATCATGTCCCTGGTGCTGTGAGGCAGCAGTGCTAGCCACTGTGCCATCATGCCACTCTCATCTTCAATCTATGCCTTCTAGGTTTGGACTTCCTTACCCTGGGAAAAAGGCCTTGGCTCTTCACCTGATCTATGCTCCTCAAGATTTTATGAACCTCCATAAGATCAGAAATGTTAACTCCCTTTCCTTTCCACCTGACCAACTGAATAGTTCTACATTTTCTGTTTTTTTCAGGTTTCCAGCATCCTCATTATTTTGTATTCTTAAATCATTTATTTAATTTAACTGTTTACATTAGGCATTTCACAGCTCATTGAATCCATTAACTTCTGTTGTAATTAGAGCATCTGTTACTTTGCTTTCATTCTTTGCTTTTTCTCTGGTTCAGTGCCTCAAACAGGGAGACTCAGTATTCCAGAAGGGCAGCTCCAAGGTGAGTCAGCTATTCCTAGTTTACACCTCTGCATATCGATGCAAACCCTGCCCAACCAAAGCCCCAGCCCCGTCACCCACTTTAATTAAAGCAGATCTTAGAAACAATTCATTCCTTATGTGGTGCTTTGAATCAATCAAGTTGCGAAGTTTGGTCACAGGGAGTCAGGAAATTAAAAGAGGAAAATGGTTACTTTGGTGTGTGCAAATCCCCAACTTGTTGTTTCCCTCTGAGACTGATACTAATGTTTATCAGTGCTTAAATATGTTGGAGCACTGCCAGCAAAACTAATGTCTTGCATCCATGCCGGTTTAAGTATCCAGCATGGCACTGATTTCAAAGCAGATGGTCAGCAAATCCTCGCATCCTCAAGTGGCTGAAGGTGGCAGCAAGTAGCCTTGTTAAATCATTACGTTCACAGATGGATTATTTTTATGCAGTGATTTATTTTTGGACCATTTATTTTTCATAAACGTTCTCTTTAAGAAATCCAAGAGCAATGTGAACGATTAAAACACTTAAATGACTGTACGGTTACTACTCCACCATGGGGGTCACTGCAGCACAGCCTAATCTTAGTCATACAGAAACATTTCCATTAGCTCAACCCTAGGCAATTCTCTCCTCCCCACCTCATGGGGGCAGGCTCAATCATACACCAGCTTCAACTTGAGACCTTCCCAATCTGCCCATTATTTGTCACTTGTTGCTTGAGATGACCTTTTCACCTACAAAAATAATAGAGGGAAACAATCAGCAAAACATTTATATTTACAGCTCAGCTGCTCAGTCTCTTAAATAGCTGTGGTTGGCTGTGGAAGCCTGCCTTCTGTATAGATTTCTGTGCAGATTATTACTGTGCAGATTATTATTATTATTATTATTATGCAAAGATAAATTATGTTGTTGTGGAGTAACCGGAATCAATGTAGTTTAGTTTTTTTCTAATAGGAACATAACAGCATAAGAACTAAGAGCAGGAGTAGGCCATCAGGCCCATCGAGCCTGCTCCATCATTCAATAGGATCATGGCTGAGCTTTTTGTGGACTCAGCTTCACTTACCTGCCCACTCACCCTAACCCTTAATTCCCTTACTGTTCAAAAATCTATCTTTCTTTGCCTTAAAAACATTCAACGAGGTAGCCTCAACTGCTTCACAGGGCAGGGAATTCCACAGATTCACAACTCTTTATGTGAAAAAAGTTCCTTCACCACTCAGTCCTAAATCAGGGACCTCTTATTTTGAGGCTATGCTCCCTAGTTCTAGATTCACCCATCAGTGGAAGTAACCTTCCTCTTCTCTGCTATCTGTTCTTTTAATTTTATATATTTCTATAAGATTCATGCTTCTAAATTCCAATGAGTGCTGTCCCAGTCTACACAATCTCTCCTCATAGTGCAACCTTCGCAATTCCAGAATCAATCTAGTGAACTTTTCTGCACCCCTTCCAGTGCCAGTACATCCTTTCTCAAGTGAGGAAACCAAAACTGTACACAGAGCTCCGGGTAATATCATAAAAATATTAAGATCATGTGATGCAATGGTAGGTCAGGACACAACTTTTTCTCTCCAAGGAGGTGATTTAGTCATAGAGTCGTGGAGATGTACAGCACGGAAACAGAACCTTCAGACTCTGACCAATAAAGGATTTGTTTTTCCAAATTGCAGCACCTCGCATTTCTCTAAATTAAACTCCATCTGCTACTTCTCAGCCCATTGGCCTATCTGATCAAGATCCAGTTGTAATCTGAGGTAATCTTCTTGACGGTCCACTACACCTCCAATTTTGGTGTCATCTGTAAACTTACTAACTATATCTCTTATGCTCACATCCAAATCATTTATATAAATGACGAAACGCAGTGGATCCAGCACCAATCCTTGTGGCACTCCACTGGTCACAGGCCTCCAGTCTGAAAAACAACCCTCCACCTCCACCCTCTGTCTTCTACCTTTGAGCCTGCTACTCTTTAAAAAGTGGGTGGCACAGTGGTTAGTACTGCTGCCTCACAGCGCCAGAGACCCGGGTTCAATTCCCGCCTCAGGCGACTGACTGTATGGAATTTGCACATTCTCTCCGTGTCTGCGTGGGTTTCCTCCGGGTACTCCGGTTTCCTCCCACAGTCCAAAAATGTGCAGGTTAGGTGAATTGGTCATGCTAAATTGCCCTAGTGTTAGGTGAAGGGGTAAATGTAGGGGAATGGGTCTGGGTGGGTTGTGCTTCGGCGGGTCGGTGTGGACTTGTTGGGCTGAAGGACCTGTTTCCATACTGTAAGTAATCAAATCTAATCCCTATCTACATCAATGCAGCTGAGGCGGAAAGGGTCGAGAGGGTCAAGTTCCGACACCAACAATCTGTCCTGAACCTGTCACAATGGTCAAGAAAGCACAACACCTCTTCTTCCTCAGGAAGCTTAGGACCCTCACCAGCGTTTACAGGGGTGCATAATGGCCTGGTATGGCAAATGCTCTATCCAGGACTTTAAGAAACTATACAGAGTTGTGAACACAGCACAGACCATCCTGCAAGCCAACCTCCCATCCATCTACACTTCTTGCTGCCTTGGAAAAGCAGCACAACATCATCAAAGACCCCTCCCATCCGGTTATAATCTCTTCCAACCTCTTCCATCAGGCAGAAGACACAAAAGCTTAAACATGTGTACCAACAAGTTCAAGGACAGTTTCCTCCCCTATGTTATTAGACTTCTGAATGGATTTCTCAAATTTCAAATCTATTTTGATCTTGTTTTTTGTAAATCTTCTTCACAGCGTAACTTTGGATTTGTCGCCCTGATCTTTGTACGTTCTGATTTGCCTGTACTGCACGCAAAACAAAACTTTTCTTGGTACATGTAACAATAATAAATCAAATCAAAAGATGGGTGGAAACAGGTCACACGATGGGCTGTGGATGGTAGCTGTGAGACACGGAGCATCAGCAACACAAGCAGTGTTTGACACATCCACATTACATGGTGGACAAGAAATTGGGAAAAATGAAGCAGTCATCTGAGAAACAACAAACTCCATCTGAAACACTGAAAATGTGTTGGCAATTCAGTGGTCAGTGAACATCAAGCCAAACAGTAGTTTCTTGGAAATCACATTAATTTTTTTATTCAGGCATGGAATGTGGACATCATTGGCTAGGCCAGCATTACTTGCCCATCCTGAGTTTTTCTCAAGCAGGTGATGAGCTGCCTTCTTAAGCTGCTGCAGTCCGTGTGTGGAAAGGTGATATCTTTCCAAGTTGTGATATATTTCCAAGTCAGAATAGTGAGTGGCTAAAAGGAGGACTTGGAGGTGGTGGTGTTCCTATGTATCTGCTGGATTGTCCATCTAGATGGAAATGGCTGTGGGTTTGAAAGGTGTTGCCTAAGAATCGTGAGTTTGATTAAGAAAAAGAAGGAAGCAGATGTCAGAAATAGACAAGATAGATCAAATGAATCCTTAGAAGAGTATAAAAGCAGGAGTATACTTAAGAGGGAGATCAGGAGGGCAAAAAGGGGTCAGGAGATACTTTGGCAAATTGAGTTAAGGAGAATCCAAAGGGTTTTTATAATTACATTAAGGACAAAAAGAGTAACTCGGCAGAGTATAGGGCTCTTCAAAGATCAGCAAGGCGGCCTTTGTGTGGAACGACAGGAGATGGGAGAGATACTAAACAAGTATTGTGCATCAGTGTTTACTGTGGAAAAGGACATGGAAGATATAGAATGTAGGGAAATAGATGGTGAAAAGTATACAAATTACAGAGGAGGAAGTGCTGGATGTCTTGAAGCACATAAAAGTGGATAAATCCCCAGCACCTGATCAAGTGTCCCGTAGAAGTCTGTGAGAAGTTAGGGAAGTAATTGCTGGGCCCCTTGTTGAGAGATTTGTATCATCGATAGTCACAGGTGAGGTGCCGGAAGACTGGAGGTTGTCTAACATGGTGCCACTGTTTAAAAAAGGTGGTAAGGACAAGTAACAAAGAGGATTGATGAGGGCAGAGCAGTGGATCTGATCTGTATGGACTTTAGTCAGGTGTTCAACAAGGTTCCCCATGGGAGACTGATTAGCAAGGTTAGATCTCACAGAATACAGGGAGAACTAGCCATTTGGATACAGAACTGGCTCGAAGGTAGAAGACAGAGGGTGGTGGTGGAGGGCGGTTTTTCAGACTGGAGGCCTGTGACCAGTGGAGTGCCACAAAGATCGGTGCTGGGTCCATTTCTTTTCATCACTTATATAAATGATTTGGATGCGAGCATAAGAGGTACAGTTAGTAAGTTTGCAGATGACACCAAAATTGGAGGTGTAGTGGACAGCGAAGACGGTTACCTCAGATTACAACAGGATCTGGACCAGATCAGCCAATGGGCGGAGAAGCGGCAGATGGAGTTTAATTTAGATAAATGCAAGGCCCTGTATTTTGGGAAAGCAAATCTTAGCAGGACTTAAACACTTAATGGTAAGGTCCTAGGGAGTGTTGCTGAACAAAGAGACCTTGGAGTCAGATTCATAGCTCCTTGAAAGTGGAGTCGCAGGTAGATAGGATAATGAAGAAGGTGTTTGGTATGCTTTCCTTTATTGGTCAGAGTATTGAGTACAGGAGTTGGGAGGTCATGTTGCGGCTGTAAAGATGTGCAGGTCAGGTGAATTGGCCATGCTAAATTGCCCGTAATGTTAGGTAAGGGGTAAATGTAAAATGTAGGGGTAGGGGTATGGGTGGATTCGCTTCGGCGCGGCGGTGTGGACTTGTTGGGCCGAAGGGCCTGTTTCCACATTGTAAGTAATCTAATCTAATCTAATGTATAGGACATTGGTTAGGCCACTCTTAGAATGTTGCATGCAGTTCTGGTCTCCTTCCTAACGGAAAAATGATGTGAAACTTAACAGGGTTCAGAAAAGATTTACAAGGATGTTACCAGGGTTGGAGAATTTGAGCTGTAGGGAGAGTTTAAAGAGGCTGGGGTTGTTTTCCCTGGAGTATCGGACACTGAGGGGTGACCTTACAGGGGTTTATAAAATCATGAGGGGCATGGATAGGATAAATAGACAACGTCTCTTCCCTGGGCTGGAGGAGTGCAGAGCTAGAGGGCATAGGTCTAGGGTGAGAGTAAAAGAGACCTAAGGGGTAACTTTTTCACATAGAAGGTGGTACGTGTATGGAATGAGTTGCCAGAGGAAGTGGTGGAGGCTAGTACAATTGCAGCATTTAAAAGACATCTGAATGGGTATATGAATAGGAAGGGTTTGGAGGGATATGGGCCAGGTGCTGGCAGGTGGGATTAGATTGGGTTGGGATATCTGGTTGGTATGGACGGGGTGGACCGAAGAGCATCTTGTAGATAGTATATACTGCTGCTACTGAGCATTGGTGGTGGAGAGAATGGATGCTTGCGGATGTGGTTCCAATTAAGCTGGCTGCTGCTTTGTCCTAGATAGTGTCAAGCTGTTGTTGGAGCAGCACCCATCCAGATAAGTAGGGAGTATTCCATCACACTCCCGGCTTGTGCCTTGTAGATGGTGGACTGGCTTTGGGGAGTCAGGAGGTGAGTTATACACTGCAGTATTCCTATCCTTTAACCTACTCTTGAAGCCACTATTTGTGTCGTGATTCCAGTTCAGTATTCCAGAAAGTAGGCAAATAGAACCATCATTCCTGACAGGTATATCTTACTAAATATCAATTTATCAATAAGACAGCTACTAAATTCTCACTTTTAATGAACAGAGAAATTCACCCTGGTGTGAGTCAATAGAACTGCATTTTCCTGTTATACAGAAATCTAATACTTACTGCGGGTAGTATTTATAATCAGTGCTCTGACCAGTAAAGGAAAGCATACCAAATGCCTTCTTCACTATCCTATCTACCTGCGACTCCACTTTCAAGGATTATGAACCTGCACTCTAAGGTCTCTTTGTTCAACAACACTCCCAAGGACCTTACCATTAAGTGTATAAGTCCTGCCCTCATTTGCCTTTCCAAAACACAGCACCTCACATTTATCTAAATTAAACTCCATCTGTCACTCCTTGGCCCATTGGCCCATCTGATCAAAATCCTGTTGTACTCTGAGGTAACCCTCTTCACTGTCCACTACACCTCCAATTTTGGTGTCATCTGCAAACTTACTAACCATACCTCCTATATTCACATCCAAATCATTTATATAAATAACGAAAAGAAGTGGACCCAGCACTAATCCTTGTGGCACACCACTAGGTCAGAGGCCTCCAGTCTGAAAGGCAGCGCTCCAATACCACATAATGTCTCTGAACTCAAGTTATCTCATTTTTGAAGGCTTCCCATTTTCCAGCCATCCCTTTACATATGAATATCTGCATCTAATTAACTTTTGAAAGTTCTTGCCTATTTCCAGGAAATTTCGCCTTCGTCCAATTTAGAACTTTAACTTTTAGATCTGGTCTATCCTTTTCCATCACTATTTTAAAACTAATAGAATTATGGTCGCTGGCCCCAAAGTCCTCCCCCACTGACACCTCCGTCACTTGCCCTGCCTTATTTCCCAAAAGTAGGTCAAGTTTTGCACCTTCTCTAGTAGGTACATCCACATACTGAATCAGAAAATTTTCTTGTACATACTTAACAAATTCCTCTCCATCTAAACCCTTAACACTATGGCAGTCCCAGTCTATGTTTGGAATGTTAAAATCCCCAACCGTAACCATCCTACTATTCTTACAGATAACTAAGATCTCCTTACAAATTTGTTTCTCAATTTCCCACCAACTATTGGGGGGGGTCTATAGTACAATCCCAAAAAGGTGATCATGCCTTTCTTATTTCTCAGTTCCACCCAAATAACTTCCCTGGACGTATTCCCAGGAATATCCTCCCTAACTATAGCCGTAATGTTATCGGTTATCAAAAACGCCACTCTCCCTCCTCTCTTGCCTCTCTTTCTATCTTTCCTATAGCATTTGTATCTCGAACATTAAGCTGTCAGTTCTTATCCATCCTTGAGCCGCATCTCTGTAAATGCTATGATATCCCAGTCCCATGTTCCTAACCATGCCCTGAGTTCATTTGCCTTCCCTGTTAGGCCCCTTGCATTGAAATAAATGCAGTTTAATTTATCAGTCCTATCTTGTTCTTTGCTTTGTCCCTGCCTGCCCTGACTGTTTGACTTGCTCCTTTTCCCAATGGTACTGGTCTCAGATTGATCTCTTTCCTCACTAACTCCCTGGGTCTCCACAGCCCCACATTACTAGTCTAAATCCTCCCAAGCAGCTCTAGCAAATCTCCCTGCCAGTATATTAGTCCCCTTCCAATTCAGGTGCAACCTGTCCTTCATATGCAGGTCACTGCTACCCCAGAAGAGATTCCAAAGACCCAAATGTGAACCTTCTCCCCTGCACCAGCTCCTCAGCCATTCACTCATCTGCTCTATCCTCCTATTCTACCCTCAATAGCTCGTAGCACCGGGAGTAATCCAGATATTACTACCCTCGAGGACCTCCTTTTTAAATTTCTGCCTAACTGTCTGTAATCTCCCTTCAGAATCTCATCCTTTTTCCTTCATATGTCATTAGTTCCAATTTGTACAATGACCTCTTGCTGGTCCCATTCCCCTTTGAGAATATTCTGCACTCTCTCCAAGATATCATTGATTCTGGCACCAAGGAGGCAACACACCATTCTGATTTCTTGCTGTTGGCCACAGAGATGTCTGTCTGTGCCTCTGACTATGGAGTCCTCTATCACAATCGATTGCTTGGAACCTGATGTACCCCTCATTACATTAGAGCCAGTCTCGGTACCAGAAACCCGGTACCACATTCCCCTGAGAATTTATCACCCCTTACATTTTCCAAAATAGCCTACTTGCTTGAGGTGGGGATAGCCACAAGAGACCCTGAACTACCTGCCTACCTCTCCTACCTTTCCTGGTGATAACCCATCTACCTGACTGTATCTGTAGTTTTTCTCCATTCTGATAATTGCCATCTATCACATTCCGTAGATTCTGTAAATTCCTCATTGCCTCTAACTGCTGCTCCAACCGATCCATGTGATCTGATAGGATTCACAACCAAACACACTTACAGCAGACATAATCATCAGTAACATGGAAATTCTCCCTAATCTCCCACATCCGACAGGAAGAACACGTCACTCTACTAAAGGCCATCTTTGCACCTTAACAATCTACAGAAAATAACACAGTCTTACTGCTCTAAAAAACACTGCTCCAGGCTAACTTAGTACCTATGTTTTATATTTTAATCAAGAGAAAGATCTCAATGAAATTTTTAACCAAACAGAACCCACTCTCCTCACTATCAAAAGAAGACAGCAAGGTTACATTTAAAAACCATGCACTTACCTGCTCCTGTGCTGTGAGCTCTCCCACACAGTTTCCTCCAAGGTCAGCTGTGAATTTCGCTGTTTGTTAATTTTTCTTAGATGCACTCCGATGTCCTGAAATGCTTGAACTCAAACAGCAAAGGCAGTAACTGTGCAGATTCACTGCTGTGTCAGAAAGCAGTGTCAGTTTCTCTCTCTCTCACTGACCATGTATTCTCTACCTTTGTTATCTTCCTGCTTTTAAAAGTGCTATTGTTTTGATCTTTTCCCCCCAAATTTCCAAAACAACGCCTTATAAAAAAGGAGCAGCCGTTATAGCCACATTTTTCCCATCTTCCATTTTAGATATACAATAGGTTTCAGAGTGTATCCTATGCTTGACCTTTGAAATATGTTTGTTGTGTATAGGAAAGATTGTAATAAAAAATGTAAATAGATGTGCATTTGGAACCTACATTTTTCATTACTGCTGTCACATATTTCTTGCCAGCCAGGTTTGAAACAGAAGAGGAAGTTTATTATAGGTCACTTCTTTAATTGAAAGATTTCCTGCAGTGATACCATATAAGGGATGTGATCGATGTACCAGGGCTTCACACTTTGCAGGCAACTCGGCTAAAAACAATCTTGAATTTGAAAATATTTAAAATTTTATAAAATTGTGGATCTTACAGCATAAAAGGAGGTCATTTGACTCATCGCGTCTGTACTGGCTCCTGAAAAACTTTTTGAAAGTTACATTCTCAAGCGAACCTTAACAATTGGTGTCATGTCGACCCAGATAATGCATTTAAGGTGTGAGGTGCCCTGTGTGAGACTGTCTGTGCCATGATGTTCAGACTGATTCTAATCTAAAAAACGGATTCACAGAATCTTACATGGATTCATACAGTTTTTGAGCAAAATGGAATGTAATTCTGCAAGTACAAATTCACCCCACAAACTTATACGTGTGTGTGTGTGAGGGGGCGTTATGAGTATCTGTGGGAGAGTGTGTGTATGTGTGTGAGGGGGAATGTAAAGGGGTATAAATCTGTGAAAGGGGTATAAATCTGTGAAGGGTGCGTGTGCGCGGGTGAATTTGGGTGCGTATGTGTGAGCTTATGAGAGAGAGCTTGTGTATGAGAGAGGGTCTGCATGAGTGTATAGATCTGTAGGAGTATGGGTAGGAGTGTCTGTGTCTGTCTGTGAGTGTGCATCTGTATGTGTATGTGTGTGTCTGTGTCTGTGTGTGTGGGTGTGTGTGTCTGTGTGTGTTCATTGGGGTGACCTGTAGTGTGACATGAACCCAAGATTCGGTTGAGGCCATCCCCATGGGTACCCAACTTGGCTATCCGCCTTTGCTCGGCCACTTTCCGTTGTTGCAACAATGTAAAGTGGCCGAGTAGAGGTTGATAGCCAAGTTCGGTACCCATGGGGATGGCCTCAACCGGGACCTTGGGTTCATGTCACACTACAGGTCACACAGACACACACACACACACGTTTGTAGGGTGAATTTGTACTTGCAGAATTACACTTCATTTTGTTCAAAAACTGCACAAATTCATGTAAGATTCTGTAAATCTGCTTTTTAGATTAAAATGAGTCTGACCATTGTGGCACAGACAGTCTCACACAAGGCACCTCACACCTTAAATGCATTATCTGGGCCGACATGACACCAATTGTTAAAGTTCACTTGAGAATATAACTTTAGAAAAGTTCTGCAATTTCCACAAGAAAGAACTGAAACCAACATGTTCATTCTAAAAGATGAGAGACTTAAAACAATCCAGGTCTTTTTCAATATATAATGTCAGTTGTATCACACTGTAAACTTTTGCTATAAATTCTGTGTCTTACGATCTTATACTCCACAACCACCTGTGATTTTTAATTCCTCTGGAATCCCCCTCCACCTCTCTCCCAGGTAGCACTTTCCAAATCCTAACTGTGTAAAGATGTTTCTCCTCATCTCACTCCTGGCTGTCTTGCTGACAATTTTGAAATTGTGATCCCTAGTTACTGACATATCAAATAGCGGAAACACAGTGTCTCTGTTTGCCCTGTCAAATTGTTCGCGAATTTTGGATATCTCAATAAGGCCACTATTAGTCTTCTCTGCTTCAAGGACAGTAAGCCTAATCTCTCTAATTTTACATTATATCCAAAATCTCTCATTCCTGGTATCATTCTAGTAAATCTCCTTTGAACTTTTTCCAGGGCTTTCACAACCTTCCTTGAATAAGGTGTCCAGAACTGAACACAATACTCCAAATGTGATCTGAACAATGATTTATAGAGGTGTAGAATCACTTCCTTGCTTTTATACTCAATGCCTTTATTTATAAACCCAAGGATCCTATAAGCCTGTTAACAACTGTTTCACCTTGCCTGGCCACTTTCAGAGAATCATGCATGAACTCTGCGTTCCCTCTGTTCCTGTTCCTGTACCATTGAACCTGCATTGTTTCTTCTGCCAAAATGTATCACCTCATGTTTCTTTGCATTGAAGTTTATGCTTCAGGTGTCTGTCCATTTGGCCAACTTGTTAATGTCCTTCTGAAGTCGCTCAGCAACATCCTCACAATTCACTATTCTCCTTAGCATAGTATCATTTGCAAATTTTGAGATTTGCATTTAGCACCCAGCTCCAAATTGCTTATATAAATCAGAAAAAGTAAAGGTCCCAACACTGATACCTGGGGAACACCACTTTCAACTTGTCTCCAATTTGAGAAATGTCAATCTATACCTAGCCTCTATCTTTTAGTCAACTTTTAATGACAAATGTTTATAATTCTGGTTTCCCATTAACCTCCAAGCACAGGTTTCCTGCTTAATTTTAATAACATATTGTACTTAATATCAATGTCTCCTAACTTGTTGAAGAGATGTCCAGAGCTGGAAATGTGTTACTGGAAAAGCGCAGCAGGTCAGGCAGCATCCAGGGAACAGGAGAATTGACGTTTCGGGCATAAGCCCTTCTTCAGGAATGGGGAAAGTTTGTCCAGCAGGCTAAGATAAAAGGTAGGGAGGAGGGACTTGGGAGAGGGGCGTCGGAAATGTGATAGGTGGAAAGAGGTCAAGGTGAGGGTGATAGGTCAGACTGGGGTGGGGGCGGAGAGGTCGGGAAGAAGATCTCAGGTTAGGAAGGCGGTGCTGAATTTGATGGATTTGACTCCTCTGGGACACCCGGACCAACCAACCCAACCACCCAGTGGCTCAACACTTTAACTCCCCCTCGAAGGGCTTATGCCCGAAACGTCGATTCTCCTGTTCCCTGGATGCTGCCTGACCTGCTGCGCTTTTCCAGCAACACATTTCCAGCTCTGATCTCCAGCATCTGCAGACCTCACTTTCTCCGAAGAGATGTCCAGGCAGGCGGTCCATGATTGTTCCAGTAACAGTTATGTTTTTTATTCAGCTAGAAATATTGCCTGCAAGATTTTTAATTAGGTAGCTTTTCATGTAGGAGGAAGCGAGGACTGCAGATGCTGGAGATCAGAGTCAAAAAGTGTGGTGCTGGAAAAGTACAGCTGGTCAGGCAGCATCCGAGAGGCAGGAGAGTCAATATTTTGGGCATAAGCCCTTCATCAATTCCACATAGTTTTTCATGTACATTTGTATCTTTAATAGAAGATATGTGCTATTCACTGCTGTATATAACCAATCTTCTCAGTATTGACTGTAATTTTTTGCAAAATGTGTGAGGCCTTATCAAAGTATTCATATCAGCTGTTGAATTAGTTTCTTCTTGTGGAGTAGTGGTAGTGTCCCTACCCATGGACTGAGAGGTCTGGGCTCAGGTCCCTCCTGCTCCAGCGGTGAGTAATAACATATTGGAACAGGTTGATTAGAAAATAGGCTAACTTCAAACAAATGCAACAGTGCAGAGCACATAATTTTTACCTTGATGTTTACTGATTATGAATTACATCTTGTATTGAAACTAAATGAGGAAACTTTTATGTTGAAGGTATTTACTTTCACATGAATTCAGATTTTCCATTAAGACTATTCTCACTATGAATCAAATGAATGTTAACACCATCCTTTCATGTGGAACATTATGGTTACAGCCGACTTGCTTTTTCCTTTAGCCTGAGGCATTTCAGCTGCTGACTTTGCTATTTCTTGTCATGAACATTTATTTCATGTTTGTTTAGTCTTTTGGGGGTCTTTTTATACTCACTGACTCACTTACCTACACTATAGCTTCCACTATACCTTGTTCGGATCTAAAAACTGCCAGAGGCAACCCAAAGTCAATGAAATAAATGATTTTTTAATGAAATTCTTGCTGCAACTTCCAGAAGATGTGGGCACTATTAGCCAATCAAATACTAATAGAGACTTTACCGTGCATTTGTAGTCTAATCTCTCTAAATAAAATCCTCTCCCCAGCACCTCAGATATTGCATTTCAGTTGATTTACAAGAGAAAGGCCACCTCAAATATGTTCTTTGCCTTCCAGCACTGAGGTGCATCATTCCAGTTTAACCCTACAGGTTATATAACACCAAAAAAAGATGAAAAACCTTCAAGAATTCCTGACCCACTGAGAAAGGTGACATACAACGGATTTAGTAAATTTGTTATGCAAAGACGCGATTGGATTTGGAGTGTTCAGGTTAGCTGTCACCTGGGGTTTGCTATGATTTGCTTTAGTGTCCTCAGAATAGGGGGCAATCAGACAGAGTTCCAACTTTTAATTACCATCCCGTGGCCTCTATTGGAAGGTGAAGATGTGTGAATATCAGGAGATGTCTTTATCTCTTTTTGTTAATTCAAGGGGAGCTGAGACATGAGTAAGCCATTGTGCATGGACAGGAAGAATCTCTCCGGACAGCTCCTCTGCACAAGCCAGCTTAGAAAATGAATGCAAATTGTGGAAGAGAGTTTGATTTGTTAAGGTCTTATAAAAGGCCCACCATGAAAATGAGCAGATGATTGCCCATACTGAGAATAAAAGGACTTAATTCTGAAAAATTATTGGTGGAAGTAAGAACCTCAGGAGATCTGTTTCACAGCCTTAGTTCCTACATTCATAGAAATATTTCTTGATGCTATAGAAGTGAGAACTGGCTAAGAATTTCAATACAACTTAAAGCACTTAGAAAGTAAAATGCTGGTGTCAGTAACAGTGACAACAACATAATTGTGTTGCAAGATAGGCTTCAGGGAAGGTTGCTTGCTCCCTTTACCCAGTCTGGACCTATTGTGAAATTCCAGACTCACATCAACATGGTTGAGTCAATCCTCCTTTCTGAAGTGGTCTGGCGAGGTACTCACTCCTGAGGGATGAGAAACATGTCAACCTCAGGAGCAATGCTGACATACAGAGAATGAATTGTTAAATATGCAGTTTAAGCATTTGATAACATTTATGAGCTGCACAACTGGATGACTGACCTTTTTAATATTTGTACTGATTTTAAGTGGCTGCCTGAAATACTTTTTATACCATTCCGAGAAATAAACTTTCATTAAATGTATCTGTGCAATTAAAACTAACATTCCCCTGCTATGCTGGGCAGTTCATAATTACTGAGGAAAATGCATCTGATCTCCTTTGAGAAAAAAAATTGGAATTGACAGGATACTGATGTGATCGCTCTAGGAGTCAAATAAACTGACAACACTGACATCTGAGCTCAGATTCAGGATATTATTAGCAATCCAGAGTTCCGGCGTTATGAACAATATTATGTTCAGGAGCATACAGAAGAAACTGGAGAGTATAAATTCTCAGTCAACTACTCTTAATGGATATTCTACACAGTATGAACATACAAATAAAGAACCAGACTAAGCAACTCCTCCTATCGAGCCTGCTTTGCCATTTGATAATGTCATGGGTGATTTGATTGTAGCAACATCAAATCTACATTTCAGCCTCCTTCTGATAATATTTCACCCCCATGCTCACAAGAATCTATCCTACTTTATTTTTAAAAATTCAAAGACTTCACATCCACCATCTTTTCTGGAAGGCAGCTCTGTGATGATACTATGTCTTTTGTCCTGGTTTCTTTCAGAAAGTGATTGAGATTGACGAGCAGTCTATGAGAAGGTAAACAGCTTGTGAGGCCTTGGGTTTTTAAAAAAAAGTTGGAACAATAGAAGCAGCCTGAGTGGGTGTTGTCAAGCTCTCACAGATCCAGGAGTTCTAGTCAGCATTCAGTAGTTGTTCCTGGGGTCTCAGCAGGGTTGGAAAGCAATGACTCTCTCCCAGAAGCTCTACTTTCTCTCTCTCTCTGAATTGTCTTTTGATATTCTTTCCTCCTGGATTGGAGAACTTCATGTCAGAAAATTTGTTTCTGCATTTGACCGAGGGTGTGTTTATGGGGTGTTACTATACTGGAACAGTTAATTAGTAATAGTCACTTGTATCTATTATTCTGTTAAGTTTTTCAATAGAGTTAAGTTATCCCAAGTTCTTCTTTCTTTTATTGTATTTTAACTGCAGTGTTTGAATAAGTTGTGTTTTGCTTAACATGGAATAGTTTGACAAATTGAATTGCATCTGGAACACAAAACCCGATATTTACCTTTAAAATAAGAAAAGGTTAGGGTCTAGGCTATCTTATTTATATATTTTGAGGGGGTCTTGTCTGATCCATAACAGCTCCAAATATTGACAACAGGCAGGCAGGAGGCTGGATGGACATGGCAAGCTAGGCAGCATCTGAAGGTGGAGAAATTGATGTTTCAGGTATAACCTTTCTTCAGGACTAGAAGTGGGTGTGGGGGGAGCTGCAGATAAAGGGGTTGGTGGGGGCAGGGTGGTGAAGTGGGGATAGGTGAAAACAGGTGGAGGGTACGACCTGGTTGGTCAATGGAAGGAATGAATCCGGTTTGTGGCAGGGAAGTGTGGAAGGGAGGGGGAAGGGCTGGGAAGGGGGTTGTGGGATGGGAGGGGAGGTTATTTGAAATTGGAGAACTCAATGTTGAGTCCTCCAGGCTGTAGCCTGCCTCGGCAGAAGATGTGGTGTTGTTCCTTCTTGTTGTGGCATTGGAGGAGGCCAAGGATGGTCATGTCAGAAAGGGAGTGGGAAGGGGAATTAAAATGGGTGGTAACTGGGAGGTCAGGTTGGCCTCTGGGGCCAGGCTGTGATGCTCAGTGAAATGTTCCCTTAATTTACATTTGGTCTCCCCGATGTAGGGAAGACCACATCGGGAGCACCTGATGCAGTAAACTAGGTTGGAAGAGAGGGAGGTGAACCTCCGTCTCACCTGGAAGGACTGTTTGAGCCCTGGATGGAGGCGAGGGGGTTGGTGTGCCGGCAAGTTTTGTATCTTTTCTGATTTCAGGGGAAGGTATCTGGGGGTTCAGGAGATTGGTGGGAGAGTGGCACGATCCAAGGACTGTCAAAAGGTGCGGTCCTGGCAGAAGGCAGAAGAGGGGTGGGGACCGGAAGATGTTCTTGGTGGTGGGGTCTAGTTGGAATTGGCGGAAGTGTTTAAGGATGATGCGTTAGATGTGGACACTGATGAGGTGATAGGTGAGGACAAGCAGGACTCTGGCTTTATTGCGTTTGGAGGGGGGAATGGTTTCGAGCAGTGGAATGGAAGTGGTGTGCTGGGGAGATGTCTAGATGACAGAGGGAGGAAAAGCATATTGTTCAAACATCTGGGATGCTTGGGAGTGGAATGTTTCCTCATCTGAGCAGATGCGGCAGAGGTGGAGGAATTGGGAGAATGGGATGGAGTTCTTGCAGGATACTGGGTGGGAGGAGGTGTAGTCCAGGTAGTTATGGGAGTCTGTGGGTTTGGAGACTGTTCGTCTAGAGACTGTAACCGGAGATGGCAGCGAAGAGGTTGAGAAAGGGGAGGGAGGTGTCCGATGTGGACCATGTGAATTTGACGGTGGGTAGAAATTGTGGGCGAAGTTGATGAACTGTCCCAGTTCAGCCAAGGTGCAGGATGCTGCACCGATGCAGTCATCGATGTAACAGCGGAAGAGTTGGGGCACAGTGCCTGTGTAGGTATTGAAGAGGGACTATTTGATGTAGCTGACAAAGAGACAGGTGTAGCTGGGGGCCATCTAAGTAACCATGGCCACCCCTGGATTTGGAGGAAATGGGAGGAGCTAAAGGAAAAGTTGTTGAGGCTGAGAACCAGTTCGATGAGGCAGAGGAGAGTATTGAGAGAAAAAGATCTGTGTTACCTCTGTTTTAAATGGGCAACTCATTATTTTTTAACAATGACCCCTAATTCTAGATTCTCCCATTAGATGAAACATCATTTCCACACCTACTCTGTTAGAATGCCTCAGGTCTTACATGCTTAAATCAGGTTGTCTCTTACTCCTGTAAACCCAAGAAGATAGCCTGTTCAACTGAATCTTCATAAAATAACTCTTCATAAAATAACCTTCTCTTAACTGATTCAATACAGCTACATCTTTCCTTAAGTAAAGTGACTAGCAGTTACTAGCGGTGTTCCGCAAGGCTCTGTTTTGGGACCATTGCTGTTTGTCATTTTTATAAATGACCTGGAGGAGGGTCTAGAAGGTTGGGTGAGCAAGTTTGCGGATGATACGAAAGTCGGTGGAGTTGTTGACAGTGAGGAAGGATGTGGCAGGTTACAGCAGGATATAGAGAAGCTGCAGAGCTGGGCAGAAAGGTGGCAAATGGAATTCAATGTAGCTAAATGTGAGGTGATTCACTTTGGGAAGAATAACAAAAAGATGGGGTACTAGGCTAAT
>NC_057714.1:88450276-88470521 GCF_004010195.1 Chiloscyllium plagiosum | reverse complement strand
GCAACATCGAGGGCCAAAGGGCCTGTACTGCGCTGTGTTTTTCTATGTTCTATGTTCTATGACTAATACTGCACACAGTAATTATAATGTGATCTTGCCAGTACCTTGCATAACTCAAGTGTAACTTCCCTACAATTTAATTCAATTACCCTCACAATAGTGATAACATTGTATTAGTTTTCCTAATTACTTGAGGAACTTGCATAATTGTCTTTTTTGAGATCCATGCTCTTGGATACCTAGATCCCTTTGCATCCTGAGCTCTGCAAGTTCTCCCCATTTAGATTACCTGCTGCTTTTTGATTCTTTCTGCCAAAATTCATAATTTCACTTTTTCCAAGTTATACACCATTTGTGAAATCTTTGCCCACCCATTTCACCACACCATATCTTTTTGTAGTTTTCTTGTGTCATCTGTATCAGCAAGGGAAGATGGTGGTGTCGAGGTAATGTTACTGGTCTAATGGTGACTATGTAACCACTGTTGGTTGTTGTCAAAACCCCTCAGGTTCACTAACGTTCATTAGGGAAGGAAGTCTGCTATCATTCTCTCAGCTGGCCTACGTGTGACTCCAAATCCACTGCAATGCAATTGACTCTTAACTGGCCCCTGGGCAATAAATGCTGGCCTAATGAGTGATGCCCACATCCCATAAATGAATAAAAATAAATTTGGCAACGATCCCTTCATCCAAGTAATTTCTATAAAACAGCTTTTATTACTTCATTCGCTCTCAGGAGATGGGGATGGGGCTTTGTTATGTGGCCATCATTTATTGCTTATCTCTAATTATCCCCCTGGACAGAATATAGTAGTGAACTACTTCTTGATTCATTGCAGTCTATGAGTTGACCCACAATGCCCTTAGGGAGGAAATTCCAGAATTTTGACCCAGTGACAGTGCAGGAACAGCGATATATTTCCAAGACAGAATGGTGAGTTGCTTGGAGGGGAACTTGCAGCTGGTGGTGTTCCATGTACCTGCTGCTCTTGTTCTTCTAGATGAAGTGGTCATGAGTGTGGAAGGTGCTGCTTAAGGATCATTAGTGAATTTATGCAGTGCATCTTGCAGATGGTACACTCTGCTGCTACTGAGCATCAGTGGTGGAGGGAGTGGATGCTTGTAGTGTCAATCATGTGGGCTGCTTTGTTGTGGATGGTGTCAAGCTTCTTGAGTGTTGCTGGAGTAGCACCCATCCAGGTAAATGGGCAGTATTCCAACACACTCTTGACTTGTGCCTTGTGGATGGTGGACAGACTTTGGGGAGTCAGGAGATAAGCTACTCGCTGCAAGGTTCCTAGCTTTTGACCTGGTCTTGTGCCACAGAACTGATTAAGAGATTAGTATCAGTTCCTATGGCATTCCAATGGTTACATCCTGCCAACCCGAAAAAGACCCATGTATACGTATTTACTGTTTCCTGGTAGCCAGCCAATCTTCCATCGAATCCAATATGTCACCACCTACGCTGTGAGCTTTTATTTTCTGCAATAACGTTTGATGTGGCACTTTAACAAATGCATTCTGGAAATCCAAAGATTACCTGCAGCCTGCACACAATCTAAATAAAAGCATTTTGAGGAATTAGCTTTTAATGTAATACTCACCTTTTATCTGTTTTTTATCATTCGCTTATATATACATGCAACACTTCTATTAGCCAGTCTGTACATTCCTCAACTCAATCAGCAATATTCTGAAATCCCAATGATTTATTAGATTAAATCTAAAGGTAATAAAAGTGAAACATATTCTGTAAAAATAACAGAATGGTTCACCTGGTCACCTGAACTACCATCAAAAGTTAATTGTTTAGAGTGGATTAGTCACACATGGGCCAGGAAGTATAGGAATGGTCCAGTGAAAGGATTAGTTTTGTTTACTTTTTTAAATTAAATTCACAAAGCTTTTGGTCTGTAGTTGGTGAATTAGTATCTTGACATATCCAGCTTTAAATCTGGTGATGTGGTGTAGATTCTCCTGCAATGCACAGTGAAGACTTCCTAACATTATAATTTTTCACGTCAGTGTGTTAAACTGGGCAATCACTCAGACCCTAATTCTTATCTGAGACATTACCGGACCCAGTCCAAGGCCATTTTATCTCTGTCACTAAAGTAGCTATTCTGTCTTAAAAACTATACTCTTGGGTAGATATAAATCATTCCCAGATCAACTGCTGGCTCATAGATTTTAGAACTGCAAAACTGCTCAATGTTTGTGTGCTTGACAGCACAACCTGCTGACTTGGTGAATCAGGATACCACATCTATGTTATGGTATACTGTACTGATTTAGATACTGTTTAAAGGAGAGATGAAGTGGGAAAGTAAGTGCTTTGTACAGAAATCCGTACAACTCCAGTGTAAACTTTAATCAGCACAATATTTCAGGTTGGAAGAGTTCCAAACAGTTAGAAGTTCACACTTGTTCATCCTAGTGGCAGATCAGTTCAGTGACACGTTGTCATCTCTTAAACCAAAAGTTTCAAAGCTCAAGCACCACTGCAGGATTCGAGTGTGTAGTTCAGACTGGCACTCCAAAATAGTAGTGAGAGTGTGCTACATTGTCACAGATATGCTATATTCCAGCCAGCCACAGGATTTGAGAGGAAAGTCTACTTTATTATGTTTGAAAAGCTCTAAGTTATTAAAGTAGCATAATTCTGCTGGATAGGAATGGAATTTGAGATGAAAACTTGATATACCATAGCTTACTCTACTCAAACACATACAAAATTTCAGGAGAAGTAGTGACCAGTTGAAGATGTGCCTATCTCCACACGATATGTGTATACAAACGTAAGGATGACAAGGAACCTGTGGTGAAGGTGGGAAGTTGGGAAAGTGGTTAGAAAGGCGCAAGGGTATTGGTTTAATAATTAGAGGCAAAGAAAGAATGCAAGGAAGGTATGATAAAACACTGATTATCTTCAGCTGGAGTACTGTGTCCAATTCTAGGCAGTGTACTTTTGGACGGAAGTAAAAGATTTAGAGAGATTGCAGAAAATATTTACAAGAATGAGTTGATGAAGAGAAACTGTTCCCTTTGGTAGGACAGATTAGAACCAGAAAATACCAATTCAAGATGAATGACAAAAGACAAAATGGTGACATTGAAAAACAACTCACTGTGCAACGAGGGTTAGGATCTGGAACCACAGAGTTTAATAATATAATGGAGGTCAAAGTAATTAGGCTTTCAAAAGAGAATTAGGCAAGTGCTTGAAAAGAAAATAACTGTCAAAGCTATGGAGGAAAGGTGGGGGAAGGGAGACCAATTCTTGCATAGACTAGCTAATTGGCCTCATGCACTGTCATCATTCTGTTTGCTCCTGACCATTGGCCACATAGGAATTTGTACATGATCATGCACAGAGCTTCAGTCTTACAGCAGAGCCAAAATTCCCAACTGACCTGCAAAGCCTGAGATGTTGGACTGAGGGCCTGCTCTACCAAGACCATGAGGCAGTCTGTGTGTAACACTCAGCCCATGTTAAAATAATCATACACAGGCATCTTGCACTGGTCAAAGTGAAGACTGGGAGCTGGAACATCAGGACCGTCACAGACAATGCCAATAGTGATTGACTTTAGCATTGCACTAGCATTGTAGCTTGTGCCCTTGACATTGCTATTGATACGGCATGAAAGAGAAGGGCATCTAAAGGAACAAGGTAGCAGGTACACATGTTTACATAGCAAGGCACCTCATTGGGAACATGCAGAGATGAAGTCAAGGGGTCAGGTGGATGGCCTGAATCTCCAAATACTCCATGTACCTGACTATCCTAGAACCAGACAGATTCAGCTGTCTCAGACACCATCAGCTGGAAGGGAAACACGTCATCTTCAAGTGCTGAAGAAGAAGGCATAAAGAAATTTTGTCTTCTTCACCAATTGTAGTTGATTTTGTTTGAGGAACAAAAATATAAATGGTGCTTAGCTGTTATTTCTTCGAGACCAAACCATCCCATTATCCCAAACACTGCATTTATAATAAGGCATTTTGAACCTAATACATCTTTGACATCAGTACAATGGCTCATCATGGCCATGGTGATTATTGTGATTTTCCTGTCAAGCCAGGAATGTAACCAGTTAGTGCTGGAAATACTCAGTATGTTTGACGGCATCTGTGGAGACAGAATCAAGACTAACCTTTCAGGTTGACGACTTTATGCCGGAATTCGGAAAATATAGAAATGTAACAAGTGATCTACGGGAAAAGAACAAAATCTAATCTGTTAAAAGGTGAAAAGCATAAGAGATTTAATGACAAAAGGTGCATCACTAAATAGGTGGTAATGGGACAGATAAGGAAATAAAAGATATATCTAGTTTGTTTTATATGTTCATAGAAGGCAGGTTACACCTGTGACACAGTAAAATGAAAACTCATGCTGCACAGGAAATACTACATATGGAATCCTGAAAGAGTCGGTTTTAACTTGATTTGATTTATTGTTGTCACATGTACCTAAGTACAGTGAAAAGTTTTGTTTTGCGTGCAGTATAGGCAGATCATAGCATACAAATTATGGGATGATTGAACACAGTGTGGCATACAAAGTAACAGCTGCACAGAATGTGTACAAAAGCAAGATCAATTTTAGATTTGAAATTTTAGATTTAGAGAAGTCCATTCAGAAGTCTAATAAGAGTGAGGAAGAAGCTGTTCTTGATCCTGTTGATAAATGTGTTTAAGCTTTCGTATCTTCTGCCTGATGGAAGAGATTGGAAGAGATTATAACCAGGGTAGGAGGGTTTTTTGATGATGTATAGATTGTGTCAATGGTTGGGAAGTTGGCATACATGATTGCCTGGGCTGTGTTCACAACTTTGCGTAGTTCTTTACGGTCGTAAGCAAAGGAGTTGCCGTACCAAGTTGTTATGCAACAGGATAGAATGCTTTCTATGGTGCATCTGTAAATGTTGGTGATGGGTCCTTATGGATATGCCGAATTTCCTTAGCCCCCTGAGGAAGGACGAGCGTTGTTGTGCCTGCTTGATCGCTGTATCTAGATGGGTGGTCCAGGACAGATTGTTGATTACTATCACTTCTCGGAACTTGATGTTTTCAAGCCTTTCTACCTCAGCTCCATTGATGTAGATAGGGGCATGTCCTCCTCCTTTCTTCCTTAAGTCAACGATCAGTTCTTTTGCTTTGCTGACATTGAGGGAGAGATTGTTATCTTTGCACCATGTCATCAAGCATTCTATCTACTTCCTCTATTCTGATTCATCATTGTTTGATATCTGGCCTACAACAGTGGTGTCGTCAGTGAACTTGTAGGTGGCATTCATATGAAATTCAGCCACACAGTTGTGAGTGTACGGGGAATACAGTAAGGGGTTGAGTACTCATCCTGTGGGGCTCTGGTGTTGAGAATCATCGTTGAGGAGGTGTTGTTGTCTATCTTCACTGATTATGGTCTGTGGGTCAGAAAGCTGACGGTCCAGTTGCAGAGGGCAGAGCTGAGGCCTGGGTGTCGGAGTTTGGAGATCAGTTTGGTTGGGATTATAGTGTTGAAGGTGGAGCTGCAGTTGATACGTGGAAGCCTGACTTAGGTATCCTCACTATCGATACGTTCCGGTGAAGAGTGTGGGGTAGGGAAATGGTGCCTGCTGCTGACTTGTGGCATCAATAGGCAAATTGCAAGGGATCAAGGCAGGCTGGGAGGCTAGAGTTGATGTGAACCATGACTAGCCTCTCGAAGCATAACTATGATGGTCAGAGCCACCAGGCAGTAGCTGTTAAGGCACATTTAATGTGTTTTCTTTGGTAGTCTAGATTAGGGTGGTGCTGGAAAAGCACAGCAGGACAGGCAGCATCCGAGGAGCAGGAAAATCGACATTTCGGGCAAAAGCCCTTCAACAGGATTCCTGATGGAGGGCTTTTGCCCGAAACCTCAATTTTCCTGCTCCTCGGATGCTGCCTGACCTGCTATGCTTTTCCAGCACCACTCTAATCTGGACTCTGATCTCCAGCATCTACAGTCCTCACTTTTGCCCTGTTTTCTTTGGTACCCAGGGAATCCCAGTTTCCTGGATAATAGTCTGCTGAGATCAGTTTGATTGATATCACTCTTTGTGATCACTTCTGTCAATTGCATAATGTTTATTTGCACAAGATAAAGAGTTGTCAAGTGCTTGTAATTTTTGCTATTAAAATTGGACAATTGGCATTTTTATAGACCTGTGATAGACTGAGTTTTTTTTTAGTAGAAAGTTATGAGTAAATGACTACCTTTTTAAAGCGTGTCCACACATGCTATTATAATTGGGAAACTATCGCAGGGGTATTACCACTGGATTAATAATTCATAACCTTACTCAATTAGTATTCCAGAGGCTCTGGCTAACTCTCCATGGGACTACCTCCAGGTTGACTACCTTCACCATGGTAATGAGTGAATTTTCAATCTGACTGATCAAGCTAGAATTTGTTTTATTTACAGGCTGTCCTGCTATAACATGTGTTTCCTCAACGCAAATTCACTATAACGTGTTTGAAAAATTTGGCATGTTATTTGTAAAGCACAAACTTTTAAAATGTGTGCCAGCTGTAACACAATTACAGCGTCAACACCGTAAGTGTTGTTCCTAAAGTGTGATTTTTCTATAACATGGAGTTGCACAAGAATGCAACCATTGTGGTATAGAACTACCTGTAATCATTTTGTGGGATGTGGGTATTGTAAGCTGGCCAGCATTTATTGCCCATCCCTAATTGCCCTTGAGAAGATGGTGGTGAGCTGCCTTCTTGAACAGTGCATCTTGTAGATAACACACACTGCTGCTACTGAGTGTGGAGGGAGTGGATGCTTGTGGATGTGGTGCCAATCAAATGGGCTACTTTGTTCTGGATGGTGTCAAGTTTCTGGAGTGTTGTTGGGGCTGCATTCATCCAGGCAAGTGGTGAGTATTCCATTACACTCCTGACTCGTGTCTAGTAGATGGTGATCAGGCTTTGAGGAGTCAGAAAGTGAGTTACTCACCACAGCATTCCTAGCTTTTGACCTTCTCTTGTAGCCACAGTGTTTAAATGGTGAGTCCAGTTGAGTTTCTGGTCAATGATAATCCTCAGGATGTTGATACTGTGGGGGATTCTGTGATGATAACACCACTGAATGCCAAGAGCCAGGAGTTAGATTGTGTTTCATTTGCGATGGTCATTGCCTGGCATTTGTGTGGCATTAATGTTACTTGTCACTTGTCAGTCCAAGCTTGGATATTGTTCAGACCTTGTTGCATTTAAACATGGACTGCTTCAGTATCTGAGGAATAGCAAATGATGCTGAACGTTGTGCAATCATCAGCGAACATCCCCACTTCTGACCTTATGATGGAGGAAGGTCATTATTGAAGCAGTTGAAGATGATTGGCTGAGGACACAGAGATATCCTGGAGTGGAGATGCCTGATCTCCAACAACCACGACCATCTTCCTATGTGCCAGATATGACTCCAACCACCGGAGATTTTGCCTCCTGATACCCATTGATTCCAATTTTGCTGGGGCTCCTTGATGTCAAGGGCCACATAAAAATAGCATCTGGGTAAGCAGGTCAGAGGTTAGGAATAGCATGGCAAGTAACTCATTTCCTGACTCCCCAAAACGTATTCTACAAAGTACAAGTACGGCACTTGCCTGGATAAATGCAGTTCCAACAATACTCAGGAAGCTTGACACCATCAAGCACAAAGCAGTCCATAGGATTGGTACCACACCCACAAGCATCCATTCCCTCCACCACCAATGCTCAGTAGCAGCAGCGTGTATAATTTACAAGATACACTACAGAAATTCACCAAAGATCGTTAGACAGCTTTTTCCAAATCCACAACCACTATTACCTAGAAGGACAAGGGCAGCATATACAAGGGAGAACCACCACCTGCAATCTCCTTGCCAGGCCATTCACCATCCTGAATTAGAAACATGTCACCACTCCTCCAGTGTTGCTGTGTCAAAATCCTGAATTCCCTCTGCCAAGGCTTTGTGAGTAAACCTACAGCAGGCGGACTGCAGTGATTCAAGGAGGCAGCTCAGCACCACCTTCTCAAGGGCAACGAGAGATGGGCGATATAAATTGGCCTAGCCAGTGGGGCCCATGTCCCACAGATGAATAAAGAAAAGACAGAACATTCCTTGTTCCAGTTCTACTCAGGTTCATCTCTCATGTCTTTATGATACATCGATAACTGTATTTTTGCTGAGTTCAACTCTGATCTTGAATGGAAAAATTTTATCAACTTCACTTTCAATTTCCAACCTTCTTACAGTCTATCCTACTTTTCCTTTCTCCATGAGCTTTAATTTTCTGGCAGCAAGGACTCCTGGGAGTGATCTGGACGTTTCCTTTACTTTTGACTGTTTCTTTTATTTCTTCTTCTGGTTTTAATCCTGACTCTTGTTAACTAAGCTGGCACCGAAGAATGACTTTATACACTTTTCACTGTACTCCTATCTTCTTGTACTCGAATACACATGAAAAATAAATTCTAAATCTAAATCTAAATCTGCCCTCATTTCCAGAAATAAGCTACCAACCAACAATAATCACTGTAAATTTACTGATTCACACAGCTATCTCAGCTTCACATCCTCACCCCCACTCTCTCAGTTTCTCCATCTCGATTGCATCTGTTCTGATGCATCTGTATGCATCAGTATTAATACATCAGTATTAATACTTCAGCTTTCCTCAGCTGACTCTTGACTGCATTTGTCATGTTTCCTGATCTTCTGCTCTCATCCTTGTCTTCCCTCACGGAACTCTGCATGGTAAAACTCCTCTTGTCCTCACCTTGTACCCATCCAAATTTCCATATTCATTGAATCATTCTCCATCATTTCTGCTCCCTCCAATGTGTAATGCAAGCACCAACCAAGCCTTCTCTTCTACCCTTTCAATGTTGTGAAAGGACTTTTGCCTCCACACCATCCTCACTCACTCCTTATCCACATTTAATGCCCCCTCCACATCCAAAGACCCGTTCCAAAGAAGCACAGGAAATGCAATATATTTCCTTTTAGCTCCTCCCTTCACATTGTTCAAGGTTTCAAACCTCCTTTGAGATTATTCTTATTTTCTCTACCTCGCGCACTATGATTTCTCTGGCCTCCGCCTGCCACAGCACCCCACAGTAACTTAATGTTAGCTTGAAGAATAGTACCTTATCATTTGTTCCAGCAATTTACCGCCTTCCAGACTCAGTACTGAGTTCAACAATTTCAGATCACATCTGGCCTCATTTCTTTCCCTCCATCATTCTAAAGAGGACGATTCAGATGTTGACCTTCCTCTCTTGTTTTTCTCCCCTTTCCCTGCCTCCAGATGGTAGCTGTTCTTGTATCAACATCTAGATACATGTTCTATTTCCATATTTGTTCCATTAACATACCTTTGCTAATGCACTACTGAAACCTTTTTCTCATTAAATCTCTTCTGCCTTCCACCCTATCACAAAACATACTTTTGTTTTTTTTTCCCATAATTTACTTGTTACTCTTCTACATTTTCTAAATTATGATGTAAAGTCTTCAACCAGAAAGGTTATCTCTGTTACTCTCTCCCCAGCTGCACATTTCCAGCACAAACTGCTTATACTCCTGGCTTAACAGAAAATGTCACAAGAATCACCAAGGTCTTGATGAACTATTGAACTTTTGTCAAAGATGCATTAGGTTCATTAGAATTGATCTTAAAAGGAGTGACAGCTAGCCTTCAAAGGGAGGTAGGCAAGGGGACGATAGTCATCCTAACATCATGAGCAAGTATTCATGGTAATTGGCAGAAAGGATTCAGACAGGTCAATGACACAGCAAAGACTATCAATCCCCAGAACAAGGTACATCAACAGGGGTAGATGGGAAGTGAGAAGACAGGCAATCCAGGAGAATTAACCATCACCTTCTTTCAGTTCCTTTATATCAGACTGAAGGTTGAACATAGACTGTCTCCAGCAAAGACTGTGAAACATCAGGAGTAAACACCTGACCACTCCAAATCACAGCAATCCATTTTCTCTGCATGTACAAAATATCTTCAGGATCGGTAAAGCATTCTCATCATCATATATTTATTTTCTTTATCTATTTAAATAATGTAACATATCTAAACTGCTACTTCTTAACCAATGTAATAAGCTATGTGAAAATTGCTTACACACAGTTGACTGCCTATATTGGGTAATGTGATTACAAGCACATCGTACTGCCAATTGAGGCTTTTAAATGACCAAATATAGCCCTCACCCACTGCCTCTCAGCCATAACAATGTGGCCAGTTGAAGTAGGGCAGAGTTCCTCAATCAAAGGCACATAGTATCTGAATTAGACTGGAGATTTAGACGTTGGAGGCGGGATAGATGCTGCTGAGAGCCTCTCCCTTACAGCTGGCCTCCCTGTATGCCTCACTCTCGACCCCCATGTTCAAATCCTTACGATACTTACCTGGGTTAATCTACAATGCTGGGATGCTTTTCCTGCAGCAACCAGAGCCTCACAGTAGTGCTGCAGACCAAAGTGAGAAGAGAGTTGGTGGCCTCTGGCCAACTGGTGACTGTCAGCAGCAAGACTTCGACCCAGGCGTCTTGATTCCAGGGAAGGTCCTCCATTAGCTTTGCCACTGCCTCATTGGCATGTAGTTCACTGGCCTTCTGAAAAGAGGCAGCATGGGTGTCTTGCTACCTCTCCAGCCAACAGGAAACCCAGATGTCTAAACTAGCTTCCGCCTATCATTTCTCGTACAATGGAGGCACACCAGGAGCTGTAAGAAAGGGAACTGTTTAAAAATCCATTCCCAACTGGGTCACCCCTTATTCTGGGATTATGCAGGAAGTGTGCACTATGTACTTGGTGGATCTCCAGCCTGCAAACCCAGATTGATCTTCCTTCCTGCTCCCTCACTCTGATGGAGAGTCACTATACTCAAAACATTAACTTACTTTCTTCCCAGAAATGCTGCGAAGCCTGCTGAGTTTCACCAGAAATTTCTGTTTTGGTTTCAGATCTCCAGCATCCTCAGTTCATTGTTTTATATTACTGTACAATGTGCACCTTCTCTCCTGCTACTTTGTGCAACCACCTCCCCCCATCCATTCTAAACAGTATTTAACAGATTAAAGCCAATGAGATATTTTATGCCCCTCCAACTGGGGTTTGCTTGGCCCTCAAGTCAATTTGGGGGCAATTGTTGCCTATATTTGAGTTTCCCTCCCATCTTTATATATCTGAGTCTGGTAGACTGTATTAAGACAGTATGCATACTTCTGGCTATTTAAGTTAGCTTTGCATAGAATTCACAAAAGGGATGTACCGCAAAGGTCCTGACATCAAATCAATCAACAGCAATAGCAGTAGTGGGCTGTCAGGCCCTTTCGTTAGTGGGTATCATTGGCACTTGATGACAAAAAATGTTTCCCCCAAATCTGTTAAACACCTTTCATTAATTCCTATTCTGATCTTTAATCATACTCTTCTGTTGCCTTTTCTTTGATCCCAGTTCTCCAAGAGTTTGTAACAGAATTTTCCTAAATCAAGTTTCTCCAGATAGACAGATGCAAAGTCGCTTTGAGGAAATGGAAGTCAACTAAATTTAAGCAGAACTATAATCCATCCTGTCACATAGGTCACTATTTGTTATGCCTTTTCGCCAGCTACAAAATTGAAAGCATGATTTGATCGTTAACAAGAGATAACTAAGTGCTGTATCATTGTGGTCTGCCTGGCTGGGAATTGTTCATGCTGTCCCACAACTTAGTAGAAAATATAAAGTTTGCTTTTTTGCCTTGAGCGTGCTTGGAACATTGCATGGTTAAGCGACAGGTGCCCTGTCTACATAGATTTATCTTCCAGCAGTAGGAGGCGCTTACAGCCCAGGAGGCATAAGGACAATGTTTCAAATTGTCTGACAAGCTGTCAGTTTAATTTGGGTCGGCTCCCTAAAAGTCAGCCATTTCACAAGCAGAAAGCTCTGTGCACATGTGACTGTTCCTGAGGGCTGGCTTGTATAAAATTGTTGACATCACTTACTGAAATATTATTGAGTGCTTATTTACTGCCTGCCGATAATGTATATTTACTCTTTAATGTTTGCTCCCTCATGTTCCTAATTTATGCTCATTTAATTTAATGTACTCATTAAACTGTCACATTAATGCATTGTTGACATTAACAGTTAGAATTCCACTTTTTATCTTGAGGTAAGCAGCAGTCACCTTTCAAAGATTTTCTGTTTACTACACTGCAAGAATAGAGTTTAAACTAAGGGGAACTTCAAATTGCTACTGTCACCATGTGGCTGCACATTATGTTCTGTTCATCTGTGTCATTATCCTTTATATATCAATATGTGCACAATTCTTTGGATTTTGGTTAGCTTGGATTAAAGTAAACAAACCTAGTTATAGAGTCATAGAGCTGTACAGGATGGAAACAGACCCTTTGGTCCAACTCGTCCATGCCAACAAGATATCCCAAATAAATCTAGTCCCAACTGCCAGCATCTGGCCCAACTCCCTTCCCCCACACCCCCTCATATATCCACCCAGATGCCCCTCAAATGTTGTAACCTTATCAACCTCCACCATCTCCTATGGTAGATCAGCCATGATCTCATTGAGTGGTGTAGCAGGCTTGAAGGGCCGATTGGCCTACTGTATGTTCTTATTTTCTAGCAGAGCAACAGGTCATTTGTTCAACTGACCAGATTCAATTAAATAATTAGAATCGTAGGATTACACAGCAGAGAAACAGGCCCTTCAGCCCACCATGTCTATGCCGACCAACACCAAATCCTATTTACCTGTGCTTGGTCCAGAGCCTACTGTGCCCCAGTGTTTTAAGTGCTCATCCGGATGCTTCTTAAATTTTGCGAGAGTGTCTGCTCCCACCACTCTCTCAGACAGCTTGTCCCATATACTACCCTCTGGGTGAGAAAATTGTCTCCTTACCTTAAACCACGCCCTCTGGTCTGAGATACATCTGCCATGGGGAAAAGATTATCACGATCCAGTCTATACCTCATTATTTTGTATCCCTCAATCAGATCCCCCCCTCAGCCTCCTCAACTCTAAGGCAAATGAACCTAGCCTAGCCAGTCTCTCCTTATAACTGTGATTTTCCATCCCAGGCAACATCCTGATGAATTTCTTCTGCACCCTTTCCAGTGCAATTGTGTTTGGAGATATTGTTCTTCCATCATAACTTATAACATTATATTATCCTTCCATTCTACTTTATTTAACCCAATCAATTATATTTCAGATGTCAGTTCCCTCTCAGTTTAAATATAACAACCACGAACAAGAGAGATAGTTTTAATCTTTCCCAAGTCACTATGACAGGAGCAGTGACTATGCAACTCCCCAAAGTCGCAATAGAAGATGCTTCCAGCTATCTCAAAAGAAAATACTTTGAAAATATATTTACAATTAATTGGAAAGAATGATAAAGAGATTGCCTTAATGTAAAGTGCATCCTCTTGCCAGTTGTTGGAATTAGATTTCAAAGAGTTTTCACTTATTTAATACTGACAATGACTTGGTGCTATATCTATACTCGCTGCCTGCCAATAGAAGGAAAGTCAGACAGGGCATTCACTGAATGGGTATGGATTAATGTCAGCTGCAAATAGCTTGTTTGTGCAATGAACTGGATAAGTTGAAATTTCATACCAGGATCCAAGACTGATTGTTCTTGTGGCTTTTCATGAGTAAATAAATGGAATTACTGATAGTTTTCTCATCCACCTCCTCAGTAGATGCAACTCCCACTTTCCAAAGTGACAAACAAGATGGGATTGGACAATAGTGATTTTATACACTTTTCACTGCACTCATGAATTCCTACACTTGAGTACCCATGACAGTAAAATCAACTTCTAATTTTAAACATGCACCTCATGTGTAGAAAGTGGATGTTCTGTTCTCAAAGTATCACCAAGTTACTTGGCACAGATTCACTCAAGATGTAAGGAACTCAGTAGGATACCTGAGTGAACATCTATTCAGACATGGTTAAATAATTGTTTTTACATGTGTGCATCATGTGTAGATGGCTTTGGCTTGAATACAGACCCATTTGGCAGTGAGTTCTTTAGCACGGAATCTACTCTCGAGCAGTGTCCATTTAGCAGTGGTGCATGAGATGGAGCATCACTGATATGCAATTACTTAGACATGACAGGGAAGGAGCTGGCTGTAACCAACTGCAGAAAAGGGGATTAGTTGGAGGGAACAGCAAGAGGGACTGGAGGAAAGGGGAATGGTTGAAACTTGATTGCTGGAACAGCACAGCAGGTCAGGCAGCATCCAGCATACTGTAGGCAGAGAGCTTCTTCAAGGAAGGCATCCTTGTAAGAGGATTCGCAGGAAAGGGGAATGGACATTACAATCCAGGTTTTGAGAAATTAAGCACGAGGTGTTGTACCAACAGGTTGTGTTCGAGATTTTATTTGACAAGCTTGTGTTTTTTGAGATTGTATTTGGAACAGTTTCAGGAAGGAAATAAACAAAGGAAATGACTTACATAGTTGTGGCTCTTTTCACATGCCAGGATGAGCAAAGCACTGGACAACCAATAGCATGTTTTATGCGCAGTCAGTATTGTAATATAGGAAATTAGATACAGTAAGATCTAATTAGTAATGTAGGAAATTAGATACAGCAAGAACAGCAATGAGGTAGGCTAGGTAATCTGTTGTTTGGGAATTAATATTGGCAAAAAACACCAGGAGAAAGTGAGGACTGCAGATGCTGGAGATCAGACCTGAAAATGTGTTGCTGGAAAAGCACAGCCCTGAAGAAGGGCTTATGCCCGAAATGTCGATTCTCCTGTTCCTTGGATGCTGCCTGACCTGCTGCGCTTTTCCAAAAAACACCAGGGGCAATTTCCATGATGTTCTCCAAAAAGGAGCATGGGATATTTTACATCTACACACAGGGCAGACTATGACAGAAGGTCTATATGTGGACATTACTTTAATCTATGAGTCTTTGCAGTTTCACGTCTGTCTCCTGAGATTTGTCCTAGTTGCCGACATTTCTTCTACTACAATAGTAAAGACTTCAATATTCTATGTGATTCAGTTGGCAGCACTCAAACTTTGTGGGTTTGAGTTCCACTTAAGAGTTTGGGTTTGATAATCTAAGCTGATACCTACCACTGTTATACCAAGACAGGGTTGAAATGTTGGAGGAACTATCTTTTGGATGATACATTTCAGCCCTCTCAGGTGATTGTACAGTGTCCGCTGGCACTATTTCAAAGAAGGGCAACAGAGCTATCCTCATTTCTTGGGCAACATTTACCCCACAATCAACATTACAAAAAACAGGGTTGCTTGTAGTTATCTTATTGTTGTTTGTGGAACTTTTCTGCGAGCCAATTAACTACCAATCTTCCCACTTTACACAAGTGACTGCACTTAAGAAATTACATCATTGGCTGTAAAGCATTTTGGGATGGTTGGTGGTAAGGAAAGGCAGTTGTAAATGCAAGTCTTTCTTTACTCTACACTACCCAACATCAAAAAAAGGTGGTGAACTAAAGCAAAGGGCATGGAGAGAACAATTTCATGCATTGAAGACTGGTATTTATTTCTGTTGTTATTTCTTCCCAACTTCTTGTCTGCCCTTAAATTAGCCACAGGCATGAACACCTTCTGTGGCGTGTTGCATCAAGAGGATGGAATGTAGAACTTCACTTGTCAATGCCACTGCCAATGACAACAGCAGTCTGTGGTTACCCTGCACACAACATATTTAATCAGATTCCCATAATCCTTTTCATGGTTGGCTCAGAAATTTAGGGAATTGAATGTGTCAAAATGCTGGAACACCCTTCCGAACAGCATTGTGGGTGTCCTTCACCTCATAAACAGCAACGGTACAAGAAGGCAGATCACCACCGTCGTCTCCAGGGCAATTAGAGGTGGGTAAACAATGCCAGAAACTCAGACAAACCACTCATGAACGTTCCTGCAGGATAATTGTTAAGCCCAAAAGTTATCTTTTCTGGGAAAAAGCCACTGGACCATCCACCCCCATTTTGACGTAGATATCTCACAGCAGCCAGGTTAACAGCTTTCTTTCACTGGGCCGAAGGAGAAGGAACAGCACTGTTTTAGCCAAATAACATATAATGCAGGGAGAGCAGCTGTCAGATGAGGCCTGTTTATTTTTTAATCAACCTGTTCAGAGATATAATTACACACTTCCCAAACAGGTGGGAATTGAACACAGGCTTCCGGGCTCAGAGATAGGGATACTACCATTATGCTACAAGGCAGTCCAAATGATGCCTACAGGTATAGGGAAGATGAACTACAGTTACTGGGCCTTATTGGTATTGTGAACGTTATTGGCAATTCTTGGTGGTTTTCTTTTTGTTTCTTCCTCACCAACCTTCCATCACCAGCACTTTCCAAACCTGCAATCATTACTACTCATAATGACGAGAGCAGTAATAATGACAAGCAAAACACCACCACATTCAAGTTTCCTTCCAAGACTCATATGATCCAGACTTGGAAATGTAGCAGTGTTCCTTCACTGTTTCTGGGTCAAAGTCCCGGATGTTTCCTTTCCAACAGCATTTTAGCCTCCATGGACTGCAGTGATTCAAGAAGATGCAGCACTTCCACCTTCTCGAGGGCAAATAGTGATTGACAACAAATGTCAGTCCTTGCAGCAGAACTCAAATCCCAGGAAAGAATTATTTAACAAGTCCACAGTAACAGAGCTGCATCAATAATACTATTATGAATAAAGCTTCTCCAATAAGCCTTTTGGCTTTGTTTGTACTATGAATGCTGAAGTCGTCATGATTTTCTTTAACCAAAGGGCAAGACAGGAATAATCCCAGCATTCACTCCTACGAATAGACCATGAAGACCAAGAAAGAGAAGTCAAAAAGGGTGAAGAGAAACAATATCAAGATTCAATCAAACTAAACCTAGTTCCACTCCAGGAGTCGCTCCAGCAGCAGAGAACCATAAAGGTTTGAACTATTTCTAGATGCCACATATTTGGATTTTAAAGATTATTCAGTACACATACATTATACACCAATGAGTGGTTCCACAGATTTTCCTAACAAAAAAAAACAGAGAAATTCAATTAGGACCCAGCTATTCTCAAACGGCTGCCCCTAATGATTGCCATATATTAATATCTACATGGCAACTGTACATAGCTGAAGTTCTGCACAACTATCCCAATTATTTTAATCCACAACAGTATGACATTCCCAGTCAAAGGGAGGGGTTGTTTGGAATTTATACGTCTTTTTTTAAAGCTAAACTGGTTATTGGAAAAATCTGTTGTAAACAATCTAAAATAATAAATGCAGAAATGCTGTGGAGCATTTTTTTTAAGAAGCAAATTAAAAAACCCTTCAATACTGCTTGAAACTTAATTTTATGACAACTTTCCAGTTACTCATATTTTCACATTAGTGATATTGGTGGAATAACTAGCAACATGCAAATGTAACCATCATATTTTCCTCATATTGCTGAAGAAATGACTGTTGAGATCTTTGGAATACTCATTGCGGTTTTATTTCAAATTACATGACACAATTCAAACCAGAATATTAAAGAGCTGGTGTCTTTCTGAAAAAGGTGTATGGTGAATCTGTCATTGTGTGTTTATAAATGACAGACAGCCTAAGCCTCATTGAAACCTATTATTGTGTCACTTGCACATTATATTATGGTAATGAAAGGGACTCTTCTCCCTCCTCAAGCAAAGAAAGGGAGAAGATGATGCTTAGCATTATTTGAATATCCTCATGGAAATCTGTTTAGAGGGCTGTACTCCTACTACTGTGGTTTTAACATATAGATTGCTTTAAAGATGCGTTGTTATTTATGACTGACAAAATAACGGCAAGTACTGCAGATTCCAAAGACTGCTGTGCACTGCTCAGAGGCTACCACATGAGTGCGCTATGAATTCCATTGGGGAAGGTAAAAACAGTGAAGGTTAATGACAGATGAGCTCTGTGAGGATCATGCTACACAAGGGAAGGAGAGAGCAGAAGATTTAGTGTCTAATATTTCTGGGAAAATGTAAGGGTGGAGCAAATCAGTCTTCTGGGAGATGGAATTGTTTATGTGGACAAGAGGTTAGACAAAGACAAAATGGTTGAGGAACTAATGGAGTGGGAAGAGAAGAAACAGCTTAAAAGGTCCCTTTGGCAGTGAGTGTTCACCGCGAGCAACAAATCTGTCAAATCCTCAGTTAAACAGACCAAGAATCCTAACAAAGTAACACATCTGTCAATACTGGCACTTTTCATCGTAACCTTGCACATGACCATTATATATCTGACTTCCCTGAGCTCAAGCAGGGTTTTGAAATGTGTCAAATGTTACAGGGATAATGGGCTTATATTTATCAGAATGCATTTCTACCTTTCGTTTGAACACATATTTCTCTGTCATTCTTGGGTAGTTTTTCCTTTTCCCCCCCTTTCCCCTCCTCTATCTTTATTTAATCTGACAAGGCACATGAATGGATCAAAGCCTTTCTCACACATGCTGTCACTGTTGTCACTGAAGGGAAACATGTTCTCTATGGAACTGCCAGAGAATGTTGATTTTTCAGTCCTTAAGACTACAATGTTACACTTTTAATATACAAGGCAGATTGAGATTTTGTTTCATAATTTAGTTTGAAATATTAATGCTTGTGCTGACTACAGGACCAATGTCACATTTTAGTTCCTCGTCAGTCAGATACATTTTATTCCTTCTGGGCTGATTTGATTGGGAGTTCCCTGAGGTAAACAAAGGGTATTCTACTACAAGCCTCGTGCACAAAAGCAGTTTAACATCAGCATAAACCATATCAGGCTGTCAATCTGATCAAGCAGCCCTGGAAAAAAATAGAGAAAAACCTTTGACACTCAGAATTCAGGGATGCTAGAATTTCAACCTGCGAAACCGAGCAGAGGACATTGCAGGAATTATTCTTAAGCATCCTTCTTTGTTATTTACTTTAAAGACATTAATATTTCTAAACATACATCAAAGATACAACTGTAAGGCTTAAGGATGCTATAAACCAAACCATTACATTAACCTATTTATTTTAAAAGGACACACAGATTTTGTACAAGTTCTATTTTATCGATTTCATCTGTCTTCAATGTTGCCAGGACTGGGGTGGAGGGTATTTTAAATTTAGGACTCCAAGCATTTCGCACTCTGTTACCATGTATTTGGTGCTACAGCAAATATTATTATTAATAAAAAGAAACATTAATGAGTGTTGCTGAAAAGGTTGTGATAATTCAGCAAGAGGCTTTAGGTCATAGTTTCCATTAATGTACATGAAACTAATGAGCTGCATATCTAAATTTAATAGAACCTCTCCTTAGTGGCACAATTGTGGCACTCTGCACAGGAGCATTAATGTGCTGAGCTGTGAAATGCAGAGATAGCAACAATGTAGCTCCAGTTCTCTACATAGAGTGTTTGTGTCTACAATTGTCCTTCAAGCAGAGGCAAAGGTAAGGCAAATTGAAAGGGAAAATGAGCAGCTCTTAGAGACTAGTTACAGGGTTATTGCTGATAGATACCTGGAAGCAGACTTGTCCTGGTTATGTGGAACCTTTGACGAGACATAAGGACATACTGGAGAAAAAAAATTGCAAAAGAGAAATGAGAACACTTATTGAGTGAACCATCATTAAAGCTGACTGAATGCAGGAAGAAAAGCCATAACTGCAGCAGGAGTCACTGGGGTTGCTTGAATGTGGGAAAGGACAGACAATGCTTTCAGATCGTACCCTGATAAAATTTCAGGAGGTGAAGAGCTTGAGCTCTCATATTTACTCCTGGGGTTTATGCTGGGCTCCAGGTGTAACACAATGACTGTAAATTCTATTAAATCAAACTTAACATTATTGCATTTAGGATTAGCTATTTTGACAAGACAGATCCAATGCTAAACTTAAAAGAAATTTTGTTACTTTCACTGATAACTTAGACACTGTCAGATCTATACCATTATAAAGATGGACAAAGTTATAATGTCAGTGCATCTTTCTGTGAATTAAATTCTATATATGGTAAGTTTTTAAGTTGTGGGATGTATGTCTTGCAGTCTGTAGCTTGGAAGGGAACTTATAGATGGTGGTACTCCCATATATCTGCTGCTTTTGATAATCTAGATGGAAGTGGTCGTAGGCTTGGAAGATGCTGTTTGAGGATCTTTGGTGAAT
>NC_057714.1:88445201-88449776 GCF_004010195.1 Chiloscyllium plagiosum | reverse complement strand
CATCTCTTTTCTCTGTGAAAAAAGGAAGACTGGGGCATGACCTAATAAACACCTTTAAAATTATGAAATGTTTATTACAATAGGTTCGGAGTAAAGGTTTCTTGAGGAAACAGCTTCTTAATTTGGGAGGAAGGGGGAAGACAGTGTTAGGGGCTTGCTGATGAGGGCACTAGTAAAACTCATTCAAATGTTTCAAAATTTCATTAAGTGGCATGTGGAATACAAGTCTTCCTCAATACAGAGGAATCCGAAGAATAGTTTGATGGATGGTAAGCAGTATGTTTGCTTCTCCATGTTTGACCTGATACTTTCACGGGGTTGAGAGTCAATGTTTAAGACTCCCATGGATCTCCCACTCAATTGTATGTCAATCAACCACCACCTCTGATGAATCTGTCTTGCCAGTTGGAAAGCACATTCTGAGGGATGGTGATGGTGCTTTCTGAAACATTGTGTGTAAGGTATGATTCTCTGATTCAGGTTGATGCTGGAATAATCTGTGGGACATATCCACAGTTTTGGCAGAAGAACCCCCAGATGTTCACAAGAAGGACTTTGCAATGTCAGCAGGGCTGGGTCTGCTATTGCTGTTTCTGGTGCCTAAGACAATGCCAACTGGTCATCTCGTTTAGTTCTTTTCTTTAAATATTTGTAATGGTTTTGGAACAATTAAATGGGGAACCTGGTCATCTGAATGGGCAGTTAAAAGTCAACCACATCGCTATGGGTCTGGAGTCACATGTACGCCAGACCAGCTTACGTCAGTAAACCAAGTAGGATTTTACAATAATTGACAATAGTTGTGCGGTCATCATTAGACATTTCATTCCAGGTTTTATTGAAATCAAATTTCAACATCTGCCCTGAGCCTGAGGCTTTGGATTTCTAATCCAGTTACCTTATCACTTCACCATTGCCTCCTCCTCACTTGGTGACCTGGAAAGTTGGTACTCTGCCAGTGAGAGCCAGAATCCTTGATTAAAATAGAATGCAATGATTTCTTTGAACATTTCAATATCTTACCAAGCTGTGCATATGGGTTCACTGCTTCCCTTCAAACTCACGCAAATGGATCTGAGAAGATGTGTAAGGATACCAGGCTCACACCTAATGTCACTTTTAGAAGAGTTAACCCAAGGATGCATCCAAACCCACCTCCTCTTGCCTCTCAGAAATCTATTTGCTGTCTTTGATTAAGAGTGAGAATTCACTCTTTCACAGGAACCATTTCATCAGAATTGATTCAAACTTTCAGAATTAATAACTTTTGAGTCTCCTAAAAAGTAAAGTCCCATGATCTAGCAGCAAATACTGTGCATTTTCACCCTACAAGGATATGGTATAAGTACAAACAGGTCTAATGAACCACCCCATCACCCTATCAATTCCAATTCCCCACTATTGTCTGCCTCCACCCCCCAGCCTTCCAAATCAGATATTTGTCATCTTATCCACTATTTCACTTCTGTGCAGCACAAATTTGATCACATTTTTAAGCACTTTGTTAATTCTCAGTACAGAAGTATGTTTAACACAGAGGACCCAGGAGGAGAGTTGAAAGTTCCAGTCTCATTGACTCATTTGTTTATGGAGAGCAAAGTGTGACTTGAAACATTCACCATCAAAAGCTGACGCAACCTGCTAAATAGGTGCTATTTCCAAACTCTCAGAGTTTTGCATGGTCCCCAGCTGGGCCAATAAAACATTTAACTAACCTCTCACACATCAGCAGATTTATGAAGTCAAACTAGTTCCCACAACTACATATAAATGTGGGAGTAATTTTCCATACTATATTGGCAAAGATGTTTTCCATTGTCCCCTACAACCTCATGCAAAGGTTCTTTTAAGGCCAAGACATCATCCATTGGTACTTAGTGTACTTAACAAAATTATCCTAAACATTGCCTGAATTAGTTCAGTGGTTATTTTAGAGTCCCTAATTTGGACTTGCTCCTGTATGAAAATTAGTTCAATCCAATTGCTTATATTATGTCTGTTAACCCTAAAGCTGGAATCGCTGTAAGGCAGCATGATTTTGGGTTGTCTAGATTCAGGTCTAAGTAAAATGTGAGAGTAACCTCTGTCCAACTGTTCCACCATTTGGTATGACTTCATCTCTTACTAATGCACAACATATCAAGTGTGAAATATGATCTCATTCCAGAACGAAACAGCCAATCTTAATGTCTGGTCCAATTACGATAAAGCCAAGAATATTCAACCTTCCAGCATTAGCAAAAGCCCAATTTAGGAATTGGGCTTTTTCAGATTGCACAAGTACAGTAGTGATACATACCATGAACTAACTCTAGTCAGTTGACAAGATGCATGTTTTACAAACTGAGTCCAGGTGTACATTGAATACCTGACCTGATACATTGACTAAATGAAAAGACTCTGGATGCAGGAAAACAAAATCTTTCCACAGAAGACAGCATTTTGTAATGACAAGTGTTTAAAGAGCTGTAATTTAAGACTGAAAATCATTGCAGGTCTGTATCTATTTGAGGTAATCAGGCTCTGTTTCATCTTCCCTGTTTTAATACCCAAAATCTAAAATGCTCCCAGATGTGGACAGCATGGTGGTTCAGTGATTAGCACTGCTGCCTCATAGTGCCAGGGACCCAGGTTCGATTCCAATCTAGGGTGACTGCCTGTGTGGAGTTTACACATTTTCTCTGTGTCTGCATGGGTTTCCTCCCACAGTTCAAAGATTTGCAGGCCAGCTAAATTGCCCATAGTGTTAGATGCATTGGTCAGAGGGAATTGGGTCTGGGCTACTCTTTGGATGATTGGTGTGGATTTGTTGGGCCAAATGGCCTGTTTCCACAAAGTAGGGAATCTAATCTTTAAAAATTAACCTGTCCCAGATGAAAGAGTCAAGCATTAGGTTAATTTTGAAACTCAGGAAAAAATAATGGCACCTATTCCAAATATTCCGCAGAAACAAAATAGAGAATGATGTTAGCTTAATGTGTTAGATATGACATAGATAAGCCATGTCGTCCATAACTGAATTTTCAAGCCACGACACTAAGCGATTCCTTATATGCAGACATAATTTTTAAAAATTAATTCATGGGATGTGGGCGTCACTGGTTTAACCAGCATTTATTGCCCATTCTTAACTGCCCAGAGGGCAGTGAACAGTCAACCACATTGCCCTGGGACTGGAGTCACATGTAGGCCAGGCGGGGTAAAGATGACAGCTTCCTTCCCTAAAGGACATTAGTGAACCAGATGGGTTTTCCTGGCAATCGGCCGTGGTTCTATGGTCATCATTAAATTCTTATTTTCAGAATATTATTGAATTCAAACTCCACCATCTGCCATGGTGGGAGTCAAACCCAGGTCCACAGAACTGGGTCTCTGGAATAGTAGTATCGTGATAACACAACTAGGCCATCACCTCGCCTATGTGTAGATTACATGTTGGTTCAGTGATTAATTAGATCAAGTAGTTCACCAATAATATTATCTAGACAGAGAGGTGGAGCTCAGTGTCCTAAGTGCAGCCTTATCTTAGATACTAGCAATTGCAAAATCTTATAACTTTATAATGGCTAGATAAGTGAGAACTATTATAGACAAAGTAGGTAGAATAAATAGATGATGGTTAATTTGAGATTGTCAGATTTCAGTTATTTATTTGGAAGCACAGGACAGAAATCAAACAAATATCTAAAAGTGAAAAAAGGAATAATTTTAATATTGTATGTTGCTTTGCTATATGGCAAGTCACACTGAAATGGAAGGTACTTTTTATCAGTACCTTCTGCAGTGTAACCTGCACCACCTCTGATTTCTCACACCGCTTGTCTGAGCTACGGAAATTTCTTCCAATTAAATATTGGAAAGACAAAGGCCACAAAGTTCATTTGCTGGCCAAAGATTCGTTGCTTAGTTATCAAATAGGAGGCTGGAAGAACACAGTAAGCCAGGCAGCATCAGGAGGTGGAGAAGTCGATGTTATGGATTATACTAGAAACATTGACTTCTCCACCTCCTCATGCTGCCTGGCTTGCCATGCTCTTCCAACCTCCTGCTTGTCTACTTTGGGTTCCAGCATCTGCAGGGTTTTTTTCTGTAACCAAAGAATTGTTGCTTTGCCTGGCCACTCCCCCAAGGCTGAACCAGGCCATTCATAATCTTGGAATCTTATTTGACCCTGAGGTGAGCTTCCAACCACGTATCTTCTCAAATATCAAGTTGCTGACTTCCAATTCCATTACAGTGCCCACTTACACTTGAGAGGGACCGTATTGTTGAAGAGGAGAGTATGAAACGGACTGGTAATCTAGAGGAGATACGGGTTAGGAAGGAAGATGTGTTGGGCATTTTGAAAAACTTGAGGATAGACAAGTCCCCCGGGCCTGATGGGATATATCCTAGGATTATGTGGGAAGCAAGAGAGGAAATTGCAGAGCCGTTGGCAATGATCTTTTCGTCTTCACTGTCAACGGGGGTGGTACCAGGGGACTGGAGAGTGGCGAATGTTGTGCCCCTGTTCAAAAAAGGGAATAGGGATAACCCCAGGAATTACAGGCCAGTTAGTCTTACTTCAGTGGTAGG
>NC_057714.1:88400219-88444318 GCF_004010195.1 Chiloscyllium plagiosum | reverse complement strand
TTGGAACGGCGAAGGCTGAGGGGTGACTTGATAGAGGTTTATAAGATGATCAGAGGCATAGATAGAGTAGACAGTCAGAAACTTTTTCCCCGGGTACAACAGAGTGTTACAAGGGGACATAAATTTAAGGTAAAGGATGGAAGGTATAGGGGGGATGTCAGGGGTAGGTTCTTTACCCAGAGAGTGGTGGGGGCATGGAATGCGCTGCCTGTGAGAGTGGCAGAGTCAGAATCATTGGTGACCTTTAAGCAGCAATTGGATAGGTACATGGTTAGGTGCTTAAGCTAGGACAAATGTTCAGCACAACATCCTGGGCCGATGGGCCTGTTCTGTGCTGCATTGTTCTATGTTTTATGTTCTATGTACACTACTGATTCAGGTCATCTGCGGCTCAACCATTCATCCATATTTTATTACCTTCAGACTCAGCTATCCTAACACAACCTTGGCTGTCTTCCCATCTTGTGCCCTTCATAAACTTGAGCTGAAGTGATACTGCTGCACACATCATCCCTCTCCTCATTGGTGCACATTGGCTACTGGTCCTAGCAACTTTTTGGTTTTAAAATTCTTACTTTTGTTTTGAAGTGCCCTCATGACCCTGTCTTTTCGTCACTCTGTAATCTCCTCCAGCACTTTTAACCTTAGAGATTTTGGCATCTTGGTCATCGCTGATTTTTAACCCTCCACCATTTTTTGTACAGAATCCCCTCAACGTGGAAAGAGGCCATTTGATCCAACAAGCCCACACCAACCCACTGAAGAGCATCCCACCCAGACCCATGCCGCTTCCCTATTCCCATAAACCCCACATTTCCCATTGTTAACATTCCTAACCTACACATCCCTGAAAACTATGGGTAATTTAGCATGGCCAATCCATTTAATCTGCACATTTTTGGACTGTGAGAGGAAACCAGAGCACCTGAAGGAAGCCCACTCAGACATGGAGAGAATGTGCAAACTCCGTACAGACAGTTGTCCAAGGGTAGAATCAAACCCAGACCCCTGGCACAGTGAGGCAGCAGTACTGACTACTGTTGCTTTCTGCTGCCCAATCCTTAAACTGTGGAATTTCCTCACAAAAGCCTTCTCGGCTCACAACATTTCTTCCCTCCTTAAGTTGCTTCTTAAAACATAGTTTTTGACCTGGTTTTTGATCATCTGCTCCAATGCTCCTTATGCGGATTAGTGTTAAATTTTGCCTGATTGCACTAATGTGAATTGCTTCAGAACATTTTACAGTGATTCTGTATAATTGCTCATTGTTGTTATGTAATATATAAGAAAATGTCCCAGATTTTGAATGCTCTTATTAAAAGGTCACAAACCCATATATTGTTTACAATGAATAGATTATAGAAATAGATAAATGTGTAAGCTGCTCACCATCATAAATTGTCTGTATTGAAACACCATTTGCTTCTGTCTATTCTCCGTGTATCTAATCAATTTAAGTACAACTTTATGAGCTATACACTGTAACATGGCAGAAATTGATTCCATTGCAAATGAAAATTTAAATATTTAGTGGCAATATTAATGAGGCAACATTGCATTGAATTCAAGTTGTATGAAACAACCCATGCTCATTAATGACTAACTGGGATAATGCATTACCAAATTAATAGCTTGATAGCAATTACATAGATCAAAGCATCCAAAATGTTATCAAGAAACTTGTAATGTGTTTTACTGTTGGTAAAAGCAAATGTCAATCATATGGTTCAACTGCCATTACTTAAAAAAAACCCATTTTATTTCATCTAATAATGGGGGCCCAGTCAATTCCATAAAACTGCTTAAATGAATTTTTGGTAATCATTTAGTTTCAACACTATCACAGAAAGAAAATTAATATTTTTTTCCTTTGTTTATCTGTGATCTGTGACCACTGTTAACTAAATAATCTAACAGAAAGTCATGAACACAAGGAAAAATGAGTTCCTTTAATAGAGAAATTAAATTTGTTATTGAGAAGACCAATAAAGCAATAATCATTAAATAATCTGATTCTTGCCTATTACTTGATAGAACCGAGTGATACCGAGGGTGGAATTTTCCCTTTCAGTGTTAAAGCTTGTTGGTAGGAATATTAGACTCTGGCATATCTGACAATCACCACGGTGAATTATTTCACCCAATCATGTGATTTTCAGCTCATTATCTTCACGGATAAGATGTTGCAATAATTACTGAATGAAGTGTGTGGTGAGTAAGCTGGGGATGCTCGTCACTCGCTGGACATTCCAGTTTCACAAGATTTGCTGCCATTTTTAAAGGCCAAATGGACATCACTTCAGTCCCTGCAAGCTAGGACCATCACCTCAGGTGGTGGTGGTCATTCTTACAATATAAGAGATGCCAACAAGAAAACTTCAACTGGTTTTTGTTTCATAGATGGTACCATACAGGTGTTTCTGGATGGGATCACAGATAGATGGTCCATTCTCTTCCCATGAACAGAGTCAAGAGGCCATTACATTGCACCTGCCCAGTGTGGACAACAATGTAGGGCAGTGCAGGTGAACCACACAAAATGGGTAGCAAACAACGTTGGAAAAAAAGTCTATGATCTCCTGTACTCCGCAAAGGTAGGAGCTAGGAGACACGATGAAAAGAAAAGGAGAACAATGAGACAGGCAGTCGACAGCAACTAGAGAAGAAGGCAAGTATCTCAAAGACCTTCTTTACCACTTTATATTGCTTGCCCTGCTGCCTCCATAGAGCCATGGACATGCATGTCAAGGTCCCTCTGATCCTCTGTACTTCTATCATTCAATATGTATTCCCTTATCTTGTTAGTCCTCCCAAAATGCATCACCTCATACTTTTCAGGATTAAATTCCATTTGCTACTAGTCAGCCATCAATATTGTCCTACAGTGTGAGATTTTCCTTCTTGTGATTTACCACATCACCAATTTTCATGTCATCGGTGATCTTACTGAACACATCTCCTGTATTCCAGTCACACAAACACCCTCTGCCTCCTGTCCCTGAAACAATTTTGGATCCAATTTGCCTGCCTGCCCATGGGCTCTTAGCTTCTTAATTATATGAGTCTGCCATGTGATTAGATTAGATTAGATTCCCTACAGTGTGGAAACAGGCCCTTCGGCCCAACCAGTCCACACCGACCCTCCGAAAAGTAACACACCCAGACCCATTTCACTCTGACGAATGCACCTAACACTCCGGGCAATTTAGCATGGCCAATTCACCTGACCTGCACATCTTTGGACTGTGGGCCCAGAGCACCCAGAGGAAACCCACGCAGACACAGGGATAATGTGCAAACTCCACACAGACAGTCGCCCAAGACTGGAATCGAAGTTGGAACCCTGGTGCTGTGAGGCAGCAGTGCTAACCACTGAGCCACCATGCCGCCCACGGTGAGCTAAAGATTAGGTCCAGTGAGTTGCAGTGGCAGAGGGAATGTCGATTTGAGGTTACAATCAGATTAGTCATGATAGCTAAAGAGACTGAATTGCCTTCTCCTGCTCCACTTCATATATTTGTGTGTATATGCCTTGATCCATTGCCTTGTTCAGAGATCAATGGACACAATGTCCTCCAAATTATCCCTCCATTGCGCATTTCAGAAGTGGCTGCTCTGATGAACACTGATGTTTACATTAACTATAAATTAAACACAGATTAATAGCATTGCTTAACCACTGGATTATGCTTGAATTACATTTGAACAATCCTCGGACTGACTTGGAATGCCAACTTGACTGACTACGGCACACCCCGGACTAATATTGCAATTGGATCCTGAATGACAAATGAGCATGGTCCAGCATCTGTGGTAAGAGGAACAGGGTTAACCTTTCTTATCCAGTGACCATTCTAGAACTGCTTTAATTTATCTGCCAGAAATAACCATGGCCTGATCCATGGACTATAACAGTATGGATCCCTGAGACAACATTGTGACAGACTGTGGCCAACAGAAAACTGAACAGCTGCTAGGCTGGCTGTGTGAGGGTACCCTTGACTGACTGCAGTCTGATCCGAAATGGCACTCATCCCTTTAACGTACCAACATCACTTTTTTTCGTCAAGCACACTCTGCGATGGAAGCTGCTGGTACATGCTGCACTTCTGATACTGATGCAGTGCCATCCTGCACAGTGACATCTTCCTCCCTACCCCCTCACAATTACATGCCTTCTTTCCTGGTTCCTACAGCGATAACCTTTTTGTCAATACTGATGTGTGTGTGTGTGTGCGCAAATGCATTTAATTTTTGGCCACCTGATGATGGGAATTCAATATCTCTCTCTCTCTCTCACTCTCTCTAGGGGGAGAAGTTAATTCTGAGATTTTCCTTCACAGTGAGCAGTTGATTTTTAGGCTCTCTCCTGATTAAGTTGTCATGCTTGCTGTTATTCTTGACACCTCCAGGGAAGGGAAAAATCACACCAAGTGTTCAAAAGAGTTCAATCAGGTTGCACAATCTATTTAAGAAATATGTTACATGACACAACAATACCAGGATAGAAATGTATCCAAACTATCTATCACTCTAAAACATGAGAACATAGACATATAAATAACCAGAAGATCCTCCTGTAGCCAGAATAGGAAAGCCCAAATATACTTGCTACTCCATTTTGCCACTGTTTGCCATTTGGTTATTGGGATCAAGTTTAAACAGCTGCTGTCCAAGCTGTTACATAGAGAGATCTGTCACTATGAGAAGAATCTCTATCTTACAAACGAAGGAAAAATATGTGGCATAGTTGAGTCACCGAATGGCCTCTATCTGCGCTGTAGGGATTCTACAATTCTGTAATACATGTGAATGTCCAGAAAGTGTTGTGACAACTGTTAGTGAGTAGGCTGTGATTTGGACAGTAAAAAAACATTGAAAAGTTTAATTTTGCTTTGTTCTAATTAATGTATCACTCACCCACACATTATTGCCTTCTCTCTCAGACACCATTTTAAAACCTTTTATATCTAGTGTGCATTTTCTGTCCACTACACATTTCCTAATGGAAGTTTCTTTTGCCAAATAAATGAAAAGGCAGCAATTTTTCTTTTCTTAGCATGCAGAAGTCTGTAGAAGCAGGACTGTCTAACCACAATATCTCCTACCTGTTTATTAGTCCCTCTGTAAACATTGCCAGGGTTCTGAAAATCAATCTCTCACTTTTGAATGAAAACTATCAATATCTGGTTATTGATGAAATTATCCAGCATCTAAAGGACTTAGCTTAACCTTAGCAGCTGAATAATACATTATGCATTACAGCTGTTTCTCCTTATAAAATAGCATTCTGCCAACTTTATAGGAGATTAGCAAGAACTATGAGATAAAATAGAATGTACATGTGCACTTCCTGACCATTACACTTCAATTGTTTGTCATACATTGTCAAGGGGAGCAGATGTAATGGGAACACCAGCATCTGCAGGTTCCCATCCAGATCACATACCAATCTGACTTGGACCTATATAGTTTTTTCTTCACTAAGCCAAACTTCTGGAACTCTCTCCATAACAGTACAGTGTTATATCTCCAACAGATGGATTACAGCAGTTCAGGAAGGCAGCTCACTTGCATCTTCACCCAGGCAATAAGGAATGAGAAATTAAAACTCACCCAGCCAGCAACGCTCACATCATTTTTTTAAAAAAATGCAATTTCTGTGCCACATTAAAACAAAACATTTAATTACATTTCATAGAAAACAATCCAAGACATTAAAATACCAGGACTGTTTAAATGCCCCTAATGTGGCTGAGTTAACTACATTGGCAGGCATGGCATTCCACGTCCTTATCACTCTCTGAGTAAAGAACCTGCTTCTGACATTTGTCTTAAATCTATCACCCCTCAATTTGCAGCTATGTCCCCTTGTACAAGCCGACGTCATCATTCCAGGAAAAAGACTCTCACTGTCCACCCTTCCTAATCCTCTGATTATCTTGTATGTTTCTATTAAATCCCCTCTTAACCTTCTTCTCTCCAATGAGAACAGAACCAAGTCCCTCAACCTTTCCTCATAAGACCTTTGCTGCAGATCAGGCAACATTCTGGTGAATCTCCTCTGCCTTCTTAACAGCACTATCAACCTGGGTGGCAACTTTCAGGGATCTATGTACATAGACACCAAGATCCTTCTGCACACCCACACTACCAAGAATCCTTCCATTGATCCAGTATTCTGCCTTCCTGAGTGAATCACCTCACATTTATCTGCATTGAACTCCATTTGCCACCTCTCAGCCCGATTTTGTAGTTTATCCAAGTCTCCCTGCAACCTGCAGCATTCTTCCATTAACATGTAAATCTCAGAACTTATTTTAAGTCACATTCTCAAGATAACATAAGGTTTTATTAAAAAAAGTAACATCTCAGCTCAGACAACGCATTAAAGGTGTGAGGTCTGAGTCTGTCTGAATCCCAATCTTGAGTCAGACTGGTTCTATTTCCAAAGTGGAATCTATAAAATATTATATGGATTCACTGTCTGCATTGACTACCTACAGGTTGTGCATTTTTGGAGCAAAATAGAATGTATCTGCAAATATAATTCTGCAAATACATATTCACCCCATAGACTTCTAAGTGTGTGCGCATGCAGGAGAGAAGGAGAGAGAGTGAGTGTGTGCAGGTGAGAGTATGAGTGCATGTGAGAGAGTGTATATTTGCATGTGTGCAAGCTTGGTAAAGTGTGTGTATGAGTGTGATGGGGTATAAGCCTGTGAAAAGGTGCATGCACAGGTATGAGTGTGGGGGTGTATCTATGCGTGCATGAGAGAGACCAAGTGTATGAGGAAGTGTGTGTGTGTGTGTGTGTGTGTGCAGTACAGTGGGGTCACCTGTAGTGTGACATGAACCCAAGGTCCCGGTTGAGGTCATCCTCATGGGTACCGAACTTGGCTATCAGCCTCTGCTCGGCCACTTTGCGTTGTTGCCTGTCCCGAAATCCGCCTTGGATGACGGTCACCCGAAGATCCAAGGCCAAATGTCCCAGACCGCTAAAGTGGAGGGAATATCCCTGTCTGGTGATTGATGTGTGGTGTCCATTAATCTGTTGTCGTAGCATCTGCTTGTTCTCACCAATGTACCATGCCTTGGGCAACTTTGCCTGCAGCATATGAGATAGACATCATTGGCTGAGTCACATGAGTACCTGCGCTTACATGGTGGGTGGTGTCCCCACGTGTAATGGTTGTATCCGGGTCGATACTCTGACACGTCTTGCAGTGGTTGCCATGACAGGGTTGTATGCTGTTGTGGTCAATGTTGTCCTGAAGGCTGGGTAGTTTGCTGTGAACAATGGTCTGTTTAAGGTTTGGCGGTTAATCCAATGCTGGATAATCGAGGTTCCTCTGCACAGTCTATTTGCTCAAAAAATGCACAACCTGTAGGTGAACTGCTACAGTGCAACTTATAGATGGTCTATGCTGCTGCCACTGTGTGTTGGTGGTGAAAGAGTGAATGTTTGAGGAAGTGATACCAATTAAGTGGGCTGGATGGTGTTCAACTGCCCCAGTGTTGCTGGAGCTGCGTCAATCCAGGTAAGTGGGGAGTATTCTATCACACTCCTGACTTATGACTTGTAAATGGTGGAAAGGCTTTAGGAATCAGGAAGTGAGTTTCTTGTTGCAGAATTCCCAATCTGTTACCTGTTTTTGTAACCACAATATTTATATGTCTGGTCCAGTTCAGTGTCTGGTCAAATGGAAATCCCAGATGTCAACAGTGGGGATTCAGTGATTATGTAAATATTATGCACTATTATGTTAATATTTTATTATTACGCTAGGGTCATTGATGTGAAGGGACAAGGTTGACATTGAAGATAGGAGCAGGCGTTGGCCATTTGACCCCTTGAGCCTCCTCCATCATTCAATATGATCATGGCTAATCACCACAAGAGCGATATCTAACCACTTCTTGATGTTTTGATCTCAACCTTTTTTGTGGTAGCGAATTCCACAGATTCACTACTCTCTGGATGAAGAAATTTTTCATCATCTCAGTTCTAAAAGGTTTGTCACCTTATCCTTAAACTATGGCCCCTGGTCTGGACTTGCTCGCCACTGGGAACACCTTTCCTGAATTTAACCTGTTTAAGTTCTGTTAGAATTTTATAGGTTTCTATGAGATTCCCCACCCCCATTCTTATGAACTCCAGTGAATACAATCCTAACCGACTCAATCTCTTCTCGTACATCAGTCCTGCCATCCCAGGAATCAATCCAATAAACCTTTACTGCTCTCCCTCCACAGCCCGAAAAACCTTTTTCTGATAAAGAGAGCAAAACTACACACAATATTCCAGGTGTGGTCTCACCAAGGTCCAATACACATGCAGCAAGAAATCCCTGCTCATGGACTTGAATCCTCTTGCTATGAAAACCAACAAACCATTTGCCTTCTTCACCACCTGTTACATCATCATCCTATGTTCAGCAACTGTGCATGGGCAACCTGATCTCATTGTACCTCCCACTTTCCCAATCTATTATCATTCGGATAATACTCTTCCTCCATGTTGAGTGGATAACTTCATATTCAACTACATTATACTCCATCTTCCATGCATTTGCCCATTCAATCAAATTGTGCAAATCACACTGAAGCATCTCTGCAGCCTCCTCACAGCTCAATCTCTTTGTGTTGACTGCAAACCTGAATATATTACATTTAGTTCCCTCATCTAAATCATTAATATATGCTATGAATAGTTGGGGGCCAAGCAGTGATCTCTGCAGTACCCCACTGCCTGCTGTCTGGAAAAAGATCCATGTATTCCTACTCTTTGTTACTTGTCTGTCCATAAGTTCTCTATCCATGTCAGTACACTAACTCCCAAATCCATAACCATCAATTTTACATGCCAATCCCTAATGTAGAACCTCTTCAAAAGTTTTCTAAAATCCAAGTAAACCACATCCATCGGTTCCCCCTTATCAACTTTACTTGTTACAGCCTCAAAGAAATTTCAGTAGATTTGTCAAGTATGATTTCTGTTTCATAAATCCATGTTGACTCTGCCCAGTAATGTCACTGTTTTCCAAGTGCTCTGCTATTAAATCTTTAAACTTTAGCATCTTCCCTATACCAATGTCAGGCTAATCAGTTTATAATTTCCTGTTTTTGTGCTACCTCCTCTGTTTTGAATAGATGTGGCTACCTTCAATCTTTAGAACTGTTTGAGAGATTATAGAATTTTCAAAAATGTCAACTGAACCAGCAGTTATTTCTAGGGTCATTTTCTTTTTTCATATCCAGAAGCGCTCTTACATGCAATGGAACATTTTTTTCCCATCACCAAATCACCCTTGGTGTATTTTTTTCCCATCACCAAACTGTCCTTGATGTATTTTTTTCATCTATTAACCACCACCAGTAAATCAGCCATGTTCTCCAATCGAATAATTGCCATACAAAGCCTGTTAAAGGTGTGGGTCACTTCCTTAAGTAATTTGGGAAATAGATTATCAGCCCTGGGGATTTATTGGCCTCAAATCCCATCAATTTCTCCAGCATCATTTCTCAATGAATACTGACTTTCTTCAGTTCCATGCTCTCAGTGCAGCCTCTGTCTCCCAACATTTTTGGGGTGTTATTTGTGTCCTGCTTTGTAAAGTCAGAACCAAAATATGTACTAAATTGGTCTGTCATCTCTTTGTTCCCCAATTTAGTTTCCCCAGTTTCTAACTAACATTTGTCTTCACTACTTTTTTTCTTATCATATTCCCAAAGAAGCTCTCACAATCAGTTTGTATGTTTCTGGCATGCTCACTCTCATATTCTATTTTTCTTCTCTTTATCAATCCCTTTGTCCTCCTTTGCTGAAATCAAAAATGCTCTCAATCTTCAGGTCTGCTGCTTTTCTCTAGCCAATGTGCCTGCCCATTCCTTGGATCTAATACTATCCCTAACTTCCTTTATTTGCCATGATCAGGCTATTTTTATAGTTTTATTTTTGTGGCAGACAGGAATTAACAGATGTTGCCATTCCTTCATGTGTTCTTTAAAGTTTTTGCCTTTGCCTATCCACTGTCTTTCATTTAAATAACACTCCCCAGTTTATCACAGCCAGCTCACACCTGATACCATCGTGGTTTTGTTTATTTAGATTCGGGACTCCAGTTAGGAACCAACTCTGGCACTCTCTGCCTGAATGAGAATTCCATCCTTTTATGGTCTTTCTTCCTCAAACAGCCTTGCACAGCTAGATTGCCAATTGTTCCTCTCGTTATACAATGTCTTCTACTGGGTTTCTCAACAAATTGATCCAGAAAACACTCCAGAAATTCCTCCTCTATATTAAACTAATATTGTTTGCCCAATCTACATGCAGATTAAAGTCATCTATAAGCATAGCTGTACCACTATTGCTTGTGTCTCTAACTTCCTGTTTAATGCCTTCTCCAACATTACTACTACAGTTTGGGGGTTCTATGTACAAACCTTCCTGTCATTTTCTGCCTTGAGGATGTGATAGAACTGCAAAGTTTCAATCTGATCAAAAAGAGTGGAGTATTTTAGCTCTGAGCTGTTTTCATTTGGTCTGCAAGTTGTAGCTTTCCCAAAGGGGAATTCTGTGATGCTGATAAGAAAATATTTCAAGGAACGTTTATGTAATCATAATTCTATTTTGCATAAAGTCTCAGAATTAGGTATGACACAACTCTTTTTGTCCCTCTCAAGTAGATTTGCTGAGATGATTTAAGTGGTAGTTCATTTTTAAGAAGTTCAATATATATTGAATGATGACGGAGTGGAATGAATGTCGATGGGAAATTCAAACTTGGTGGAAGTTGAGAAAAAGACAGCTTGAATTTAAACATGTTTGTTTTAAAAGGTTTATTTAAACAAACCTTCTTTCGAATGCTGGCTGTTGGTGCAGAGATTGGAAAGATGCAATTAGTTTAATGTTTTCTTACGAAAACACTTTTTTACAATGAAAAGTAAGATTCCACATCCTCAAACAAAAAGGACAGAGCCATTTGAAGGAGCAGACAGGAAAAAAAACAGTTCTGGTGGTTTGCAGAGAAATCAAGGGCTATTACTTTCATGTCACTGCAGGAGTTTAGTTCTTTAATCACTGTATGGACCACGGCTGTACGTCCAGAGTTAAGCAATATTCGAGAGAGCATCATATACCACGCACTGATTAGCAGATGGTTTGTGAATAAGTGCTAGTTAATAACACTGTCGCCAATCACTTTACTGCTGAGGGTAATTGTCTGGAATGAATTTATCTGGTATTTTTTGGTTGGGACAATTTTTGAACTTTTCCACTTTATCAAATAGATGTCAGTGTTGTAGCCAGAACAGCATGACAAAGAATGCAGTGAGGTTTCAAGCATAGCGCTTCAGGCTTGCAGCTGGGATGTTCATGGGGCTCAGAGCTCTTGCTTGTCAGTGAGTTCAGCTGTTTGTTAGTATCATGAGGAGTGAATCAAATTGGCTGAAGACTGATATTTCTGCTGGTGGAGTCCTCTGGGGGAGGCCAATGTGGATCAATCATTTAAATAAAAAGAAAATAGTTTGGATGCAGGAAATCTGAAGTAAAGTCTGAAGTAAAGTGAAGTTTGAGCTATAGGGAGAGGTTGAATAGGCTGGGCCTGTTTTCCCTGGAGTGTCGGAGGCTGAGGGGTGACTTTATAGGGGTTTATAAAATCACAAGGGGCATGGATAGGGTAAATAGACAAGGTATTTTTCCTAGGATGGGGGAGTCCAAAACTAGAGGACATAGGTTTAAGGTGAGCTGGGAAGATTTAAAAAGGACCTGAGGGATAACATTTTCATGCAGAGGGTGGTGTGTGTATGGAACAAGCTGCCAGAGGTAGTGGTGCAGGCTGGTACGATTGTAGCATTTAAAAGGCATCTGGATGGGAATTTGAATAGGAAAGGTTTAGAGGAATATGGCCAAATGCTCATATATGACATTAGGTCAGATTGGGATGTGTGCTTGATGTGGGCCAGTTGGACTAATGGGTCTTTTTCTGTGCTGTACAATGCTATGACTCTATAAAAGCAAAAAAGTGCTGGAAAAACATAGCAGGTCTGGTGGCATTTGTGGGGATACAAATGAAGTTAACATTTTGAGGCCAATATGACTCTTCAGGCTTTTACCTGGACAATTGCTGAGCTTCCAAATTCTGTCATTTCCCCACAATTCCTAACTTCATCCAAGTGTTTAGACTGGTTTGACATCGAAAGCTTAATTTCTACACTTTCCTTCACACTTTTTCCAAATTCCTTTTCAAAAGGTCACAATCATCCTACTGTTTTATTGAGGAGGGCTGCTTCACACTGTAATGGAGCATCATTAGTTTCCTCTGTCACTGCTGAACAAAGATGATTCAAACATTTCTGTATAACAAGGAACAATGATGACAAAGAGTGACATACAGAGGTTCAGTGATCTCAGTTCCCTTACAGCAAAGACCTGTAATCACCTGTCTTCATCCTCACACTGGAATTGACCCTGGACACTGAAGCTAAATGCTAGCTGGTGGAAAAAAACTCATGCTTCAGTCACAGTCTGGAATCTGAAAGAACAGACACTGCAGCTGCTGTCTCCAGAATAAGCTAGGTTTCCTTGTTATTAACCATGATGTCAGTAAAGTTGTCTGTCAAATCAGATGAAATCTTGTAATGGGTCTGCTACCTCAAGCCTGTTGCTCAGCTACTTCAAATTCCTTGAACCTTACTGACTTGTGGTCTGTTTTTAACTCTTCCTGCTGCTGAAATGGTCTCTCTCTCTCTCTCTCTCTCGGTCCTCATGAACCTCATTAAAACTGTTTGAAAAAGCACCCATTAACAAGATTCTTCATAGTGGTAATCCTGCCTTGCTCCTTCCTACATTCTGTGCTACTGAAGTTCCTACATGTGCTTTTATTTCCCATCCCTATATATATCTCTAACTTTCAGTCATCGAGTACTTACTTGTTGCTGACTGATGTTCAAGCTTGCCTTGTTCCTTACAGCTTCTTGCCTTTCTTTCAAGCACTGGGCACTTTTCCAGAGCTCCAAGACCTGCTGCAGCATTTTCCGTCTTATCCTTGTCCCATCCCGGTGCTCTGCTGTGCTGTGGGCTTTTCCCACACACTCATATTGGTCTGACTGATTTTGGAGCTACCCTCCTCACTGTGGGATTTTCTGGGGTGAATTCTTATTCTAGCTCACTGCCTCTGGAGCTCTCTGTCTGAGGTGGTTGCAAAGTTCTTTTGTTCGCTGCATTATATTCAATAAAACCCGCTAATATTTACTTGGCTGCTGTCTAGGTGTCCTGGCTCTGTGAGTTGCTGCCACCCTGTAATAAAGCCAGATCAGCACTCAGGTAAACATTAGCAGGTTTTATTAAACATCTCACAGTGACAGAGGGCAGAAGAGGGCCTGCCTGAATGCTACATACTCAGACCCTGGCTCTATCATGGCACCACAGATCACATTTATAGATTAGATTCCCAACAGTGTGGAAACAGGCCATTTGGCCCAACAAGTTCACACCGATCCCCCATAGAGTAACCCACGAGACCCATTTTCTCTACATTTACCCCTGACTAATGCACCTGACTATTTAGCATGCCAATTAACGTGGGTGGCACAGTGGTTAGCACTGCTGCCTCACAGCGCCAGAGATCCGGGTTCAATTCCCGCCTCAGGTGACTGACTGTGTGGAGTTTGCACGTTCTCCCCGTGTCTGCGTGGGTTTCCTCCGGTTTCCTCCCACAGTCCAAAGATGTGCAAGTCAGGTGAATTGGCCATGCTAAATTGCCCATAGTGTTAGGTAAGGGGTAAACGTAGGGGTATGGGTGTGTTGCGCTTCGGCGGGTCGGTGTGGACTTGTTGGGCCGAAGGGCCTGTTTCCACACTGTAATGTAATCTAATCTAATCTTAACCTGATTTACACATCTTTGGATTGTGGGAGGAAATCGGAGCACCTGGAGGAAACCCACGAGACCCATTTTCTCTACATTTACCCCTGACTAATGCACCTAACACTATGGGCTATTTAGCATGCCAATTAACGCAGACACGGGGAGAATGTGCAAACTCCACACAGACAGTCGCCCGAGATGGAAATCAAACCTGGGTCCCAGGTGCTGTGAGGCAGCTGTGCTAACCACTGAGCCACCATTCCACCCCAAAGATCAGAGTATTGCACCAGACTACCAATAAGTGGAAATTGTGGCTTGGTCCTTCACCAGAGAAAAAACCTTGTCATAAATTATGAGGAGCATGAAAAAAAACATTAGAACTCAAAGATAGGAATCTTCCCAAACACACAAAAAAAGCTCTAGTATTGAAATATTTCCAAGTTGATAAATGAATGCCTATATAATTTAAAGTAATAGGGCAGAAAAAGTTATACATGCTCTTTTTTGGAGCAGTCAGAGGCCAGGTGAAGAGTCACTTGTGAGTGTGCCACTCTGACTGGTGCAATCAGAGTGACTAGCCTCCTACCTAGACAGGGATGGTGACATTGCTGCCCAAACATCAGCATGTGTCAGGTTTCACTCATCCTGAATAAAATGTCACAAATTGCCATTCACTTCAAATGATTTCAAAATTTGGGAAAAAGGGATAAGAGATTCAATGACTTCCTTACCCTGTTTTTCTAACATTATTCAGTAAGTTTTTATAATCTGTGATGTATTGCCTGACAGGACTTGAAAGTAACATTCAAAAGACCACTGGATAAATAAGTGAAGGAGAGAAAATTGCATGACTATAGGGAAAAGCAAGTGAATGGGAGATATTATGTAGCTGTTGCTGAAAACAAAGCACAGGTATATGGCCTAAATGGCCTCTTCCTGTTTTGTAAGTTTTGATAAGGGAAAATAAACCACTAAATGCAGAGAGAGTTATTACCAATGAAAAATGAAAATTAATGATTTATATAAATATTACTATATGTAAGTTTAGTCAACAGTGATTTGGAGTAGGGGCATCAAAATATGAATTATAGTTTGACTTGTAGAACATGGGTTTGAAGTTCTGAATGAAAAGGGAGGTTGCTCTTAGGTCAGTTGGCTTCAACAAAAAATAGTTGGAGTGGGAATGCACATTTTTATATTCATATCTGATTTGATAAAATCGTGCTTAATCTTTACTCTGAGTGTGGATTTATATTTTAAGTAGATTTACTTTTTGGAAGAGATGTATAATAGGTTGGCTTTGTTTTTTTTGTTAGTTGTTTTTCTCAATGCAAAACAATAGCTCTCCTGTGAAGATTAACATCTACATTACACGGAAATTCAATCTGCATTTCGCACTCTTTACTTGTAGAATTGTTCTAAACGATATTTACATGAAACCTGGTGGAGGATCTATGGCCAAAACATTCATTGCATGTTCTCTTTATACTTCTGCTGTGTATCTGCAGCATTTTGAGTTTTTATTTAACATTTGTGCATTATAACTAGGGGCAAATGTCTTGTTTTGTGTTTTGGACTCTTGGCTAAATATTCCATCAAATTAAAATTTCAAGAGATTTTGTCATTTAGCAAGATTTCTGTACAACCCAAGTATCAGCATTTTAGTTTGCACCTCATCCATTAAGAACATGTTAAATGATGATTTGGAGATGCCGGTGTTGGACTGGGGTGGACAAAGTTAAAAATCACACAACACCAGGTTATAGTCCAACAGGTTTAATTGGAAGCACTAGCTTACTTAAATGATAGTAGGCTGCGCATTTGCACAACTCTGCTTGTGTCTGCTTTACATGAGTGATGGCATTGCTACATTATTGGTCTATTCATTTTCACTTTGTGATTTATTTATATTTAAGTTGTTTTTTTCTGGCATATGAAACATTTTACAAAGTGGCAGTACCAAATGATGACTCATAGCCGAAAGATCAGCAGTCCCTCAGCAGCAGGAACTCTCTATTAGGCTGGCTGTCTTACTCAGTTCTGTTGTAAATCTTCTGGGATGGTAATTCCCCACTACCTGCTTTGTCGTGGGGTAGTTTGCTGCCGCCAAGTGAATCTCAATGAGAAGAGGCTCTTGTCTTAAACACATTGGGCAAAATTTGACCAGAAACCCAAGTGCCAAATGTGGAAAGAGAGGCTAGTAGTTCATTGCGTATTGTGGTCATATTCTCTTTTCCTATGCTAAGATGAGAAATGAGCTATGATATCATATTTTGAAACTGACAGGTACAAGAATAGAAAAGGTTTAGAGGGATATTGGGCCAAATGCAAGTAAATGGGGGTGGTTTAGTTTGGGAAACCTGGTCAGCATGGATGAGTTGAACCGAAGAGTCTGTTTTCCTGCTGTATGACTCTATGACTCTAAATCAACAAAATGGCAATGTTGACAAGTTTCATGGAGGGTGAGCCCATGTGAGATTTTTCACACCATTCTCCAAAACACACCTTATTCCTTGTGCACCACGGCTTTATAGCATCTTATCCTTCCTTTTGCCAGAGAGGGGAAGGTACTCCCCATTGCTGGATTCCAGGGCTCCTGGCACCAGTGCCGTTTTTAAAGCCCAGTCACGTACCATGTCAAGTACTGATTGTAGTGGGAGCTGTCCTTAACCATGCACATGGTCAGAAGGCAACCAGATAAAACTCTCCCGAGAGCACACAGAACAGCCTGGCAGTTCATTGCAAATAAAAGCACACATTCGTAATTGCAGAAGCTGCACAGGTTTGGGCATGGTGGCTCAATGGTTAACACTGTTGCCTCAAAGCACCATGGACCCGGGTTTGATTCCCGCCTTCGGTGACTGTCTGTGTGGAGTTTGCACATTCTCCCTGTGTCTGTGTGGAGTTTGCACATTCTCCCTGTGTCTGTGTGGGTTTCCTCCCAGTGCTTCTGTTTCCTCACAATCCAAAGATGTGCGGGGCAGGTGGATTGGCCATGTTAAATTGCCCATAGTGTTCAGTGGTGTGTAGGCTAGGTGCAGTAGCCATAGGATACACAAGGTCAAAGACATGTGTCTGGTGAGGTGCTCTTCGGTGGGGGGGGAGGATGTGGACACAATGGGTCAAATGGCTTGCTTCCACTCTGTAGGGATCTGTGATTCTACTCACCCCTTGCATTATCCCATCTTAAACACTTTCTTATGGGAGTGATTCCTTTTCCCAAATGCCCAGTGCAATTGCTTTGTTCATGGTGTGCCCATCATATTCTGGAAACCCTTTAAAATGGTTGAAACCCTTCACTTTTATTCAGGAACAGCAAAAGCATAGGGGAAAAAAAAGACCCAACATATAGAAGTTGTACTTGCCTATGGGAACAGACAGGGACCTCTTGCCTTTTGAGCTGCAATGAAATTGCAGTCAATGAGTGCTCACTCCACCCAGCTCTCATCGACTGGAACCAGGAGTTAAGTCTTGTCTGGTTTGCTGAACCTCAGGCTGCATCACTCTGTCATGTTGTAGGTGATTGTTATGGACCAGACCAAACTTCCACAAAATAGATCAAGGAGATAGCCCAGACCCTAACTTTTATCTTATTTACAGGCAAGTGTAAGGTGCCGCATTCCTGATGTAATTCGATTAGTCATAAGAGTCATAGAATCATAAAGATGTACAGCTCAGAAACAGACCGTTTGGTCCAACCCGTCCATGCTGACCGGTCATACTACTAGGCTTAAGCAAAACACACTTTATTCTTAAACAACAGTTAAAAATATAAACAAAAGAAAGAAGAATTGGTATTACTTTAAGTCTATTGTAAAACTTATGAGATTAATAGATTATTTTACTACTGAACAGCAACTGTTCTAATATAGAAACATCACATAAACATTTTCTTCGCAAAGGCAAATTCAGTGAAGTAGGTTTGTCTCGCATGCAGTGCTTCTCCAGTCCAGGAGATAAGGACACAAAGAAAAAATTCTGTCAAAGAGAAGGAGAGAACTCCAGCTTTTTGCTGTGGCCGAGAGAGATGTCTCGATGCGTTCACAGCCAACTTCAAAAGCCCAATGACTATTGAAAGCTAAACTAAACTAAAACTCAGGTTCTATGGAAGCCTGACTCCACCCATTCAGGCTGCTTCTCTTGTTCTAACTTTAAAAAAAACCCAGGGCCTCACAAGCTGTTTACATTATTGGGTTGGAAGAGACAACTCTGAACCTATGGATCATAACCTCTCTTGATTTAAAACAAAACCGGGACAAAATACACTCTTAAAGCTGCAGTATTGTTACACATTCCCCTTTAAATAAAACCCATCAGTATACAAAGATAGCTTCATTTTTAAAAACCTTTTTTACACTTACACCATTAATACAACATAATACATATGCATTACATTGACTTCTATAATCCATTTCATTTTGTTTCTTCCGCCACCAAACATGATCATGGAAATGTACAGCACGGAAACAATTCCTTCAGTCCAACTCATCCATGCCAACCAGATATCCCAAATTAAGCTAGTCCCATTTGTCAGCACTTGGCCCATATCCCTCTAACTTCTTCCTATTGTTATTCTCATCCAGAGAATGTTGTAATTGTACCAGCCTCCACTACTTCCTCTAGCAGCTCATTCCGTAGATGCACCACCCTCTGCGTGAAAAAGTTGCCCCTTAGGTCTCTTTCAAATCTTTCCCCCTCACCCTCTAGTTCTGAATTCCCCTACCCCAGGGAAAAGACTTTGTCTATTTACTCTATCCATGCCCCTCATGATTTTACAAACCTCTATAAGGTCACCCCTCAGCATCTGACTTTCCAGGGAAAACAGCCCCAGCCTGTTCAGCCTCTCACTACAGCTCAAACCCTCCAACCCTGGTAACATCCTTATAAACCTTTTCTGAACCCTTTCAAGTTTCACAACATCCTACCTATAGCAGGAAGACCAGAATTGCACACAATATTTCAAAAGTGGCCTAACCAATACTTGCCAGCATTCTTTGAGTGAGTCCAACTTTGAAATATAAATTAGTTGTCCCATCCTCTCAATTCAGTCTTCCAGCCGTGGAATAGGACATCTATTTCGTAACTGCATTAACCTTGCGGTAATCAATACATAGGCAATGAGTCACCATTTGGTTTTGGCACCATCTCTATGGGTGAGCTCTATTTGTTGCAACTCATTTTAATTATATCACATTTGAGCATGCTTTCAACATATTTTTGGACCTGTGCCAATTTTAGGGGTTTAAATCTATATTGCTTAATTGGAGCAGCATTTCCAATGTGTAATCTAATAACATCCCAATTTTTGAGAACTTCTGCATGGTCCCAATATAATTTGAGGAATATCAAATTCAAATTTGTCTGGATTTGGTTCTTCACTGAGTTGTAACAAGTATCACATTCTCTTTCCTTCCCTTTCAAAATACTATTGACCATATTCACATGACACACACTATGAGTTTTTTTCCTATCTGGCGTTTTTATCTAATAATTCACCTCACTTAATTTCCTTTTGATTTGATAAGGCCCACTCAACATTGCTTTTAAAGGTTCACCCACCACTGGTAGTAATCCTAACACTTTATCTCCTCGAGTGAAACTATGAATTTTTGATTTTTTTTTGTCTGCTTCCTATTCCATCACATCCTGTGCTATGTTTAAATGCTATCTAGCCAACTCATCCACTCTATTTAATCTTTCCCTAAAATTTGACACATAGTTGAACTCAGACTTACCAATTTTTCCTCAATTAATTTCAGTTTTCTACTCAACTCATATCCAAAACCTAATTCAAATGGACTGAACTTAACTGATTTAGTTGATATTCCTCCCACTCAATGTCTTCATCTTCCTCCTCAGAAACTGATTCCTGAAGAAGGGCTCATGCCCGAAACGTCGATTCTCCTGTTCCTTGGATGCTGCCTGACCTGTTGCGCTTTTCCAGCAACACATTTTCAGCTCTGATCTCCAGCATCTGCAGTCCTCACTTTCTCCTTCCTTCTCAGAAGGCCTTGTTTCTGCTTTCACGGCTCTTCAGCGATCATCACATCCACTCTTTGCCTGCTGTGGTTGCTCCCAGCATGGTGTACTGACACTTTGCAGTACACTGTGTCTGGACAAGATCAGATTCTCATCTGCAAGGGCCATATCAACTGCTCCATGATGGCCCTTGTCAAAAACTGGCAGTATGGTATCTATGCTCACTCAGGCCTTACTCAAGGGGTTGCAGAGTGTAGCTGTTGTCTCCCAGTAACCATCCTTGTAAGATATCCTTGAAATGAAGCAAGAACATGAGGGTTCTCAAGAATATAGGAATCATGGTAGCTCTCACGGAACCGAGCACAGCCCTCTAAGATGTGGTGGTGAAAATCACAGAGGAGATGGAATGGAATCCTTTTCTGTTGATGAAGTCAGCTGCATTATGATATGGTGCTCCCAACACAATGTGTGTATAGTCTATAGTGGCCTGAACTTGGGGGAGGACAGTCTCATCAACTAAACCTACCGAGCTCATCCCAGGGAAATAAGGTGAAGTGCTGCGATCTGGATTTGTGATAACAGCCTTGATACATTTGTGGGTCAAATGTATTGTGATTTCACACAGGTCCTCAGTGGATCTTTAGTAGCGGCTGATTGTACAAAAGATTAGAGCAGCTGTCACCCCAGGGTAGGATGGCCATCTACCCCTTCAGGTAGGTCATAGGTCCCATTTCAGCAGTTGGCATGGTGACAGTGTCCCAGGGCATCCTCAGTCTGAGGTGATCCTATACCTTGTCTATTTGGAAGAAATGGCATTGAGGATGATTGACTCTGGGCCTCCTGCACATTCCTGAGGGAACCTTCATCCTGAGCTCACTGGCACTTCTGTAGTACCTCAATTTCCCTGTGCCAACTGACCATAGCCAAGACTCTGGACTGATATCAGGTGCTGCCTTTGACTTCTTGTTCTGGGATCCCCCTGACTGAAGGCCATCTCCCTTGTCCTGACTGAGAACTATTCCCCTGAGAGTATTAGACATGTCCATTTGGTGTTTCAGTCTGTTTGTTACACATTTATTGGTGGTGCATGGTGCATGTGTGAAATTGATATAACACAGCATATCATACAGCAACTTGTCCAGCCCCTGGTTTTGTGTCTGTGCTAAAAGGCTGAAGACCAAGTACCATGAGCCTTTGAGCTCTTCCTGAGGGGATGAAGTGCAAACAGATAAGGCAATTCAAGGCAAAGTGACTCTGAGAGTCAGAATTGATGCAAAGGGAGTGAGTGTTAAGAGAAAAACTGAGCAAATAAGTTACCTTTGCACTGAGGAGCCCCTTGGTCCAGGCAGTGAGATGGCTGTATGTCCTTGTGACAAACTATTCTGGCAGCAGCATCCCAATGAAGAATGCTGGATTGAATTGCAGTATTGTAGGTGATTCAGAGATGCGATGTCCAGGCCATGGCATGTGTGCTGGGGTATTGGTGTCTGCTGTCCCATGTTGGAGACTTGGAGAAGCAAGTGTGACCTGCAGTCACCAGGTACCCGCTTGAACTTTCATTTCAGGAACGATCGCCATCAGGTTTCGGTGGGTAAGAGAGTGAAAAACTGTAAAGCAATGAGGTGACATTAGCAATAATGACATGTTAATGTATTCAAATGGATAAAAATAGATTGCTCACCACTGGCTAGCGAGATTCTCATCTTGCTGTTCATTTGATTGGAGAATTGCACTTTTGCTTCTTGATACGAGAACCACATTTTTGCCAATCCTATCCTATTTTCCCGACTAATTTATCAATGCCCACTGTGTCTGGGGCTGAGAAGATACTGCCTAATGTAATTTATTTCAGGTATATTAGCAAAATAGACATTATTACAAAGACTTTGAGGAAACCTAGGATATATGTCTTCAATTCACAAGGCCCTAAGCTGTTGAACGTTATCCCCAAGCAAACGTGAATGGCATCATCAGATTGGGTGGAGCTCAATACAGTTTTCAACATTGTCCCTTTCAGAACCACATCTTATACTATACCTCCGCCAATCCTTTCTTTCCACAGTTAGCATTAAACGCTCATTCATTTAACTTTATTTCCTCCAAGTTCACCTCTCCCAAGTTTCCGATTCAACAAATTCAAGTGAGCTGGAGTTTTCACAATTCTCTCTTCGATCTTGGGAACTCAGTAGGACTTTGGTTGAGGAGTGTTGACCTTGAATATGTTCTTGACCCGACATAGTCTGTGAAGTCTCACTATACTAGAGGATCTTTTAACTCTTGGATTTGCTGATATCATTCCTGTTGAAGGGCTTATGCCTGAAATGTCGATTCTCCTGCTCCTCGGATGCTGCCTGACCTACTGTGCTTTTCCAGCACCACACTCTCGACTCTGATCTCCAGCATCTGCAGTCCTCACTTTCTCCTATCCTTTGCTAAGAAAGTTCTGCTAAACCAGATCGTTGGTGTGTTAGCTTATCTGGAAGATCTTTCATCTCCTGAATTTACATACTCTTCCCCGTTGAATTAGGTTGTTACCACTTAACATTACCTGGGGGATCTTTAATCCCATGAATTCACTACATAGAAGATGTTGAAACAGGCATTTTCTTCGTTTGTAGTCTCACAGACATTTTGACCATGTCCTGAAAATGTGGACATACTGCAGTCCCACCTCAGTACTTGCTCACAAGGAACCCTCTGCAGTCCATCTTTAATCTGTATGAGCACATTTTTATTCTCAATATGCTGATGGATCTGTATTGAAATTCTTTACATTAACTTGTAGATTAAATTGAATGTTTCCAATCACTCTCCATGCTTACTGGTGAACGCAACATCTTCACAACCTCAGTCATGCTGCTTGAGGATTACTGCTGACTTTATCACTGGCACTAATAATCCTTCCTGGAATGAAACAGAATTGAAGTATTCCTTGAACCTCTGCCATTTCTATATCTGACATCAAATATGTACCTACTATTACTATTTGCTCCCCAGGTTATTTTAGTGTCTGACTAAATTTCAATTAAAGAATGATCAATAAACTCAAGTGGACTGTACTACTCATTGGTTTTCTTCTCATCTGCATCTTCTCACAAACTTTGATGGTTCTTGTCACCTGACTTTTCTTTAGTTAATTGTTTTCTTCTAAACACTGGTAAGTCATTGATGATTGTGAAATGCTGTATGTGTATGTGTTCTCAGCCAACTCACTGGACTTTTGGCTAGGCCATGCTTCAACACGATATCAGTGAATGGTCAGTCTTTTGTTTTTGGTGAATTTTGCTTGCGCGTATTTTGGCTTTCAAGTTGCTGGTTCTTCTCGGCCATATAAAACACATTTATTTCCTGCCATCATGGCTAAACTCAATTGATTTTGTCTTCTTGGCCCTGCCACGTGACTATGAAGCCCAATGACATCTACTACTAATTGTCCCTTGACCAGTTGTTCAACAACTGATTGCTCCTGGACAAGTTGTTGTCTGACCAGCTTGTCATTGGATAGACTTGACACAACTTAGTGTTCCTTAGCCTGTTCACTATCCATCATAATTAGATGAACTCCTTTTATTAATTCAAGAAGATTGTGATCAATACATACATGCATGCTTAAGAGTGATATTTCTTGAATATGAATCACAGGAATATTCTCTGTTATCTTACATCCTTGTGTTGCAGTGTTACGTATAGCATACCCTTAAACTGTTCTACCTGGACCATATAGCTTCATCGCTAATTTAAGCTGCTAAAATTTAGGTTTCTTTACCCAAGGATCTAATAAAACAGTGAAACTTGCCACTGCATCATGCTTAAAATTAATGAGATGATCATGGAGATCTTGTCAAATTTAATGTGGAGGTGCCAGCGTTGGACTGGACTGGACAAAATCAGAAGTCACACAACACCAGGTTACAGTCCAACAGGTTTATTTAAAACCACAAGCTTTTGGATCTCAAGAGAGATTAAAGATCTTATAACTCGTTGTGAAATACTTACGGGATTGTCAGGACAGGAAAACAATAACCAATGGAAAAGTGAGATGACAGGAACCATCAAAGTTTGTGTGACTTCACCTGATAAAGGAGCACTGCTTTGAAAGCTTGTGAATCAGTTGGATCACCAAGTCCCACTAGGAATGCTTATGGGTATCATTTTTAATGCTGGTCTCTCTACTACATTAATATCCTTATATGAGTAACCATTTAACGTTTTGCTGCTCTGTAATTGTGTCCTAGTTATACACATTATAATTGTCTCAACATAAGACAATGAGGAGACCTAGAATGTAGACCTTCACCGTACAAGATCTAACACTTTTCTGCCTTGTCCCTACCGAAGCCTGTATAACATAATCAGAATAGATAGAGCTTAATGCTGTCTCCAACATTAACCCTTTTAGAACCATTACCTTGTACAATAAGTACAGTAAGTTCTGGTAGTGAGTGAAGCATCACAGAGATAGAGCTGGATGGGGGTGGACCCTAGAGAATGAACTATCCACCTAAGGGACAGAGCAATGTTTAACAGTAGAGGAGAATTTTCCAACTCAAATATAAATTATTTCAATAGTTCAGAAGATGAACCATTTGTTTTGTTTAATCATTAGCAGGAAGACAACGAATTCCCAAAACCTAATGGATGCTCTAACATTGTTTCTCAGCAAACAAAAGATAACTTCCATACAAAGGACAAAGTTCTAAATCATTTTGCTGTTCACGAAAGATAATGAAAGGCAGGAAACATGATGTGAAACAGTTTGGCTGTTAGTTAATGAAACAATTTGTATTGATCCATAATGGAATAGCTTCTGCTGCTGCAGATTTCATGCTTTCTTAAATTAATTTTCAGGATGTGGCCACCTTTACTCATTTCAAAAGGGCTAAAATAAAAGACCAGGGAGATGAACAAAGAAAAATACAGCACAGCAAGAGGCCCTTCGGCCCTCCAAGCCTGCGCTGATCCAGATCCTCTATCAAAACCTGCCACCTATTTTCTAAGGATCTGTTTCCCTCTGCTCCCTGCCCATTCATGTATATGTCTAAATATGTCTTAAATTACAATACCGTGCCAGAATCTACCAGCTCCGCTGGCAATGCATTCCAGACATCCACCACTCTCTGCAAGAAGAACTTTTCATGTATATCTCCCCTAAATATTTCCTCTCTCACTTTGAACTCATGATCCCAGTCCTCCACTCTGGGAAAAGATTCTTGCTATCCTTCCTGTCTACACCTCTCATGATTTTGTAGCCCTCAATCAGGTCCCCCTTCCATCTCCTTCTTTCCAATGAAAATAATCCTAACCTACTCAACCTCTCCTCATAGCTAGCACCCTCCATAACATTCTGGTGACAGGCAACATCCTGGTGAACCTCCTTTGCACCCTCTCCATAGCATCCACTTCCTTTTGGTAATGTGGCGACCAGAACTGTATGCAGTATTCTAAATGTGGCTGAACCAAAGTCTTATGCAACCAGAACATGTCCTGCCAGCTCTTGTACTCAATACTCCATCCGATGAAGGAAACCATGCCGTATGCCTTCTTGACCACTCTGCTGACCTGCGTTCGACCTTCAGGAAACAATGGACCTGAACACCCAGATCTCTCTGTACATTAATTTTCCCTGGGACTTCTCCATTTAATGTATAGTTTGCTCTTGAATTAAATCTTCCAAAATGCATTACCTAACATTTGTCCGGATTGAACTCCATCTGTCATTTCTCTGCCCAACTCTCCAATCTGTCTATATTCTTCTGTATTCTCTGACAGTCCCCTTCACTCTCTGCTACTCTACCAATCTTAGTGTCATCTGCAAACTTGCTAATGAGGCAACCTACACCTTCCTCCAAATCATTAATGTACAACTGAGGCTGTATAAGGCTCTGGTCAGACTACATTTAGATTATTGTGAGCAGTTTTGGGCCCCAGATCTAGGGAAGGATGTGTTGGTGTTGGAGAGGGTCCAGACGAGGTTCACAGGAATGATGCTGGGGATGAAGGGCTTGTTATAAGAGGAGTGGTTGAGGACTCTGGGTCTGGACCTGATGCAGATTATAAGGATGAGAAATTTACAGAACATGGAGAGAGCTGGATAGTGTGGATGTGGAGAAGATGTTTTCACTCATGGGAAAGACTAGGATTCGAGGACACAGCCTCAGTGAAGGGATGACAGTTTTGATTTGAGATGTGGAGGAGTTTCTGCAGCCAGAGAATGGTTAATCTGTGGAACTCATTGCTATGGAGGCCAAGTCATTGAGTGTATTTAAGACAGAGACAGGTTCTAGATTGGTAAGGGGATCAAAGGTGATGGGAGAAAGTAGGAGAATGGGGTTGAGAAATATGATTGAACAACAAAACAGACTTGATGGGCCAAATGGCCAAATTCTGCTCTTATATCTTATGGTCACATGGTTGAGCAGCACCTGTGGAAAAGGAAAGAAGTTCACATTTGAGATTGACTACCTGTTGTATTAGGTATTATGTGAGGTGGTGTACCAATAACTGCTGGTTACAACTTTGCCAAAATGCCCTTAGACACAAGCAACATTAGCCTTATGCTTAAATGATTCTTTGCTGCTGTCACATGATTTTACAGGAGGTGTTTATTTAGATGTGAGAATCGATGGCAAGCTGTTCTTGTCTTGCTCACCTGAGACCTAAGACAGAGGTGTGCCAAGTTCTCGTTGGAGACGTGCTCTATGCTAATGATGCTGCATTGATAATCCACCCTGAACATTCACTGGCCAATGATTGATTGAATCATTTATTGTCATGTGTATTCAAGATAACCTTTTCACTGTATTTTATACTGTCGCCATTCTTAGTAACTTAAAAATAAAATAACAAATAAAGCTCCGGGCTACACCAGCCCACACCAGAGTCCCAGCTCTGAGCTACACCAGACCCCCTGCTCCGGGCTACACCAGCCCACGCCAGAGTCCCCGCTCTGGGCTACACCAGCCCACGCCAGAGTCCCCGCTCCGGGCTACACCAGCCCACGCCAGAGTCCCCGCTCCGGGCTACACCTGCCCACACCTGAGTCCCAGTTCTGAGCTACACCAGCCCACACCTGAGTCCCAGTTCTGAGTTACACCAACCCAGACCTGAGTCCCAGTTCTGAGCTACACCAGCCCAGACCTGAGTCCCAGTTCTGAGCTACACCAGCCCGGACCTGAGTCCCAGTTCTGAGCTACACCAGCCCACACCAGAGTTCCCCGCTCTGGGCTACACCAGCCCACACCAGAGTTCCCCACTCTGGGCTACACCAGCCCACGCCAGAGTCCCCGCTCTGAGCTACACCAGCCCAGACCTGAGACCCAGTTCTGAGCTACACCAGCCCACACCAGAGTTCCCTGCTCCGGGCTACACCAATCCACACCAGGGACCCCGCTCTGAGCTACACCAGCCCACACCAGAATCCCCGCTCCGGGCTACATCAGCCCATACCAGAGTCCCCGCTCTGAGCAACACCAGAGTTTCCCACTCTGGGCTACACCAGCCCACACCAGAGTTCCCCACTCTGAGCTACATCAGCCTACACCAGAGTTCCCCGCTCTGGGCTACACCAGCCCTCACCAGAGTCCCCGCTCTGGGCTACACCAGCCCTCACCAGAGTCCCCACTCCGGGCTACACCAGCCCACATCAGAGTCCCTGCTCCAGGCTTGACAGGTGACTGGGCAAAAGTGAGGACTGCAGATGCTGGAGATTAGAGTCAAGATTAGAGTGGTGCTGGAAAAGCACAACAGGTCAGGCAGCATCCGAGGGAGCATGAAAATCGATGTTTTGGGCAAAAGCCCTTCATCAGGTGACGGATTCTGTAGACACGCCGCCTCTGAAGACGCCATCACTCCAGATCCTGTCAAAACTGCCTTCCTACCAAAGATCTCTCTTTAAAAGGTAAGTTTAAGCAAAAACTAAAAAAAAAACTGAGTAAAGAAGAAAGGGGAAAACAAGAAAAGAAAGGAAAAAGCAGATGAAGAGTACAAGCCCAGGCAAAGGAGCCTGGAGGCAGCCTACTCTGCCGCCGCTATCTTGTTTTGTATGGACAGCATTGCTAATGTTTGTAAAGAGTTTGGCTTGACGAAGGGCATCAAGAAGACTAATGTCATGGTCAAGGACATGGTTATACAAAATATATCAGGATTGACAAAGTGATGCTTCAATTAATGATAGCTTCACATAAGAAGGCTCCATAATCAATTATAATCTGTTGTAACAGGTGCAAAAATGCAACATTCACATCACAAAAACTACACTTATGTCCAAGATCAGTAACAGAGTGTGGAATAACAACCTGACTGACAACATCATACCATGAGTCTCCAATACGGGGCTGAGACCTGGACAACATACGGCAGGCAGATGGAGAGGCTGAACAATTTCCACCTTCACTGTCTCAGGCATATCTTTGGCGACTTTTGGCAGGACAATAACACCCCAACTCAGAGGTCCAATAGGATCAGCATGCACTCATTGCTAATTCAATGAGATCTGCACTGGTCCAGCAACAATCATCAGAATGATGATGACTTTATACCCACAAACCGTCTGGAGAGTGAATTCACCAGTGGAGTATGACCGCCCGGGTGTCTACATCCCCACTGCAAGAACAGTCACATGAGACCTGAGGCATTGGATGTTGACACTGATAACTGGGAGACAGTTGCTGTCAGCTGTGACCTCTGAAGGTGATTGTTTAGAAGGGTATAGGGAGAGGCAAATAGAAACAAAAAGCCCATGAGTTGAGAAAAGGGCCCAGAGAAAACAAAGGCCATTTTATCACGTATCTTTTCAGCCCCACTGTCTTCCTGTGCAAGTGATTCCTAACACAGACCTGACCACCAGAATGCAAACTATCATCTTAACAGGCCAAAAGTTGAGACAATTGTTAGTCAGGGAACCATATCCTTATTCAGAGGCTGGCTGAACTGATATATCGAATACTGCCCTGGTTTTGGAGATGAAGTACTTGCAAAGTAGACTGTGAGTATAAGTAAGGAAGAGAACGTAGAAGTAACATGTTATTCTGTTTATTGATGGCTCTTACAAAGCAAATATTTAAGAAACAAAATATATTTCCAGATACTGCTAATTCTGAAAACCAATGTGAAACAACCCCACAGAGGCCAATATCCTATCGCCAAGTAATTCTTTACTTACACATAGAAAGCCAGCTCTCAGAGTGCACAGAACGGCTGACACTCGATTATTTTATTAGAGTCAACAGGATGTCTAACACTCCTGTTTCTTTTTTCTCTTTTATTACCCCCACACTACTGCCTAATTGCGGTAGTGCTTACTTTTCCCCCATATCCATGTGTGTGTGTAGGTGTGAGACACAGTGAAAGACACAAGGTGCACGAATCTTTATTCAGTTTCCACCACCAGGAAGAAAGGAAACACCCAAGTGGCCAGTGACAAGCAGTGCCCTTCACAAAGGGCAATGCTATGTGACCAAGCAGTGAAGGGGCAGGGATTAACTCAAAATAGAGTTGGAGGGGGAAATAATGCACTCCACTCCCTGCGGAGCCCACCTCTCCCTGAACAACTCCTTCTCTAGAGACACCCGAGCTCTAACATAACCGCAGAAGAGGGGCAGGCAAGACACTCTTGATTATATCTGTCAGTCAGGGCTCCCTGATTGGACAGGTTAACAACCCCAATCAGGGAACTCTCATTCTATGAGGTCCCCCCGGCTCATCTTACTACAATCACTACACAGTGTTCTTTATGTTGGAAGTTAATTTATGCTAATCAATTGGTGAAATGTTCTAAGTGTCAGTTAATCGCATTCAGCAACAACAAAAATTTGCACTTATTTAGTGCCTTTAACGTAGTGAAACATCCCAAATGTAGGAGTGGTATAAAACAAAATTAAACTTAATTTAAAACTAAAACAAAATAAAGAATGGTGATGGCCTAATGATATCATTGCTGGACTGTTAACCCAGAGACCCAGGTAATGTTCTGGAGATCCGGGTTTGAATCCTGCCCCAACAGATGGTGGAATTTGAATTCAATACAAACCTGAAATTAAGAGTCTAATGATAACCATGAAACCATTGTTGATTGTCAGAAAAACTGCTGTTCTTACCTGGTCTGGCCTTCATGTGACTCCAGATCCACAGCAACATGGTTGACTTTTAACTGCACCCTAGGCAATTAGGAATGGGCAATAAATGATGGCCCAGACTGTGATGCTCACATAGAGTCATAGAGATGTACAGCATGGAAACAGACCCTTCGGTACAACCCATCCATGCCGACCAGATATCCCAACCCAATCTAGTCCCACCTGCCAGCACCTGGCCCATATCCCTCCAAACCCTTCCTATTCATATACCCATCCAAATGCCTCTTAAATATTGTAATTGTACAAACCTCCACTACTTCCTCTGGCAGCTCATTCCATACATGTACCTTTTCTGCGTGAAAAGTTGCCTTAAGTCTCTTTTATATCTTTCCCCTCTCACCCTTAACCTATGCCCTCTAATTCTGGACTCCCCGACCCCAGGGAAAACGCTTTGTCTATTTACCCTATCCATGCCCCTCATAATTTTGTAAACCTCTATAAGGTCACCCCTCAGCCTCCGACGCTCCAGGGAAAACACCCCCAGCCTGTTCAGCCTCTCCCTGTAGCTCAAATCCTCCAACCCTGGCATCCTGTGAATGAATAAAAAAAAATTGACACAAAGTCATAAAGAAATAATGAGGCAGATGCTTGAAAGCTTAGTATAAGAGACAGCTTTTAAGAAGCATCTTATAATGGAGGACAGCAAGATAGAGAGGTGGAAATTACATAACTTAGGTCCTGGGTGTCTCAAGACCAGGCTGCCAGGAGTGAACAAATTATACTATGGATGCATTAAAGGTCGGAGTTGGAGCAACATGAAGATCACTGATGATTGCAAGTTGAGAGGACATTATAGAGAGACGGGTCTGTAAACAAGAATGAGGATTTTAAAATTCAGGAGATGCCTCAGTGGAAACCAGTGTATGTTGGTAAATACCCCAGGAGTAATGGATTGACAGGATTTGGACCTGGATGTTGTGCTTCCTTGGTGGTGACGTGGCAACCAGGAGAGGTTTCCAATTGGGTATTACTGCAGCAGCATCATGCTCAGCATGAACTGCCTCCTACCATCCCAGATTCCTTCTTAGAACTCATTGATTGGAGTGCCCACCCACTGTTCCTCCACAGTTCTGTAATTATTTTCCCTTCTAGTATTTACCTAATTCTTTTGAATCTGCTTTCACCACTCTTTCAGACTCTGCAGATCGAAACACTCACCATGTTTAAAATGAAAAGTTTCCTCATGGCTCATCTGGTTGCCAATCGCACTAAATTTATGTCCTTTTGGCTACTGACCCTTCTGCCCCTTTATGCATTCTATGCACATAGTGTCAGAACTGGTCAGGATTCTGAACATCTCTACCTAATATTCTTTGCTGTAAAGACCTTCTCCAGTCTCTGTGAACAACTGAAGTCCTTCATCCCTGGTACCATTCTAGTAAATCTCTGCTACACCTTCTCTAAGACCTTGACATCCTTCCTCCAATGTGGTGCTCAGAATTAAACTCAATATTCCAGCTGAGGCCTAATCAATATTTTGCAAAAATTTTGAATGAGTTCCTTGCTTTTGTACTCTTCCTCTATAAAGAAGGCCAAGGATCCAATGTGCTCTCATACAGCCATCCTCTCACATTTAAAGATTTAAGCATATACATTTGCACATCTCTCTGTCTTCCTGCATCCCCTTTAAGATTTTATAACTTTCCTCTCATATTAGTACTCCCCATTCTTCATACCAAAATGCACCGTCTAACACAACTTTATGGTGAAATATTTGTGGTGACATCAATGCTATTTTTGTCTCTGAATGTTTTATTCCTGATTCTCCTCTGTGGATTGGACATCAGGAGTCCCTTGTTTGATGACTTAGAATGACTCTATTCTTACTCACAATGGCAAGCACTGCTTTAGCTATTCTAGTGCTAATTAACACTTCTACACAAAGCGCTTGAGTTTAGTATAAAAAACCTCCAGCATTAACCTAATCCTCAACTCCACAGGTCAGCAGTAAGGGTGTCTCTGTCTAGCAGGAAATTATTTTCAGTTTCAAATAGTATTGAATATTTAGGGACCTGAAAAATTAGACTTTGAGATTGATAAGAGGTAGAATTCACTTGGCCCTACATTGAAATATTTTAAGGCTATTTAATAGGACATTGGTTTTTAATCATTTGTTCATGGGATTTGAGCAGAACTAGCCCATTAATGTCCATCCTTTGTTTCTCAAACACTCCTTATTATGCTTTGAGAAGTCAGAAGGTGCCTAATTTGCTACAACATTCCTAGCCTTGGAGCTGGCCTTGTAGCCATTGTATTTAAATGGACCAGTTCAGTTCCTGATCATTAGTAACCCAAAGATGTTGATAATTGGGTTTCAGCCATGGTAATGTTATTAAATGGTCAACGGTTGGATTCTTTCTTGCTGGAGATGGACATTGCTTGGCATTTGTCTGATGCATAGGTTACTTGCCATTTATCAGCCCTAACTTGGATGTTGGTTCATGACAAACATTATCAGTTGGTGTCTATGAAAATCCTTCAATACATAGTAACTCCAACTCCATTCTATGATTTCCCAGTGAAGAACACTGCATTTGGGCAGAGCTAGATTGCTTGGTGAGACTTATTTAGCAGTCAGCAATGAATACCTAGTTTTGTCCACCTGGTCACTGGCTGGATGTCTCCAGGATGAATTAATTACTATTAGAAATTTCCACTACTGTAATCCTTTGTTCAAGGAGGCATTAAGAAATAAGGTGAATCTTTCTTTATTTATTCTTTCCTGGGATGCACATGTAGCTGGCAAGGTCAATTGCCCCAATTGCCCTTGAACTGAGTAACTTGCTGGGCCACTTCACCACATTGCTATGGATTTGGAGTCACATGTAGATTGCAACAGCTTTCCTTCCCTGAAGGACATTAGTGAATCAGATTGCCTTCATAGTCACCATTACTGAGCCCAGCTATCAGTCCCAGATTTATTGAGTTTAAATTCCACCAACTTCATGTGGGATTTGAGTATATGTAGACTGGGCTTCTGGAATGTTAGCCTAATCACATTACCACCTCCTACTAAGGGTAAAAATAGGCAAATTCTAAAATCTGTGGACTATGATCTTTTCTTTAGTGTTTAAAAAAAAATCATACTCCAGCATCACTCGAAAATTGTTCTGTATCTTTTAAACATCACTTAAGTTCAGGATTCTTGCAGGAGGTAGGTAGTGATTAAAATGCAATTTTAATGACATATTTATTTACACACACACACAAACATATATAAACTGCACAAAATTATTATTGCTTTAAAAATATTCCTTGAGATAATAAAGAAAGTTTAAAAATTAATGTTTTGTGATCCTGCTTGTTTGGCCAGTTTCTTGCCAGAGGGTGCATTCAGCAATATACGCATGAATTTCATGGAAACTCAAGAAAAAAAAGATGTACTTCTCAAATCTGGTGCTACTTTGCATGTAGTTTGCAATTTGTATCAAAAGCAAAAACTCTAGCAACTGATTTCAATTCAGTAAACCTTGATCTAGAATGTGCTTGACTGGGTGAAGTGAGGATAGAAGTGGGAATGATGTGAGATAGGAAATGTTCACAGCCAATTAGGTTGCTCAGCTTGCACAGTAGAGTTGCAGTCAGCTGAGTGAAGTATTAGAGACCAGGATCATATCTGCTGGCGCTGCCTCCCCAGTAACTCCTCCCGGACTTTGTGGAATAAATGGGAGAGGGTAATTCACTTCCAAAGTGAGTCAAGATTCAAAATAACAACAGAAGCTGCCATTAACAGAGTTGGGTGGGTGGGTGGGGTGGGAGTGCAGAGCTCCCTTATCAGTGAGGAAACAACTTTTTTTCAAATAAGTGGCTTCTTCAGTAGTCCATACATATAATGTTATGGGGTCTGGTGTGCCCAACCCCTCTCCCTGCAGTCACTGAAACAGAGAGGCTTTGAGAGACTCAGTGGGGGAGATTTCCAAGCCAGTCTTACCCATGACCCATTATTTGCCTTGTCCTCAATGTCAATCTGAAGCAAAAATAAAGAAGGATCAGAACTACCCCATAATATTTTATGCTTGAGGTCAGAGCGAACAGTTTAGAGACAACTCCTTAGGGTCTTAAGCTTTCTGCAAAACATACTACACCATCTGAATGTTTGATTTAAACAGTGTTGTGTATTTATTAAGACACTACTGCAGTGCAGTTGAAGAGGAAACCCAGCTGACTTATCTTCAAATGTAATGTTGATATTTTAAAAATATCCCAACACATGGCCAATTATACTAAATTATGTTTGTAGTGGGAAACCCTTATGTCTCTGATGGTGGATAACAATTTCATGCAATTAACACTTGCACTGTTATACATGTTTATTGTGCCAGCATATAGAAAGATTTTCAGCTAATGAATGGAAACTTTAAAATGCAGTTTCAGCTGGGAGCATCATAAATTATCTTCGAATGTAAACAACACGATAACAGATCAAGTCCAACCTGACAGCCCCAGTGGATATTCATTGAGCAGTGATTGATGTGAAAAAAGCTGGAGCTGCAGTGATCCTGCATCAGTCACAGTTCTCTGCTGGCTCTGGAGCTGACCCTGTTAGCATAGACTGACTCAGATCATTTGTTTCAATGGCACAGAGGGATTTCAGAACAGCTGTGTATCACTCCATTGCACTGACTGCGCTGCTTGTACTGTGTGTATTTCTTCCAGGTAGTAGACACACAGAGTATACAAATTAGGGCTGCCATATTAAAAGAAAATGTAGTTTAGTTGTTCTGACAAAATTTTACCATAGATATAGAACTTTAAATTATCTGTAATTACTGTAAGCTTCTTAAGCAAATGTTAATCTTGAAATTTGATGAGACAGAACAAAATATTAAATCTTTTAAATGTGATGCAAAAGAGCTTAATAATTGCTAAGCACTGTTGGATCTTTCTCTGTTAGTAAACCTTATTTCAAAGGTTATGTTAAATAATTCCACAAATTCCTGCATATGGATCTTGTGAAAGTCCTGGATTGATTCGTTTATACAGTACAAGGCAAGAATGCAAACATTTATACCAACCATTTTGGTGTTTCTTTTTCAGCTGAAATAAAATATGCTGGCCACACAATACGTTTATGGAGCTGGAGTAAAATATGTTATCAAATATATTGTAGAATACAAGGGCTGCAGGACACCTGCATTAGCTTACGGATTCCATGCACCATTTATATTGGCATTTAACCAAGAGCTAACGCAGCAGAATTTCAAGGTTCTGTCATCCAGCTTTTCAGTACGGTAGTTTGCTGATTAGGTTGTTCAGAACAATTGTTAAAATGCTGTTGGTTTTCTATAATTATCTGAAGATTGAAATATAACTTTTAACTGTCAATTAATTTTAATTTCAAAAACAATTTTTGATCTTGTACATTATAAATGTACTTTCTGATTCTGCATGTAAGGAATATGTATTGTTTGGGTGGGTGGGCGCTATACAGAGAGATTCAAATTTGGTTCGGTAGCTGAAGGACCAGGTCCTAATTTCAGGAAGTGATCTACCCTCTAAAACCTACACCGTTGCATCCATTCAAAATATTTGTTGCTTATTTGGTTATCTCTTTAAATATTGAAGAAAATCTCTCATTTATTGTGGAATATATTTTTCTTAAATCAGCATTACTTTCACCTCTGGCTGTCATAAAGGTTTCCTAAACCATGCTTTGTTATCTTCAGTCAAATTTGAAAAGGTTTGTCTGGAGGACATTAGGATTTTCCACAGGTCTAACTAGTGTGGCAGGATTTCTAGTGTTATAATTACTATAAAATTCTGACATCATTAGTATTCACCTTGGTGAAATCAGACTTCAGAGTGAGCTGCACACTTGTTTTAGATTGCGATGTGTTTAGGACATTGAACTATGGTGTTAATAAGAATTAAAGAGCAGGAGTAAGCCATTCAGCCTCTCAAATCTGTTCTACTAGCACAAAAGATCTCACCAAGGCACCTGGAGAGAAACTCTTCAGAAACTCACCAAAATTGACACATGGGACTGAATTTCACCAGAAATCAGCTATGTTATGATAAAATCACCCCCCAACGGTAAGCTGTTCAAACAGTTTACAGAGAATTATTGACCGGATAAGAAACTGAACTAGAAATTGGAAAATGGAGTATAATGCGGGCAAGTGTTAAGTTATTTATTTTGAAGAAAGAACAAAAGAACGGGATATTATTTAAATGGAAAAAAACTGCAGAAAGCTGCAACACAAAAGGACTTAGAAGTATTTGTGCACAAAACACAGAAAGCTAGCGCACAGGTGCAGCAGGTAATCAGGATGGCTAATCGAATGTTGGCCCTTATTTCAAGAGGGTTGGAGTATAAGAGTCAGGAATTCTTACAGCAACTGTACAAGGTATTGGTGAGACTACATATGGAATACTGTGAGCAGTTTTGCTCCCTTTATTTAAGGAAAGGTATCAGTTCATTAGAGGCAGTTCAAAGAAGATTCAATAGGATGATCCATGGTATGGAAGGACTTTACTCACTGAAGTTTAGGAGAATGAAAGGTGATCTCAATAAAATATATCGGATTCCTAACGGGCTTGACAGTGTAAATGCTGAGAGGATGTTTCTTCTCATGGAAGTGACTAGGACCAGACAGCATAGTCTCAGAATAAGGGGGCACCAATTTAGGACTAAGATAAGGAGGAATTTCTTGTCTCAGAGGGTCGTGAGTCTTTGTAAGTTGTTGCTACAGAGAACTGTGGGGGCACACTACTTGTGAACTCAGGTGGCTAGATAAGCTGAGTTAGATTGCTAGATTCTTGATCAGTCAGGAAATCAGTATTAGGGTAAAAGGACAGAAAAGTGGACATGAGGAATGTCTGATCAGTCATAATCCTATTGAATGGCAGAGCAGGCTTAAGGGGCTGAATGACCTACTCCTGTTCCTATTTCTTATGGTCTTATACTGTTTAATCTTTCTTCAGAAATCAACTCCTTCCTCCCATGAATAAACTTGGTGACCATTCTCTGAACTGCCTCCAATACTGTTTTAACCCTCTTAACCAAGAGACCAACACTGTCTACAGTATTGTATTCCAGATCTGTTCTTACCAATGCCCTGCACAATGCTAGTAAGATCTCCTGACTTTAATTTTACATGGCCTTTGCAACAAAGGTTAATATCCCACATGCCTTCCCAGTTAATTGTCATATCTGCATTTTACTTTTTTTGAGATTCATTTACAAAGGTTCGAAGATCTCTATCACAGCATTCTATGGTTTCTGTCGAGGAAAATAATATTCTGCTTTTCTATTTGTTCCACCAAAGTGGACTAATTTATATTTTCTCAGATCCTGTTCCATATATTGATTGTTTGATAGTGTATCATTTACCTATATCGCTATTCAGACTCTGACCTTTTATTGTTCATGAAGTGAGAGGCATTTCTTGCCTGTTCCAGCATTCCTTGTTCATCAGTGATTGGCTTGGATGTGGTGATGGGGAGCAGACTTCTCAAACTGGCACAATTCTTTGTGGGTGCTTGTCCTCCTTGTGCTGTTAGGAAGGGAGTTCCAGAATTTTATTCCAGCAACAGTGAAGAAACAGTGGGATAGTTCCAAGTCAGGGTGCTGTGTGACTGGGAGGGGAATTTGCAAGTAGTGGTGTTCACATGCAACTGCCACACTGTATTGACGTTGTGAGCATATAAGGTGCTGTCAAAAGGAGTCTATATTCTCCTCATGAGTGGCTCTCATACCTCTCTATTCATCATTAGCAAACTTCTTACAATACACTCACTCTCTTCATCCAAATCATTAATATGAGGTGAAAATAATTGAGGCCCCGTATTGATTCCTGTGGTACACCAGTTTGCCAACGTGAAAATGACATGATTATCCAGACTCTACAGACAGAATTTTATCCTAGCTGGACAGGCTTGGGTAATGGTAAAATTATTGGGGAAAAGATGGCAAGAACGAAAAATCACAATACCAACATTGTATGCTGATGCTGGAGAAACAATGGCTGAAATGTACACAGTCTACAAAATGCACTGTTTTAAATTGACAAGGTTTTTTTTTTGAAAGTACCTTCCAAATCTGCACAACTTGGAAGGACAAGGATAACAGATGTATTCAAGTATCACAACCACAACTACCTCTTTCAAAATCCCATGCCATCCCAACTTTGATTTGAGGATTATAAACAGAACAGTGATGTATGTTTAAGACCTGATATCACCACTTATCAATTATGCAGAAGCACATTCATCACATAAACTATATCCTTCGGCTTTAAACAATAACTTCAGAATCTCAGCAGTGAATGATGTTATTTGCATCCCATGAATGCCGCAACTCACCTTATTTATTATATACCACATCCAATTCTCCTCTTATTCCCAGAGAAAGTGGATGGTGCAAATTCCTGACGTGAACATTAGAGTGAGTGCTCATCGATTGCTTATCCGGGCCACCTTTCTCCTCACCACAATGGCCCTACATGCTCCACGGACAGCAGCGTCCTCCACCTTTCACCTTTGAGAGTCAGCATTAGCAAACCACTGACATCACAGCCATCATCACACCAGCTTTCAATCCAACTGCCTTACCCAGGGGCATATACATCTTCCATCATTCTGCCAGGTCACCTTACGCACAGGAACACACATGCATCTTCACAGGATGCATCCTTTGGCTCTTAGCTTCATTGCTTAGCATTCATTCAATTTTTACATATTTGGACACCTCTATGGCTTAAATTCATTTCAGTGCAGAGGAAGGGGCAGATAGCTTGTCATAGCTGGCAGCATTGATAAATCAAAGGGGTGGACACATTGCAGAATGGCATTGTGCTATGCCATGTTAAAAATACAGTATGTGGCAGGTTACACATTTAATGTAAGAAATAGCCATATCTGAAAACCAATGGGAAGAATCCTTAGTAAGGTTGAGAGGTGGAGCTGTGGCAGGCTATACTCAGTCAGTAAAGGGGGCTGGGCATAGTTAGTCAGAAACTTGACTCAATCAGTTGTCTGAATCAAGAACCTTGCAGTTCTGGGATTTGTTGATCGTCAGACTGTCAAAAGGTAGACATGAGTGTGCATAATATCAGGTTTAATGGAACTATCCAGATATTTAATCCCAGTGGAAATTTCAAACTGTTAAGCCCTTAAATTTGAAAAAAAATACAACAGTGCTAGGTATTACATTCTGACTGTTGACACAAACCTCAGGGGTGTCCTATAGAATTCATACTGCATGACTGAATTCTGTCCAGTGACGGTTATTACTGCAAATGGGATGCCTGCCAATTTACAATTTGATTAACAGACCCAAGTGTTATGAAGTCTTTGACATGGGCTCAGAGTACTAAGCAAAAAGCAATTCAATGAAATATTTGCAATTATAGAAGGCATTTAGTAAATGAGAGAATGTAAATGTGGTGACTGGATCTTTAATAATATTGTTTGTTTTCTTTAAAAAGTGAAGTCATCAATAGACACTTTGAACTCCATTTTATTTCATCTCTTCATGGCTACTAAGGTCTGCCACAAGTGGATATTTGATCAGTTGACATGGCGACTACAAAGGTAAAGGATGGAGGGTACAAAATCGTGTGTTGATTTTTATTTAATTAATACCTAGGCTGAAGTTACAGATCAGCCAATGGTACCTTTCATGTAGCACATTACCTCTGTTTGCCCCTTTGGTTTTCTCAACCCAAACTGTTTGTTTAGGGTATGAACAGGGTCTTGGAAGCAATCAAGCTTTTTTTTTAAAAGAGAACTTTTGATTAAATATGTTTATAAAGTGAATATGAAGTTGGGTGGAAAGAGGTGGAGGTGGCATTGGTGGTACTGAGGGGATTGAAAACATTTGTCCTTTTAATAGAATTTCAAGAATATCTCAAATTCTTTTAGCCTAATATATTTATGAATTGCTGGGAGTAGAAATGAGCTTGTTGACCTGCACTCTGGAGTCTGCTCACTTCAAGTCTGAAGTAGGCAAGCCAAAACAGGTAGTGGACTTAGCTATAGGCCACAGGGATGATAAAATCATATTCCCCGGCAGCCTGAAGATGGAAACAGAAATATAACTGGAGTTCAATCCCACTTCCTGCCTCCCACAGGAAACTATCCATGAGCTCTTATCCTATGTCACCCATGTGCATGCATTTTGGAAATTCAAATCCACTACATCTCCTAGCTCCCCTTTACCCAACCCAATGAGTATGTCCTCAAAGGATTATAATAAATTTCTTGAACATTACTTCCCTTTCATAACACCATGCTGACTGCTTCATTGTTCTATAATATTCTAAATGGTCTGCTATTACCTCCTTAATAATAGATTGGAGCATTTCAGAGTGCCTGATACTAAGGTCTCTAACCCAGAGTTTCCTGATTTTTGACTCCCTCATTTATTTCCTATTACATTTGCAGCTTTCCAAAATCTATAGGATTTTGTAAGATTACAACCTATGTATCCACCACCTCTTCAGTCAGTTTTTACTTTAGGAGCCTCGCATTCAGGCCAACAGTTTCATTAGTTTACCTAAAAATATTTCACTTGTGACCATGATTAGTTAAGTTCCTCCCTCTCTGCTGGGGGGTCTCTTCTATATTTAACTAGACTTTTTAGTATTCTAAGAAGGCTTTTTGTACCTTGTATTATGGGCAGTGATACACAATAATTGTTCCAAGTCTCATTTAATGCATGCCATTTAATGCCCCAGTGTGTTTCAACTTTTTTTTATATATACACATGCAGTACTTAGTGTTCCTATAATTTTTTTCTAATTTACTCACATTCTAATTTCTTCTTCTATTAACATTTTAAAATCAGCCTTTACTGGTTTTTATTTTTTAACATTTTCCCAATCATCTGGCTCACCACTAACCCTTGTCAACATGGTCTATCGTTTCTTTCCATTTGATCTCACCATTAGCTTGCTTAATTAATAATGATGGCACATCTTTCTTGGAGACTCTTTTATCCTCAACAAAATATGTACCTTAGCTGAGTCATAAAAGATGCACTGCTGATCAGCTGAAGTCTCACTTTCTAATCTATTTTCCCAGGTCACTGCAGCCAACTTGGTTTCCATATCTTTTTTATTATTCTATTACGATTTGGATATTGGTTTCAGACCGACATTTCTCATCTTCAACCCAATAAAATTTCTCTTTCAGTTTAGAGCATTGTGGACAATTATACCATTAGTTAATTAATTTGATCTCATTAAAAACATTACCAGATCTAAAATAACCTGTTCACTGGTTCATTGAAAGGTGCAATATCTTAAGAAACTGCTCCAAATGTAAGTCTATGAGCTTATTCTCAAGGATGCCATTTTATCTAATTTATACTAGATTAAAAACATCCATTATTAATGTGGTTCCTTTCTTACAACGTCCCTCCTCCATTATTTACTGATGTATACTTTGTGCTACAGTAGTTACATTAGGTTTATTAACTACTCCCATCAGTGCCTTTATCTCTTGCTATAACTTCTATTTCTAAACTGATAATACATCATAATCTTCCAAGCCAAAGTCATTTCTCATTAGTGTACAGAGTTCCTTTATTAGTCAACCTATCTTACCTCCTTTCTCCCTGTCCTTTAAAAATATCAAATATCTTTGAATAATCAGTTCCCAGCCTTCATCACTTCACAACTATGTCTCGGTCATATCCAATTTTTCCCATTCATGCTGTCTATTCAGGCATCTTGTTCCAAATGTTGTGTGCTCTCATAACCATGAGCATCATTCCCTTTCAACTGTGAGATCACTGGAGTTTCTGCGTTTGCCCATCAACGTGCAGTTGCATTGGTTTCCACTAGCAGATGCCACTGCTATATACAGACCTTAAAAAGATTAACACAACAGAAAACAAATTTGAGGCAACACTGATAACGCAATTAATTTTGTCACCCTTACCATTTGTCCCTACTCTGACAGAATTTGCTGATTCCTTTGCATGCTCTGGTCCTTGCTGTGACGCTATAGTTATTGTTACTTTGCACAATTGCCTTGTCCCATATCATTTAATTTTTAAAACTCCCTACCTATGATAACTCCCCTCCCCAGCTCGTTTTTTTGTATTTTAAAGCCTCCCTGCAGTCCTTGTTATATGATTCAATAGGATGGATGTTGCTCCTAGGGCAATTTGAATGAAGGCTTTTTCCATGGTCCAGTTCTTTCTTTCTCTCTGGGTTAAGAACTTTTAAACATTGACATATTGTATAACCTTTATGTTCTTTCCTTCTGACTACGATCATACACTTTGTTGAACCAATTACAGGCCACAAAATGGATTTGGAAACCGTGCTCCTCTGGATAATATTTGATCACATTCTGTGTAAAGAAATCCTGAGGCCCAGTTGCCCTGACATGCAAAAGTGACGTTTTGATTTAAAAACCTTACAATATACTTGCATTTTTATGGTACTTTTCACACAAATATCTAGGTGTTTAAAAAACAAATTCAGTACTTTTCTAATTGTAATCAAAGTTGCAATATAGGAAATGTAACAATGTTTTTGCACATATGAGAGGTTTTAAATGTTTTATTCAAAAGAAATATCATCAAGGACACTGGGACAACTCAACTTTTCTTTGAAACCTTTCCAGCCACGTAAAAGGCCAAAAAGAACTTTCGCGTAATGTCTCATCCAAAAGACAGGACATCCGATGGAAAAACACTGTCAGTATAGCACTTAAGTCTGAATGTTGTGCTAATGTCTCTGGACTCGGTCTGGGAACTAATAATCTGCTAATTTAGGCAAGAATGCTACCACTGAGATACAAACAACATTTACACAACTCTTTAAAAAGCTGAGGTATACCTGTATAAAGCTGAAATATCTCATCAAGTTGTTCCTCATATTTCCACCGCGTGACTCAGGGACTAGCTTTGTTGTTTCCTGGAGGGGAAAGGGCTCACTCCCAACTTTGGTCTAGTCGTGCCACTACACATTTTCATTATGGCTTGCAGAAATTGAAAGTGAATTGATTTGACAACAGAACCTATTGGGATTTATTCACTTGGTCACCTTGAATACTTCTGATGTGAAACCTGACAAGTCAATTAGTATCCTTGGATTTTTCTTTTCAGCTGTCCTGGCTAAGCTCTATCCCACCTTTGGCATCTGTACAATTCCAATTTCTTACAGGTTAAAACAGGTACCAAAGACCAGTAAAGCAAAATGATTTGTAGATAAACTCTCTTCGCTGAGTTTAACTGGTTCCAGTTAGACGGGCAAGGGAAACTCCCATCGAAATAGCAAGGTCCAACATCAGGACAGTACATTTCCCAGCAAAGAGCTTAATGCAAGGCAGACAGCTTCATTAGGCCCTATTAATGATCATTTCACTGAGTTGCAGGACCTTGTGAATGGTGAGTTCGAACCCTGTTTCACAGGGCAGGCTGCAAACTTCTTGGAAATAAATTTTCTGCAGGAGCCAGAGGTGTTATTTGAGTTGAAGTGTCCATGGCCACAGGAGGGCTTAGTGAATTAAAAGAAAACAGTGCCCATGGCTCCAACACACACTCCAGAGGGGTCTTCCCTTAATCTTAGGTCTACCCCTCAAACCCAAGTTTTGATTTTTATTAACCTCCCCGAAGTCAATGACTGGCCTCAGAAATCACTCCCTCTAGTGGTGCTGACCCTTCATAGTGGGTCTGCAGGCAGCCAGTTAGGTCAGAGCTTGTCGCAAAATTGACGAGTCAATCCAATTACTAGCAACATGGGCTCATGACCTGCCTTCCAGCCTGATGTCACAGTCTAAAAATCTGCAATAAAAGACAACTTAGAAACTACAATTAAAGATACAGAACTGGCTCAAAAGGTAGAAGACAGAGGGTGGTGGTGGAGGGTTGGTTTTTCAGACTGGAGGCCTGTGAGCAGTGGAGTGCCACAAGGATTGGTGCTGGGTCTACTTTTTGTCATTTACATAAATGAATTGGATGCGAGCATAAAAGGTACAGTTAGTAAGTTTGCAGAAGACACCAAAATTGGAGGTGTAGTGGACAGCAAAGAGGGTTACCTCAGATTACAACAGGATCTAGACCACTTGGGCCAATGGGCTGAGAAGTGGCAGATGGCGTTTAATTCAGATAAATGTGAGGTGCTGCATTTTGGGAAAGCAAATCTTGGCAGGACTTATACAC
>NC_057714.1:88362309-88400032 GCF_004010195.1 Chiloscyllium plagiosum | reverse complement strand
AGGGCATAAGTTTAGGGTGAGAGGGGAAAGATATGCAAGAGACCTAAGGGGCAACTTTTTCACACAGAGGGTGGTACATGTATGGAATAAGCTGCCAGAGGAAGTGGTGGAGGCTGGTACAATTGCAACATTTAAGAGGCATTGGGATGGGTATATGAATAGGGAGGGTTTGGAGGGATATGGGCCAGGTGCTGGCATGTGGAACTAGATTGGTTTGGGATATCTAGTCGGCATGGACGGGTTGGACCGAAGGGTCTGTTTCCATGCTGTACATCTCTGACTCGAAGATCAGTTTAGAAGCATTTGGAATGGGTTAATGAAGAAAAGCCTGCAAAAATTTGTAACAAAGTTATTTGACATAGTCAGTTTGTTTGGTCAAATTGACTGAATGAAGACATGCAATAAATGTAATGTACATAATCACAAGGCATTTAGTAAGATATCTCACAAGAAGTGTAGAAGTAATTGGGTAGTGATAGTGGGGTATTTCAAATGCTCAGCATTAACTTGGGTAGGTAATGTAGAAAAGGCTTGGATGCAGCACAATTTTAAAAAATGTATTCATGAGAGATTTTTAAGACAGTACCTAGAAGTACCTACAAAAGAGGGAGTGGTCCTGGACTTAATTTTAAATAATTAAAGCAAATGGTTGATGTATCAGCGGGGGAGCATTTTGCAGACAGCAACCGTAACACAGTCACCTTGATGATTATGAAAAAGGACAAGGATCGGCCTGAAACCAAAGTTCTAAACTAGGAGAAGACCGATTTTAATAAGATCAGGTATGGTTTTGCCAGAGTGCACCAGAAGATGATATTCTCAGGTAAATCTTTGTCACAGCAGTGGAACACATTCAAAGAGGACATACGGAGAGTACAGGGCCAACATGTTCCCATAAAAACAAAGCATCAAACCACAAATCCAGTAAACCTGGTGAGAGGAATGTACAAGTTTGGATAAAGAGAAAAAGGCAGGCTTTGGCAAATACTGAGGACTCAAATTAGCAGAAGCTCTAGAGGCGTAAAGAGGAACTTCAAAAGGAAATTAGGAGAGCAAGAAAGGGGGGCATGTAAGGATAATGGCAGGAAAAGAGAAAAACATTTACAACTACATTAGCGAGGAACAGGATAACTAGGGATTGAATAGGGCCCATTAAGGATCAGAGGGGTAATTTGTGGATGAAGCCAGAGGAAGTAGGTAGTGTGCTAAATAAATACTTTGTGTCAATGTTAGCAAGAGAGAGAGTCAATATGGGTATAAAAAAATCTGGAGGACTGTGATACACAAAGAAATTAGTATAGACAGAAAGGAGGTTCGGAGTGGTCCAGCAAGCTAAGTAGTAGTTAAATTCCAGCACCGAATGAGATGTATCCCAGGTTTTTGAATGAGGCAAGGGAAGAAACAGCAGGGGTGCTGGCAATAACTTTCAATTCCTCTCTGGCCCACAGCTAGAGTATTGTGTGCAGTTCTAGAATCCACATTCTAAAAAGGAAATGTTGTTTGCACTGATATTTGCAGATGATATTTATGCTCTCTGGGCTTGAGTGTTTCCATTACGAATAGAGATTGGATAGACAGAGGTTGATTTCCTTGGAGCAAAGGAGAATGAAGGGAGACATGATTGAAATGTCTAAAACTGAGGGATACAGATAGCATAGACAGGAAAGTACATTTCCTCTTTGCGGAGAGATCAATGACCAGGAGGCATAGATTTAATGTAAGGGGCAGAAGGTTTAGGAGGAGATGTAAAGAAAATATTTTTCAACCAGAGTGACAGGCTCAATTTGTGTATATTATAAAGAAATCCATTAATAATGGTGAAAGCTTAAGGAGTCCTAGGTGGGAGGTTTGGGGGGGGGGGGGGGGGGGGGGAGAAAAGAGGTGGAAAAAGTGGGAATGAGGGGCCCATTCTACTGATATCAGAGCTGGACAGTGCTGCATGAGTGTCTATCACAGTGACACACAAAAAGAGTGAGTGAAATACAGAATGAGCAGTTGAGACCCAAAGAGTGAAAGACACACAAGAGTGATAGAGACACAAAGAGCAGGAAAATGACAGAGACAGATTGTGATTTGAGAAGTGGGAAATAGCAGCTCTTCATTCACATGAAAGATAGGAACAGCATAGAGTTAGAAAATGCATCTGGATGTCTTTGGGTCAGCATGGACAAAATGGGCCATATGGCCCTTTTCTGAATCATTGCTACACTTCTATGCATCAACAATAGAGCCCTTTAATAACATTTCCCCAATGCTATTTTATTACAATGACTGCTTGAGTTTCAACAGCTACATATATTTCAGTAGGATGTTGTGTTTAGTTTAAAGAGGCTACTAAAAGCTTATGTCTTTGATACAGGGTCTAAATGACATTTTCTTTTATTTTTAACCATCTGAAGAGTGTTTAAAAAGCTGGTGAATAGCTATGAAGTTGGTGTGAAGGGGCCAAGGACAGTCTTCTAATCAGCCAACCTTAGTACTTCGTCACCTTTGTGGCTGTCTAGGATCTGCTTCTAGGTTAATGAGGCTGACTTAATGTTGAAAATGTGTTGCTGAAAAAGCGCAGCAGGTCAGGTAGCATCCAAGGAACAGGAGAGTCGATGTTTCGGGGATAAGCCCTTCTTCAAGGGCTTATGCCCGAAACGTCGACTCTCCTGTTCCTTGGATGCTGCCTGACCTGCTGCGCTTTTCCAGCAACACATTTTCAGCTCTGATCTCCAGCATCTGCAGCCCTCACTTTCTCTCAATGACTTAACAATGTTCCTTCCACCCCGTAGTGAAAATTGGGTCTCATGGGGTCATTTAAACCAAGGTGGCTCTGCTCAGTCTGAAGTTACCCAACTCCTGTTCCAGTCTCAATTTAAAACTTGTTTGAAGCATTGGACAAGTGGAGAGAGCAGTTATTCAAACATCTAGTATTCCTGGCTTCGTTAATAAGGGCATAGAGTACAGAGAAAGGAGATGATGTTGGAACTTGTACAAGACACTAGTTACAACTCAGCTGGCGTATTGTGCAGTTGTGAGTGCCATATTCTAATCAAAGGTGTGAAGGTACTAGAACATTATAGAAATGATTAACAAGAATGGTTCCAGGAATGACAAGCTTCAATTATGAGGCTAGATTGAAGAAATTGAGACTGTTCTCCTTGAAGAGAAAGCTGACAGGATATTGGATACAGATATTCAAAGTTATGAGTGGGCTGGATAGCATAGGTTGGGAGAAACTATTCCTACCATAAAAGAAAAAAAGTATGCGAGGGCATAGATTTAAAGTGATGTACAAACAAAACAAGGGTGATGTGAGGAAAAAAACTTTTTCATACAGCAGTTAGAGTACTGAACGCAGTGCCTAGAAATGTGATGGAGGCAGGTTCAATTGAGGAATTCAAGAGGACATTTGATGATTTGTATAAAAATGAAAGCAGGAGATTGGAACTAGGTAATAGAAATGGTGAAGACACGATGGGCTGAATCATCTCCTGAGCCATAACAATTCTGTTATTCTGAGGGCTTGGAAGCAGTGAACTCTGGATCTACTTTTGTACTGAAAATATATAAATCATTCAGAGATATGAGTAGAGAACGAAGTATCAATACTTAGCATACCTGTTAATTTTGTGCTATAGATAATTAATAAGGGGTGTTGAAACATCAGAAGGCAAGTTTGTGGGAATTGGGCATATAGATGGAAAGATAAATACAATCCCAACCACTTACACAGCTTGCACTATTTCAAAAACAGCTACCTAAATCAGGCTTCTTATGCCAATTATTAATACCATAGGCCCCAATTACAAACAGAATGCTTAAAAAGTGTCAAGAATTTTGTGGATTTATTTTGCACAGTTCAGATATACACATCCTATACTTATCAATAGAAAAGCTGTACCTTCAGGCAGTTTCAATCAGCTGTTTGCACCAGGAACAACTATAGGAGCATTGAAGTTTCCAATTTCTAACTGCCTCCTGTGGTTGTTAACAGTGTGAACAGTAGATTGAAGCTGCCTGCAGTATCTACCAGTTCACATTGTTAACAATTACATATTAAGAAAAGACAACAGGTTCCACATGTTTCAATTCATCAGTTTCCCAGCAGTCAGAAAATGGAGACTTAAAACAGCCTCTGAAATCATTTCATTGCATTGATTTTAATAGCCACTGTATAGTTGGCACAGAAATGCCTGTACAAATGTGGTGGGTGTGAAATTAAACAAGAAGTGGTGTATACATTTCATAAAGAAAAGTAATTGACAATACAGAACAGAGATCTAGAAGTTCAAGCTTAATGCCCTGAAAGTACAGGGATATTAAGGCTAATAGAATTTGGAGTTTTATAAATTTGAGTCTAGAATATAAAGGCAAATAAAGGTAAATTTATGCAAAATAGCTAACCCAGAGCTGGAGTCATACAAACATATGACTCAGAAACAGGAGATTATTCAATCCCTTAAACCTGCTACACCATTCAATAAGATACCATAATTGTTGATCTATTTGTGTTTCAAACTCCACATTCCCATCTACACCCAATAGCCCTGCCCAACAAGAATATTTTTAAGACAGACTTGGAAACATTCAACAAACCTGCCTCCTCCACCTTCCAGGGAGTTCCAATACTCATAACCCTCAAATTCTTCGGGCAAATGAGTGCCCCTTAATATATAAAAAAAGATTCAAGCCACACAGTTTTACAGAGAGAAACGAACATGAAGAAACTAGATGCAGAAACTACAGATCTGAGGAGAGAGGAGATCCCCACCATTAGACGATAAGAAACAGGAACAGGAGTTGGCATTTGGTCCCTTGAGCCTACTCTCCCACTCAACAGAATCATGGTTGATCCAATAGTCCAAACGTTTGCTTTCCTGCCTATTCCCTGGATTCCCCTACTCATCAAGAATCAATTTCAGCCTTAAATACACATGGTCTCTGTGGCAAGGAGTCTCAACCCTTGGTGAACCGCATTTCAGTCAGAGTGAAGTAGACTAGAAGAGATTGAATTAAGCTGTTAAAATAATGAAGAGCTTTATTAGCATGATAGAAGAATACTGTTGACATTGCTGGGCTATATCTGACTGGGAGCTATCCACTTAAAATGATCCCTTTGGCATAGTGATTGGAGAAAACAAAAGACTTCTGTATCCTTAAACAAGAAAATGGGACAAACATTTGAAGCTAATAAACTATGGTGAGACACAAACGGAAAATTATTTTGGGTTATCCAGCAAAGCAGTACAAGAAACCTAGTTTTGATTTGTTGCAATGTAAATCTTCTTAGTTCAATGGCACCACATTGAAAATAAGTGCACTTACGGCAAAATGCAGATCATATTTGATTCATGTAGTACCATTTTCACTAAAAATGTATAACCCTTTCTCCCCCATGAATAGTTTACCAACACAAAGGATGTGAATCATTGGCATGCCATCACATATGCAAAATATTAAATGAAGAGGTCACCCAGGGCTGTGTTCTTTTAAATACCATCAGATGATGAGTGTGTTAAAATAAGTCATCAAGAACACAAAGCTATTTTTGGATTTTATTTTATTCAATGTTCTCAGACAAAACCTCCAACAGGATCACCGACCAGCAACAGGAAACCTGGTTAATTTTCTTTTCATTTCCCTATCTTCATGTTCAGAGTCCAATTGTAATGTCTTCTACTGCCACCTGGCTGAGATCAGCATAAACTATGCAGTCTGTACTCTTGAGTTAGGTATTGTATTCACCATGTGTGGCACTGAGCAAGCAGAATGGAATATTTCTGATTTTCGAGCAATGTCACTAATGTGAAAACATAGTGGTTCACTTTTGAGAGCTCTGTTGAGGAAAGAGTTAGAAGAAATAAAGAGCAGAAAGAGGCTTTGGAGTTATTGTGTATTTGTACCCAATATGCTGTGCAACACAAGAGCAGAAATGAGATTCAGATGAATTATTTGTGTTGATAACTGTGGGGAAGTTGGTTAATTCCACATGGAGGAATTATGTGAGGACTTGGTGAGTACTTCAATAAAGAACCCAACATTAGGGAGTTATTGTCAAATCTAGAAGCAATGTGCTTGTTATCTTGAAAAGAGAAAAAGATCATTCAAAACATGTGCCTACTATTCTTCAAACTGTGACACTGACAATATAATATTCAGTACAACCTTTTGGACCAAAACCACAAGGAATTGGACTGGTACTAGCCAAATTCTTTTCACCTGTTAAAGTTAACAATAGGAAGGAGATTTGTGGTCAATTTGAATTAAATCTATCTCTTCAAAACCTAGGACTAGGCTCTGGTATTGAGAACCTTTTGACAGATAGGGTTAAAAATGGTTGAAAACTTCAAGTCAGTAGTAGACACTGAATTTATCTTTTGTTCAGGTAGTGATTGGTGACAGAACCTTGCATTTTCAAAAGGTATTACATTGACCAGCATTATGAAAAAGTTCACGTGTATTAGCAGTATGTTATCCAATGGATAAAATACTCTTCATCAAACAGTACTGAGATTCAGATTTTATGTTAATTGGACCTTCTGCTTTGATCTTTGCTTGGACTGCCAGATCAACCTTTGCTGAAGCAGAAGGCGGAATGCTTTAACAGGTCAGTCATCTGTTCATCCTTTCAAATAGTTCAACAGATAGTCAACTCAAAGCAAAATACTGATGCTAGAAATCCAAAATAAAAGCAGAAAATGCTAGAGAAAAATCAACAAGTAGGGCACTATTTGTGGAGAGGTAAACAGAAGGTTCTGAAGAATAGCTGATTTTGAAACTTTAACTGTTTTGCTCTCTCCAGATGCTGCCAGACCAGCTGTGTTTCTCCAGCACTTTGTTTTCACATCAGATCATTATCTGTTCTATTACATCAAAGGCAATAATGTTATCATTAGAGTTGTGCACACAGTTGTGTAATAAAAGCTTATGAATGTTTTGCTGAGTTCTATACTCTACTAATGGAGTTTTATGAACTTCTAAGAGATTGAGATGTATAAACAGGGTAAAGAAGAAGAATCATTTCCCCTTGATGGAAGAATCAATGACTGGGGGCGGGTCGGGCTGGATTTAAGGTAAAAGGGGCAGGAGGTTTACAGAGGATGAAATAAAATTAAAATTTAAATAGTTAGGTGATTTGTTTTAACTGATACAGATACAATTGGCTGAAGAGTCTGTGTGTTATAGATTTCTATTACTCGATGACAATGACTCCTCAATCACACGGCTCTAGAGTCTGTCCAGAGTGAATATAGGGTGAGAAAGAATAGAGTGGGCAGGATTGGAGTTGGGAATTGGGAGTTCACAAGATGAAGGTTAAGGGGCCCAACACTCAAGTATTGAACTAGACTGATACCCAGGTGAAAGGAAGCAGGTTTTCTAATCTCTCCATGACAACATTCACTGAGCTCTGTGTCTGATTTGGGTGATGGCAGTCTCAACTCCAGCCCATCCCACCATGAAAACAGCCTGGGCGGCAGTACCACATTTTGGGGGGGGAAGAATTCATAATGTCAGGAAAACCTTTAACGTATTATTGTCTCAAAGGGCATACTTTTGCTCATAGACAATGCAAGTATGGAAGTTACCTTGCTTAAAAGTATATTTATAAAGCTGTTGATCCCAGAAGTTAACTGGGCATACTCACCTGTCCCATTCCTGGTGAGCCTTATGGCTTGGAAAACATAATTGTCTCAGATACATGCTACATTTTTGTGAGAGATTCCAAAATCAAAGATTAGAACTTGACATTTAAAAAGCTAATTAAATTGCCCTTCTTTTAATATTCCAACCTAACTTAATTTTAAGGGACATGTTTGGTTCACAGGTCAACAGTAACCAAATACATCAATGCTCCAATCCTGGATGAACAATTATAAAAGTACAGGCCATTCAGCCCCTTCAACCTTCTCCATCACTCAATAAGATCATGCCTGATCAAACCCATACTCCTGCCTATCCTGAAAATCTTTCAGCCATTTGATTAAGGAGAATCTATTCACCTTTGCCTTAAATATTCAAAAGCCTGCTTCCACCACGTCAGAGACACCCCCACATCCCTATTCTAGAATCTTTCATAAGAGAAAACATCCTCTCCACATCTACCCTGTCAAGATCCCTCAGGATTTGAGGTGCTTCAATCAAATCATCTCTCACTTTCCTAAATTCCAGATGATATAAGCTTAGCCTGTTTATAAGACAAGACACTATTACTTTGGTAAACTTTTAAACTGTCTCCCAACAAAAATAAGCTGAGGTCCCATTAGAATTCCAGCCATTCTGACTAATAAGCACCACCATTTGTATGTGTTCTAAATATACCTTGCCGAGAAAATCATGTTGCAAGATTTGGTTCCTAACTTCAATTGAATGGCTGGCATATTAAAAGCACGTCAATCTATACAAGAGTATTAACTACTACTCTCCACCACCAGCTAAAATAATTGGTAGCTAGACACTAGATCTGCATGGATCTTTTTGTTTCTTTAACATTCAAACCCTTCACTTGAGATAAACATTGATTCCTGGCTTTTCCTTTGAAAATATTGCCTTACACACTTGTCCATTTCAACTTTATTTTTAAATTCATTCATGCAATATAGCTGTCACTGGTTGAGCAATCATTTACTGCCCATCCCTAGTTGCCATTGAGAAGAGGATTGAGAGTAGCCTTCTTGAACTGCTGGAATCCATATACTACAGGTACATCCACAATGCTGCTAGGGAAAGAGCGCTAGGTTTTTAACTGAGCAACACTGAATCAGTATAGTGATCGACCTTTATCAGGATGGTGAGTGGCTCAGAGAACTTGCAGGTGTTGGTGTTCGCATATATTTGCTGCTCTGGACATTTGTAATACTAATAGTTGTAGGTTTGGATGATCTTAAGGAGCCTTATGGAATTTCTGTAGTGCAATGGCAGTTAGCACTGCTGCCTGACAATATTGGGGACCTAGGTTCGATTCTAGCTTTGGGTGACCGACTATGCGAAGTTTGCACATTCTCCTGTGTTTGCCTGGGTTTTCTCCTGGTGTCCTCCCACAGTCCAAAGATGTGCAGCTTAGGTGAACGGGCCACGCTAAATTTCCCCACTGTGTCCAGGGTTGTGTAGGCTAGGTGGTTAGCCACGGTAAACATGGGGTTACATGGCTAGGATGGGTCTGGGGGTGTAGGGTGCTCATTGGCACATCAAGTCTGCAACAACCATCCAAAAGGCCTTCAGCATTGTAGAGACTCTATGACCAACTTATAGATGGTGCACACTACTACATCAGTATTGAGTGGATGTGGTGCCAATCAAGTGGGTTGCTTTTTCCCTTCCAAATGTTGTCAAGCTTCATGTGTTATTGGAGCTGCATTCATCCCAGCAAGTGAAGAGTAAATCATCTCAGTCCCGACTCAGATTTTGTAGATGGCGGACAGGCTTTGGGGAAAGACATAGAGAGTTAGATACTGCAGCACTCCTGATCTCTGACCCACTCTTGAACCCACAGGACTTATACAGTAGGATTGGTCAATTGTTGGTCAATAATATTCACCAGGATTTGATAATGGGGGAATTCAGTGATGGCATTGCTACTGAATGCCAAACGGCAATGGTTAGATTCTCCCTTGATGGAGATGGCCATTATCTGGCACTTGCGTGGCGTGAATGTAATTTGTCAGCCCAAACCTGGATATTGATCAGGTCTTCTAGCATTTGGGGCCACTGTTTCATTATCTGAGTTCCATATGGTGCTGAACATTGTACAATTATCTGCAAACATTCCCAATCTGACGTTATGATGGAGGGAAGGTCAGTGATAATGCAGCTGAAGATGGTTTGGGCCTACGACTATCTTGAGGAACTTTTGCAGAGATATCCTGCAGCTTAGCTAATTGACCAACTACCACAATCATCTTCCTTTGTGCTGTTGTGACTTGAACCGAGAGAGATATCCACCAATTCCCACTGACTCCAGTTTTGCTACATTTCCTTGCTGCCACACACTTTTATTTTCTACTTGTCTATCTGTTCATTAACCTCTCTTGGGCATCTTCATCTTTTGTAGCTTTCCTCTTCATTTTTCAAATCGGAGGGTGGTGCAGACAGCGGTCAGACCACATGAAGGCCCCTGCATTGGTCTGTTGCAGAGCGCCTTTGGAGAGAGACTGTGATGAATGCCTTTTTAACTTTACTACTTGTTTTTTCTGACTTATGGTCATACTGAGTACAGCTGTAATGTAATTTTTTAACTTCATTTTTCTATTCTGTAACAAGGGATTGTACCAAGGCACATTTGAACCTGAGATGGCGTTGTAAGTGATGATATAAACTTTTCACTGTATTCATTTGAGAATGTGTGGCAATAAAGCTGGTTCAATTCAATTCAAATCCCTACATCGTCTGCAAACATTGAGATTGCACTTCTTTTGCCAAGCACAAAATATGTATGGTCAGTAAGAATAAAACATGGATTCACTATTGACACCTGGGGCAATTAGCCCCATTTATGAAAAGAAATGTTAATTAATGCCTAAAAATGTACAAATAATAGTTACCAAACATTAGGGAAGATTAGATGAATCTGAATTCCCAATCGCATATTTATCACAAATAATACTGCCAGTTGATACTATTTCTCGAACGCCATATACATTCAAGTGGCCAGATCAGAAATGGTAGTAGCATGGATAAGCAAGCAGATGACTTACCCTGTTGACCATAGTTGTTATACCTTAAGAAAAAGGATATAATAAGGATTCTATCCATATCAGTGAACATTGGTAAACAACTGATTTGCTTGAAAATCCATGAACAGGTAAATAGGCACAGTCACCATTAACTTTTACTGATTAAGATATTGTTAACATATGGTCATTCTAATGAACAGCAAGATGATTTCATGAAAGATGCAAATTATTCAGTAATCTGAAAAAAAAATGACATGTATTTGGGGGTATCTTTGTACAAGAATCTAATCACAAGCCCATGATTTAAAAAGTCACAAATTAGCCAAAATCTTGAATAATATACATAATACGATGTCTATCATATTTCTGGAACAGAATTAACACAGCAGTGAAGTCACATCTTCAAACAGTTTGCTGATGCATTTTATTGTGAGATGGGGAGTTTGGTATAAAACTAGAAAATGACTATGTAACTAGGCAATTAAAAAAAAACTTCTGGTTTGTATCAGATGTAGACTAAAACAAACTGGCACAAAGCAAAAAATGTTCCCAACACTGCGCATGACTTCGTAATTTGGCTCATTGAGGATAGTAATACAGTTTCATGGTTACACAGTAATTTACAAAAACTGCAAAAATACCATGCTGTACATTATATTTGAAATTCAGTAGCCCAACGTTCTAAAAGTGAGGCAGGGCAAATAACAGAATTCTGAATGTAAAATTTATACATTCCCATTTGATACTCTAATTCTACAGTCCAAGGCAAGTAGTATTGTTACATAACACTTAAACAAAATCTCATTGCAAGAGAACCAATTGTATTTCTGCTTTGAATTCTTATCAACCTTCCAAATCATTTTTTCTTACTAAAATATATTATTGTATTAATACAAACTACAGTATTATACACTACATTGTGTAATAAATAATAAAGAAATATAAAAATAAGACACATAAATATAAAAGTTTTCTAAAACTAAAAGTTACACGTGTCAGTAAGTAGGGTATTAATACTGCCAGGTTCAAGGACATACAGTACAAAATTTGCACAAACATAGGAAACTAAGTTGTCATAATTTGAATTAAAATAATACTGAAATAAAAATCAGCTAACACTGTTAATAACTTGCACCAAAGCTAAGGGCTGGTTACAGCCACATTTCCATAATACTGTTTTGTAAAATGGCACTTGCAGCACACAGGTCTTGCATAAGGCCAGGGGGATACAAAGCTCCATACCATAATCCTCATTTACCTAATTAACACTGTCACTCAAAACACTGACTCTTGTTCTCTCCAACACTAATACTGTTAGTTCTTACTTTGAAGACTTGGTAACAAACTGCTATACATCTAACTACAAGTCTTACCACATCCTTCTCAGTTTTATTTTCTAGTAGCTGCTTTAAGGCTAACATTATGTTTCAAATGAATTTATACTCTAAAATAAGGTCAACTAATGTTATCAATAACTAACCTCTAGTGCGATACTGATAAAGGTAGACAATAATACTTAGGAGTATGTTAGTTACAAGTATAAAGGGAATTCTGTAGTGCAGAAATTTTCACATCCTTTCAAACCAATGAAACACTAAGGTTCAGCAATGGAGTAGAGAGCTGTAGTACTACAAGTCTACAATTAATACTTGCATTTGCAATAGAAATTTTCATAGAAATCTCTCCCAGCTGTACAGTGTTGAAGTTAATGGGATACATGAACAGCAAAATGAAGAGCAATACAGGTAAACAGATAATACAGGATGACTGGTAGCAAATTCTTTTAAAACCTGTTGGTTTGCCTTTTGAATCAAGACAGTTTATGCAATTTATCACTTGCAATTTTTTTTGCATTTTAATACAAATATCATTCCTAATATCTTGACAGTTCATATGGTAAATTGTTAATTGTTGAGGTTCAGGCACACCAGGGTTTCTACACAGTAGTGAAAACACAGTAATTGAGTGTTTCTGGAATTTTTGTTTTACATGGTACAATATTAGGTGCAGAATATTTCTTCTCCAATTTAAATTCCTGATCAAGTATTCATTACATTTTTTCTGCTGTATTAACTTCCAAAGCCTTCAGACTATTTACTGTATTTTCCTGTTCCACATCACTCATTACATCTGTCCCATTTGCTTCTCCTTCTGCTTCTACTTCCTCCTCCTCCTCCTCTGATTCTTCTCTCAATTCCTTTGCACAATTATCCTGCATTTCATCACTTTCTTTTTCTTCCTCCTCCTTTTCACTTTCATCTTCCCTTGCAGTGCTGTCCTTGTCATCTGAGTCCACGTGGGACGGAGAGGTCCTGTTGTCTGTATACTCACTGTTGTTCAGTGAATCAGGCCCAATCTCCTCTTGCTCTGCTCCTTCCCGTTCTTCAGCTTCTCGCTTACAGTATGAGTAACGGTGGTTCATGTGCTGAGAGTAGGAGCCGGAATGCGAGAAACGTTTGCCACATTTATCACACTGATATGGTTTCTCTCCAGAGTGCAGTCGTGTGTGTTCGATCAAATGATGTTTATGTTTGAATGCTTTCTTACAAATCCCACATTGATGAGGTCGCTTACCTATTCAAAATGAACACATTAGAAATAACCAAAACTTGCTAGAAACAAAAAAAAAATCAAGCCATTGATTTCAACTGAACAGCCTGATTACTGCAATGTAACTTCTGTAAAAATATAACTGAAAATATTACTTCGGTACGTCTTGATTTTTCTATTTGGCATTTCATCTGAAAATGGATCAGTGAAGTTGGACTCCATTTTATTTGAAATACATTTCAAATGAGCTGTCAACCAGTTTACAAACCAATGTTATTTCAAAAGATCCATGTATCAGCTCATTTCAGGATTAAATATTTTGCATCTTTCATTTAAAATGAAGTTAAGAATGGAATATAAGGAATAAGATGGCTGACTAGTTGACAAGGAGGGTTCAATTTGGTCACATTACTAACAGTACCTTGGGGATTGCTGGAAAAGGGTTGGGGATTAGATCCAATCCCTACCAAGTTAAAAATGCGGAGACAGCACGCATACATAGGAAAGTCCAAATCCCATAGCACAATATAGATGTGGATGATCATTAAAGTCAATTAAATTCAAATGATTTAAATCACTGCCTTTTAAATTTGAAAAATAACACCCTGTTTTGTACGATTATGTCTATTTGTCAATATTGAGTTGTAATTTGATTGTGTGTAATGATCAAGTAACAGACATTAATATTTTCATCTGTTCATTATGGTCATTTTAAGTTACTACTATTACACTTCGCAGCTGCATTTCTGTTTTCCAGGTGAGATATGCCATATTGCATCAGGCCAAACCAAGATCATGAATTTATCTATAACTAATAAATGAGAGACCAGTTTATAGCTTAATTGTTGAAACATACTTCGAAGTAAAACAGTTTTAGGTTTCAAGATGCAGTTCTTTGGCCCTAAATTGACAACTTTTCAATTTAAAATGCGCTTCGAACAGAAACAGTCACATTTGTTTCAAATATGTAATAAACCTATGCATTACTTTGGAATTAAGTCCTATAATTCCTGCAACCTTTGCTCACAAAATAAATCCAAGAGTTGTAAACCTACTGTATCAATTATAGCTTTGTAGCATTATACAGTTTGGCAGCAAAAATCTTAAATCCCATCTTTAGTGGAATGGGCAGCAAAGGGAAAAGGAGAAAACTATTAAGCAGCCTTTCAGTGCGCCTTTGCATTTCATGAGACAGTCCCATATAAGGTGTGTGCATTAAGAATAAATCTCAAGTGATGATGGATTTGCCCCCAACCTCAAACATTTGCTGTTCATTTTGCATCGCAGATAGGGTGGTTAAGAAGGTGTTTAGCAAGCTTGCCTTCAATGCTCAGACCTTTGAGCATAGGAGTTGAGACGTCATGTTGAGGTTGTACAGGATGTTGGTGAGGCCTCTTCAGGAGTACTGTGTGCAGTTCTGGTCGCCCTGCTATAGGAATGATATTATTAAATTGAAGAGGGTCCAAAAAAAATATTTACTAGGATGTTGCCAGGAATGTAGGATGAATTATAAAAATAGGCACTGGAGCATAGGAGGTTGAAGGGTGACTTCATAGAGATTTATAAAATCATGAGGGACATGGATAAGGTGAATAGCAAGGGTTTTTTCCTGGGGTGGGGGCCTACTTTTAAGGCAAGAGGAGAAAGATTCAAAAAGGACATGAGGGCTTTCTTTTTTAAGCAATAGAGTGGTTCGTGTGTGGAATGAACTGCCAGAGGAAGCGTTAGATGCAGATACAGTTAGAACATTTAAAAGATATTTGGATAAATATGTGAATAGGAAAGGCTTGGAGAGATATTTGCCAAATGCAGGTAAGTGAGACTAGTTTAGTTTGGGAATGTAGTTGGCAAAGACTACTTGAACCAAAGGGTCTGTTTCCATGTTTATGATTTTATAAAATCATAAGGCAACAGAAGTCACTACTGGAACCAATTCAAACCTAAAAACCTACCAATGCAGGGCAACAAAAGTCAAGAGAAATAAAAGCAGAAAAATGCTAGGAAAAAAAAAACTGTTTCCCTCTCCACACATTTGAGTTAACATTTTATATCTACCTGTGACTATTAATCCGAATTGATTAAACTGAAAAACGTACTAGGTTTTGAGCAAGGAGGAGAGATTGAAAGATAGAAGAGTTATACAGGCACGCAGCAAGGTGATTCTTACCTGCCTCTGAGCAATTAAGGTAGGCCCTCTTATGATGCAGCGGTAGTATCCCCACCCTGGAACCTGGGTTCAAGTCCCACCTGAGGTGTGTAAGAACATCTCTGAACAGATTGATCTGAAGAATAGGTTATGGGCGGGTAATAGATGTTGGCCTAGTGAGTGAAACGTTTAGTTCATGAGCAAATTTAAAAATGGTTTTGCATCTATGGAGTGACGAGCCAATACCTCCCAGGTGTTGACCTTTTAGCAGAATCATGACTGCAAGTTCTGAATTTTAAAAAGACACATGAAACTTTAAAAAAAAAAGCTGTCAATTTGAAAAGTAAATGGGCAACATTTTAATAGCTTTTAGGTTGAAAACACCAGGCTCCGACTGAACCATGTAATTTAAGCATTAGTCAATAACAAAAAAAAAGTGTTTAGCTCAACTCAAGTTAACTATTTGCTCCATTTAACTAGTAAAAAATTGCTTCATGAACAGACTACTTCAGTGCAGAAGACACAAGTGTGGCTTTTTATTTTTCTCTAAATAGAACATAGAACATAGAAGAATACAGCGCAGTACAGGCCCTTTGGCCCTCGATGTTGCGCCGATCCAAGCCCACCTAACCTATACTAACCCACTATCCTCCATATACCTATCCAATGCCCGCTTAAATGCCCATAAAGAGGGAGAGTCCACCACTGCTACTGGCAGGGCATTCCATGAACTTACGACTCGCTGAGTGAAGAACCTACCCCTAACTTCAGTCCTATATCTACCCCCCCAAACTGGTGCAAATGTAGCCAATTTTTCTAATCAACCTGTTCAGAGATTTATAACACATCACTGGAGTAGGTAGGACTTGAACCCAGGTCTATTGTTCCAGAGATAAGGACACTACCAAAAAAAAAAGGCCGCCTTTTTATTTTTTTTAGCCCTCAGGAGTGAATGCTTTTCTTTTGTCTCTAATGGAGTGAGCTGTTGGCTTGTTATTACGCTAATGAATTAATAATAAATGAGATAAATTAGACAATGACAACAATTAAATTGGAAAAAATAATATAACTAATCAGGTATAGAAAAAAGCGGGACCTGGAGATCCAGACTTTAGTTTTGGAGGAGTCTCAGTCCTTGACCTTGACAAACTGGTGCAAAGTACTTAATATTTGTGGATAAGAACAACATCTGAAAGGTGCAATGGCAGAAAGCAAAGCAAGAAACGCGTCAATACTCTGCACTGACCAAGATTGGATCAAAAGCTGCTGCTTGTTGTGAGAGGAAAGACCAAGAAACCAAAGTGCTTTATGACTGCCATGGCACTATATATGAAGCCACCTGGAGCACTTCCAATATTTTTGAGATATGGATCAAGAAATGGACAAAACAGAAGAAAATGACCATGAAGTGCCACCTTTTTCTCACACTGAAGCTACAAAAGGCCATTGAGGTGCTCCGGAATTTCATTTTATGCACAACAAAGTTTGATTATACTGACAACATGGAGGGCTGAAAGGCAGCACGTTTAGCAGAAAAGTTAGTTATTCCAGCAACTCCCAGATTTTTTCAATGCCTTTTGTCATTCAATGACAGGTCACTGTAAGGTGTGAACAAATTGAAAAATAAATTTTCATATATTTGCTTTCATTCTTTTTGAGTGAATCCAATTATTTAGAGATTTCTTCACCCATCTTAAAGCTCCACTTTATATGAATTCGTGGGCATGCACATACAGCAAAATTCGAAGTCAAATTGTATGTTTACAAAGAGGTGATGGGAGAATTGAGAGTAAATTCAAACCTAGCCAAGATAATCTCAAGGCTCTGCAGCAGAGTGCTTTAGAATAGGATGGAGAAAATAGCAAATTCAATAGGGCATTAGTGACTGAAGTACATTAGGGAAATTAAGAAAATGTCAGATCTATAGGCACTAAATATGCAAAGCTTTGGCAACAAAGTCAATACAGTAACAGAATAGATAGAAATTGAGGCTTCATCTAATAGCCATTCCAGAAGTCTGGCTACAACGTGAACAAAGTCCAGACCTAAATATTCCAGTATTACACAGCCTGATAATAAAATGAATGGAGGGGGGTGCAAGAACAAGAGCAAGAGAATATCTTGGCCCAGAAGATTAAATTGAACATAGTTTAGGTGAAACCAAGAAATATTAAGGGTCAGAATTCTTCCAGAATTCCTCAACCCCAGATCAAAATCAATTCATTCATTATCTCTGCTGCTATCTCTTAAAGCCCGTGGGTACAAGTCAAGACCAAAGGATTCGATGTCAATTATCGTCATCGGGTCAAAAGGTGTGGCGGTGGAAAGACACAACTGGTCAGGCAGCATCCAAAGAGAAGATTTAGCATTCGAACATAAGCTCTTCATCAGGAATGATGTCAATAATGCCCATTAATGTCTTCGGTACAATTTCTTGTATGGATTCACATGCTCACTAGATCCTTGGTTCCACATTATTTCTGGAATATTTATACCTTCCATAGTGAAGACAAATATACAAGATTTATTTTAATGCCTTTGCTATCTCCTTACTCCCTATTATAATTTCATTTGCCCTTGCCTATAAAAGGCCCTATTTTAAAATTTTCACTAATTGCTTTCTCTTCGCATTCAGAAAACCATTTATAATGTAGCCTCTTGTACTTTCTCTCATCTTTCCTTATCAATTTTTTGATTCTCATTTACTGAATTCTAAAATCTCTGTGGTTTATGGTGCAGTGGTAGCATCCCCACCCCAGAAATATTGGGTTCAATTCCCATGCCAGAACTCGTGGCCATAGAAGGTACATTTATAATGTGGTAAAACATGCTGATTGTCAGCTTTGGTAGGCAATAGTAGCGAGAGTCATACCAGGTCAATCATCCTGCACAAGGCATGGTAAAACACTCCAGTACTTTAGCTTAAGCATGGAACAATCTAATGGAAGTCTGAGTGTGGTGCTGGAAAGGCACAGCAGGTCAGGCAGTGTCTGAGGAGCAGGAGAATCAACACTGATTCTCCTACTCCTCGGACGCTGCCTGACCTGCTGTGCTTTTCCAGCACCACATCTCAACTTCGATCTCTAGCATCACCTAATGGAAGTCTGTGGCCAAACACTCAAACAAGAATGGGAGAAAAGACAGACTACGAATAAAATCTCTTCAATTCTTAAGCTTACTATATTTTCTGGCAACATTACAAGCATCTCCAATGGACCCTATTTTCCATGTGAGTTTTTTGAACCTTAAAGGGATGTATTTTCATTACAAATATGTGTTAATTTTGATAAAGCAGAATCGGATAGATTTAAAGAGACAGAAATACTGTTTGACAAATCTGAGTGCTTTAGAAATGGAACTAGGAACAAGTGGGGTGGGGGTGGGGGGAAGGAATCAGCAGATCTGTTTTTATTGAATCCTAAGTAAGTATCCAAATTGCCAGCCAAAAGGCTAGGATGCAAAATCAGGACTCACAGGACTGGAAATCATGCATTGAAAACTGACGAATGGTTACAAAACAGAAGGAATAAATAGGACGTTTTTTACATCGACAGACTACAACTAACAGGGTAATGCAACAATCATTTCGATCCGATTAGATTCCCTACAGTGTGGAAACAGGCCCTTCAGCCCAACCAGTCCACACGGACCCACTTCCCCTCTGACTAATGCACCTAACACTATGGGCAATTTAGTATGCACATCTTTGGATTGTGGGAGGAAACCCAGGCAGACATGTGGAAAGGCCACACAGACAGACAGTCACCAGAGGCTGGAATCAAACCCGGGACCCTGGTGCTGTGAGGCAGCGGTGCTAACCACTGAGCCACCGTGCCTCAGGTCTCATCCGTTGACTTTTGAGGAGGATAGGGAGTGTAATTTATCAAATGTTTGCTATCAATACAAAGTTGTGAGAGAAACTAAACAGTAAGGAGCATGGAAGGAAGCTGCAAAGAGAGACTGACCTAAGTTGTTAATATTTCTCCCCTCCACAAATGCTGCTTGACCTGTTTAGTACTCCCAGGACTTCATTTTTCCAGTATCCAGAATTTTTCTTTTCAGAGACAATAGTTAATTGGGTGAGTGGGCAAGAACATGGCAGATGGATAGAATTGATTGGTATAAAGTTATCAATTTTTCTGGCAGTTATAATTCATTTCTTTTAATGGAGTGGCACATTTTTCAAATGCTTGTATTCAGAGAGAATTGGATAAGAACCTGAGTAAATTTAGCTGTAGGAAGCAAATCAGTAAAGCAAATTATCTGTTAACCTCTATTAGAAAGGGACTGGAGTATATGTTAAAATAAATCTTACTACAATCATGAGAGGCCATGCCTGACATACTATGTGTAGTTTGGTCTTCTTGCCACTGAGGGAGTGCAATGATGATTCAACATTCCTGGAAAGAAGAGACTATCCGACGAATAGATCGAGTAGCCTAGATCTATAATTTATAGATTTTAAAAGAATGAGAAGCGAAACATATTAAATACCTAAAGGATTTAACAGTTTAGATGTAGAGGTGATGTTTCCTCTAACTGAGGAATCTAGAATAGTCACAATCTCAAAATAATGAGGTTAGCTATTTAAGAGTGAGAGGACGACAAACTTTTTCGCCCACATGGCTGTGAATCCTTATAATTCTCTATCACAGAAAGCTGTAGATGCTTAGCCTGGGAATTTTCAAGAGATACTATAAGTACCTGAACCACTAAGGAGACTGAGGACATTGGAATTGTATGGGAATGTGGAGTGAAAGTAGATATCAGTTATGGTCTTGCTGAATGGTGCTGCAAGCTCAATAGGGCAAAGGGGCTACTTCTGCTCCTATTACATTCGTAGCTAAGGTATATTAATTGTTTTGCTATGAGTGCAGTACAGCAAAAAGGTTGGTTTAAAAAATAAATTACATCAAACTGAAAAAAGACAAATGTTATACAAAATGGTTATTTCTCTTACCTGTGTGCTCATACTTGTGTCTAAGAAGAGAGCTGCTTTTCTGAAATATTTTATCACACAAATCACAGGCATACATTCCATTCTCTGTCTTTTTGATTTTCTTACGAGGAGGCATAGAGTCTGAATCATTCTGATCATCAGTATTGGGCACATCTCCGGAACTTGTCTCTTGCTTTTCCTGCTTCAGGAATACAATCACCTTTTGTTATACATTTTTATGTGACTAAACTGCATTTGTTTGGTACGCTGCACCCTTTTTAATTATTGCGTTATTTCACAATTCTACAAAAAATGTGAACAGCTTACACCAACTTATTAGAAATGGATAATAAGAGAGAGAAACATGAAATTCAAAATATTACACAGAAACAAAAAAATTAAGCAAACGAGACAGCTAATTTTCAGAAGAGCATAGAATTTCTACTAATCCCCAATTTTTAGTCAATAATTGAAGAGTAAGGTTAAAGTAAGGAGGAGAAAGTGAGGACTGCAGATGCTGGAGACCAGAGTCAAGAGTGTGGTGCTGGAAAAGCACAGCAGGTCAGACAGCATCTGAGGAGCAGGAGAATCAACGTTTCAGGCAAGAGTCTTTCATCAGTAATCCTGATGAAGGGCTCCTGCCTGAAAAATCAATTCTCCTGCTCCTTGGATGCCGCCTGACCTGCTGTGCTTTTCCAGCACCACACTCTCAACTAAGGTTAAAGTGATTAAAGATTAGATTAGATTACTTACAGTGGGGAAACAGGCCCTTTAGCCCAACAAGTCCACACCGATCCGCCGAAGCGCAACCCACCCAGACCCATTCCCCTACATTTACCCCTTCACCTAACACTACGGGCAATTTAACTTGGCCAATTCACCTAACCTGCGCATTTTTGGATTGTGGGAGGAAACCGGAGCACCCGGAGGAAACCCACGCAGACACAGGGAGAACATGCAAACTCCACACAGAGTCGCCTGAGGTGGGAAATGAACTTGGGTCTCTGGCACTGTGAGGCAACAGTGCTAACCACTGTACCACCGTGCCGCCCACAAGATACACTAAATAACTTAACAACATAATTTAAGGTATTCCAATGCAGACAGCTAGAAGTGTGAAACATTTTGGGGCCCCTTACTGAAGGAAAGATATATTGGCATTGGAGTCGATCCAGAAAATGTTTTAACTTGGTTGATGCCAGGTAAGCAGGGATTGTCTCAGAAAGACAGGCTGAGTAGATTGGGCCTGTACTTGTTGGAATGCAGAAGACTAAGAGGTGACCTTATTGAAACACACAAAATTCTTAGAGAACTCAACAGGGTAGATGTGGAAAAATTGTTTTCCCTTGTGGAAGTGTCTGTGGCAAAATCTCAAAAAAGGGTCACACATTTAAAACACAGATGAAGAGGCATTTCTTGTCTTGGAGGATTGAGATTCTGTTGAAGCTGGGGCATTAGGTACAGTCAAGGTTGAAACAGACCAGGTTTAATTAAGAAGGGAATCAAAGAGTTTTGGGGAAAATGGAATGATCAGATCAGCTGTGATCTCACCAAATGACAGAGCAGAGCCAATCGGCTGCGTCTCTTCTTATGGTCTGAGTGGAATGGCCTTCCTGTGACATGTGGGGAAGCTGTGGATACTTCTCCTGACCTAATCATTCAAAGCACAAAATATGTCACCACCTGCACAAGCTAGAACGCCTGGCTTCAAAGCCTGATTAGTGGCTAGAGACACCAAGTGCCTCGAAGGCAAAGAATGGCAGGTCTAAAAACATGGTTACACCATATGTTTGTGGCAAGCAGGCAGAAAAGGAATGGATGACCACCAGGCAAGTCAAAGAAACAAAGTCAGGTAATGCAGAGGTTCCCAGAGGTCCTACTCACTAACTGATTTACTGTTATGGATACTGATGAAGGCGATGGATTTGTAAAGGAATGCAGCAATAGTGATGTCTGTGCTGCCATGGGTGGCCCAGCTGTACAGGGGTTGGTGGGAGTGGGAGTGGGTTAAACGGCAGAACTGATAGGGGATTCTGTAGTTAACACAACAGGCAGGTGTTTCTCCAGCCATCAAGGTAACTTCAGGATGCTTTGGTGCTAGTGTCAGGGATATTGCAGAACAGCTGGGAGCAGACATTATTCTGCGGAAGAGTAAACAGTCAGCAGGTGTAATCCATATTAGTACAAATAACACAGGTAGAAAAGGAAACTGGAATTGAAAGGGCCTTGTGCAACGGAGTACACAAATAGGAAAATAAATAAATGATTTGCTGGACAATAGTGCAGGAAGGAAGGTTTTAGATTCCTGGGAAAGGCTCTGGGGGAGAATGGCATCTGTACGTGCTCAACAGGTTACATCTGAACAGGGCGTGGATGGAGTTCCTTGTGGGGTGTTTAACTAATGCTGTTGAGATGGTTTAAAGTCACTGGCAGGAATATGAGAACCAGGATAAAAATATTACAAAGTAATACCAGGGTGCTGGGAGAGGCAGAAAGTACTAAAATCGAGAACAGAGAGTCAAGCAATAGAGTCAAACAAGGGGAAAAAGTCACGAAGTCTAGATCAGGGCTACACTGCATGTATGTAAATATTGGAGGTATAATAAATAAGTTTGAGGGGTTACATGCAAAGATTGCCTAGTGGGATTTGGATCTTTAGGCGATAAGGGAGTTCTGGCTGAAGGAAGGACATATCTGAATATTGAATATACTTAGTTACAAGGTGTTTAGAAAAGATAGGAAAGGATAAAAGGGGAACGGTGGCATTCTTGGTTAAAGAGAGCATTGAAATACTTGAGAAAGATACTTCAAAGGGTGCAAGAGCAGAATGATTTGGCCAGAGCCACAGAATAGATGAGGAGGTGCCAGTGTTGGACTGGGGTGGACAAAGTTAAAAAATCACAAAATACCAGGTTATAGTCCAACATGCTTATTTGGAAGTACTTCTATAACCTGGTGTTTGTGATTTTTAAGTAAAAGAATAGAAGTAGTGCAATTATATTGATCAGTGTAATATGATCAATATAACACTTGGAAGAATATTTAGAATCAAATGTGCAAAGTAATGAGAGGTTACTACACCATACAGTAGTTCGAAAGGGCAACTAGGATTATCTGAAAATTAGAGACATAGAATACTGACTGGGATAATGACAGTGTAAGAGACAGCAACGGATGTCTCTAGATCGAGTTCTGGAGTCTTCTGTACAGCGGTGTGTCCAGATGTGGGTCAAACAGATCAAGTGACAGCGAGGGAACATTTGGGGGACAGTGATCATTGTATCATAAGATTTGGATGAAGGTAGAAAATTATACTGGTCAATGCAAAGAAAGAATAATCAACAAGAGTAAACTTTAACTGGACAAGAACAGGGCTGGGCTGGATAAACTAGAACCAAAGGTTGGTGGGAAGAACAGGAGCTGAACATTGGGCTAACCTTCAAAGAGAACTTGGTTTGGGCACAATTAGGGAATGTTGCCTCAAAACGGAAAGGTAGGACAAGCAAACCCAGAACTCTCAACGATAAAGGAGATAGAAGGTTCTTCTGACAAGTGTCAGGTAGAAGATACAGTTAAGAACCAAACTGAGTACAGAAGGTTTAGAACAGTGGTTAAAAAACAAATACAAGCAGCAAACAGGGATAATGAAAACTACTGGGATCTAACATAAAAGGAAATCCCAAAGTCTTCTCTAAACACATCAATAATAAAAGGGTGGTAAAAAGGAAGAGCAGGGCCGATTGGGAACCAAAATGAGATTGACACAGAGCAACAGCAAGGCTGAGGCATTAAATAAATGTTTTATATCGGTCTCTACCAACGATGCTGATGCTGCCCAGGCCAAGGAGACAAGGGGAGGAAACCCAGTCACTAGAAGGGTTTAAAATTGATAATTGATGCAAAGGATGATTTTGGATAAGCTGTCAGTATTTAAGCTGATAACACATCAGGATTGGATGAGATTCATCCAAGAACTTGAAGGGAGTAAGAATAGAAATTGCAGAGGCACTGGCAATTATTTTTCAATCTTCCCTGGATTCAGATGTGGTGCCAGAGAACTGCAAACATTTGGCCCTTGTTCAACAAATGTCATAAGGATTGAGCCCACATTTACAGACCTGGCAGTTTAACTTTGGTGGTGGGAAAATGTCTGGAAACAATTTCCGGTTAGAATTAAAAGGAGAAATTGATTAATTTGGAAGAATTAACACAGATTTCTTCAGGGAAAATGGCTTCTAAATAGCTGGAGGTTTTGAATAAGTATTATAAAAGGTTGAAGAGGAGAAGGATGGTGGTGGTGTACACGGACAGATTTGAACGTTACAGGGCATGGTCTAAAAAAAAGGACATTAACAAGTTGGATACAAAATTGGCAGCGATACGGTAAACAGACAGTAACAGTTCAATCGATACAGCGGCACGGTGGCACAGTGGTTAGCACTGCTGCCTCACAGCGCCAGAGACCCGGGTTCAATTCCCACCTCAGGCGACTGACTATGTGGAGTTTGCACATTCTCCCAGCGTCTGCGTGGGTTTCCTCTGAGTGCTCCGGTTTCCTCCCACCGTCCAAAAATGTGCAGGTTAGATGAATTGACCATGCTAAATTGCCCATAGTGTTAGGTGAAGGAGTAATTGTAGGGGAATGGGTCTGGATGGGTTGCGCTTCGGCGGGTCGGTGTGGACTTGTTGGGCCGAAGGGCCTGTTTCCACACTAAGTAATCTAATCTAATCACCTCTTGATACTTTTAGGCTGGAAGTCGTTTGTTGTGGGGTTCTTTGGATATTAGTACAGTATTGATACATATAAAATTATGTGGACCTTGACATGCAGAGGACAATTTCAAAGTTTGTGGATGACAAAACTTGAAGGAATTATAAACAGTGGTCAGCGCATCATAAAAGTTCAAAAATACATGGACACATTGGTGGTGTGGGCAGATCCATGGCAGGTGAAGTTCAATACAGAGAAGTAAGAGGTGAAGCTCTTTGGTACCAAAAACATGGTGACACAGTAGAAAGAGCACTATTCTAAGGAGTGTGCAGAAGCAGAGAAACCTGGGTGTATACATATAAAAGGTCAGTGAAGGTGGCAGGACATTGCAGTTAATGAAACATACAGGATCCTAGCCTTATAAATAGGGGCTGAAGAGTTCAAGAACAGGGAACTTCTGATGAACTTGGATAAGACACTTGTTAGACTTCAGCTGAAATGTAATGTACAGTTCTGAATGCGACACTATAGATGGATGCATTGGACAGAATGCCGAAGATAGTTACAGGAATGGTTCCAGGGATGAGAAACTTCAATTATGAGAAATATTGGATTGGTTGGCACTGTTTTCCTTGGATAGGAGGAGGCTGAGATTTGATAGGAATTTTCAAATTCATGAGCAGGCTGGATAGAGTCAATAGGGAGAAATGGTGCCCATTTGTAAATAGATTCTGAACCATAGGAACCATAGTTTAAGTGTTTTGCAAATGAGAGGTGAATAAAAACTTTCACACAGGTAATAGTTAAAGGCATGTAATGCACTGCATGGAAGTGTGGTGAAGTCAGGTTCAACTGATGCATTCAAGAGATTAAACAGTTAAGGTGAAATAATGTAATGAATTACAGGGAAAAGGCAAGAAATTGTCACAAAACTAAAATGTCAGTGCAGACATGAGTCATATTGCTTCCTACTGCACCGTAACAATTCGGAGATTCTGTAAAAACTATATTCAGCTTTATAAAAAAGGAAGAAACTTTGAAGTATCCATCCACTTTCTTTTGAAAAATCTATTTAAGTACTAGATAATGATTTGTAAAAGATCTGTAATAATGGTATACTTACTGCATGATTTCCATTGGCTTGAATTGGTTTGTGTTGTGATTCAGATCCATTTGAATTGGTTGATTTATATGTGTAGGCCACCTGTGGAATGAAGCCGGCCTGCTTTATTGTAGCTAAGGCTCTGAGACATGGAACACTGTTTTGGCTCGAAATGGCAACAATTGTGGGTATTTGAGTTGTATTTGTAGGGATTGCAATACTTATAGGTTTGGCACTTGAGTTTCCTTCTGAATGATCATTTTCTATTTGTTCTTTTTTTAAACAAGATAGGTTTAAGGGCTCCTCTTGAACATAATGAACACTGCTGTGGTAAACACTGGTTATTGTGGGTCTTTCAAGTCCCTCTTTTTGCTGTCGTGGAAGTGACAGATCAAGAGGTTCTAACTGTAAATCCTCTTGGTTGCCATCAGGTGTGTTAAGATAGCTTTGTGAATTTCTTGAAGATGCAGAAGAGAGATTTAGAGGTGATGGGGAGGGAGTATTACTCCTTGAAGGATCTGCCATCACATTAAATGGCGTACTTGTAGTTTGAGATTCAGTCACCTTATCAACAGCTTCAGAATTTGCAGTATTGCCTTGTAAATCACTAACAGGTGAAGAATCTGTATGACTGACAAGTAGATTTGGTTTGACCTCCTTGTTGCTTGGTGTGGGAGAGGAAGGACAAGATGGCTCAACTGGAATCTGACCAGTTTGCATTTTCTCAAACCACTTTTTCACCTTTTCTAGTGGCAGGTTTACAGCAACAGAAATTTTTGCTAATTCTTCTGATGTTGGTTCTGCATTCAATGCATAATATGCCTTAAGAAGTGACAACAGATTCTTCAATGGCTCTTGATCTGAAGAGATGTTCTCCTCTGTTGATACAGAAGCCCCAGAGATCTTAATATTGGCTTCTCCTGAGTGAGATTCAGTTTTAAGTTGATAGTGCTTTAGTTCGTGAAGTGCATTTAATCCACCGGGACATTCATTACAAAGCAGACATGTGTTACCAACTCCTTCAACATTGGTCTCCATTTTCTCAGTTTTGACTGTGAGGTCTTCTGGTGGCTTTTCATTTGTACAATTGTCTGCTAGGTTAGCAATCTCCTTTTTCAAATTTTGAGGCACAGCTTGAAGTTGACTCGGCTCCAAGCTGTAGTTGATGATGATTTTGGTTGTTCCATCCTGATCAATCAAGGGAAGACTGATTGATGAAATAAGGGAATGACTGTTTTGTTGAACTGATGCAGAAGAGACTGTTCCTGGCTCTTTGGAAGGGAGAGTGACATGATTATTTTCTAATACTGCAACTTTAAGAACATTCTGAATGTCACTTAGATTTATGCTAATAGGAGAGACAAGGCCTACAGTTGGCAACACAACAGCCTGAACCACACTCTGAGGTGATGTTGTGACCTGGAGAGGGTTATTGCCACTAAACCCTCCATTTTGGAAAGAGCTTGCACAGTTGATACCAGAGGTCACGACCATAGTTTTGTACTCATAATCCACAGGCTCAGTTTTGATTTGGTTTACAGTAGGCTGTTCTTGTAAAGGTTTACTGTTTTCTAGCTTATGACGAAGTTGTGTTCTAGCAGGGCTATTAGCCGATGGTGAAAGGGATGGAGAAGTGCCTTGAGGTGTCTTGATTCCTGAACGAGCTCTACCATTAAGTGATATAAGACCAATGCACTTCTTACTACTGATGTGTGAACTGTAAGAGCCAGAGTGAGAAAACCGCTTCTTGCAGTTAGGACATTCATATGGCTTTTCTCCTAGACAGGGAAGAGAAAGAAGACAGCAGCTTAAATCTCACATTCTTTTATGTTATACACAACTCCTTGCAACTTTAGGTCATAAAATGCTTATTCTCTCAAGGCATTTTTAGATAAAACCTACAAATTTAAAAATGTACTTCAGCCATCAATCCCTCCTAAAAAAGGTAATTCTAATGTAATAAAAGCAAAATCCTGGAGATCTGAAATGAAACTCAGTAGGTTAGACAGAACTTGTGGAGAGGGAAAACAGAATGAACATTTCAAGTCGTACATGACTCAATTTTTCTAGCACTTTCTGTTTATATTGTCATCTGGACGTGTAAGTGTAAAAACTTCCACAGAATTTGAACTCAAGCTAATTATTAAGACACGGGTTAATGCATCCCATCACAGATTCTGAATCAGATAGTGGAAAGGTTTCTCTTGTCAACAGGCACCAGAAGAACCCAAGCTTACTGATGTATTCAATCTCCTAATGGCTGATTCATTTGAAATGGGCTCTGCTCTGCTATATGATGCGGTTCATTAAAATGTGACAAGATCATTTTATATTTTTATGTGTTTGATTAAAACGTTTCTGCACAGTCAACTGCATATAAAGAAATGACTCATTCATAAAGTCAGGAAGTGTGGGATACAAGGAGATTTGGCTACCTGGATTCAGAATTGGCTGGCTGACAGAAGGCAGAGAGTGGTTGTGGATGAAAAGCATTTCACCTGGAAGAGTGTTGACTGGGGTCTCGCAGGGCTGTGTTCTTGGGCCTCTGCTCTTTGTAGTTTTTAGAAATGACTTGGATGGGAGGTCGAGGGGTGGGTTAGCAAGTTTGCAGATGACACAAACGTTGGAGATGTTGTCGATAGTATAGAAGGCTACTGCAGGCTGCAGCGCAACATAGACAGGATAGGCAGAGCTGGCTGAGAAATGGCAGATGGAGTTCAACCTGGATAAATGCGAAGTGATGCATTTTGGAAGGTCGAACTTGAATGCTGAATATAGGATTAAAGACAGGATTCTTGGCAGTGTGGAGGAACAGAGGGATCTGGGTATGCAAGTACATAGATCCCTCAACATTGCCACCCAAGTGGATAGGATTGTGAAGAAAGCATATGGTGATTTGGCTTTCATTAACAGTGGTATTGAGTTTAAGAGCCGCAAGTTTTTGCTGCAGCTCTGCAAGCCCCTGGTGAGACCACACTTGGAATACTGTGTCCAGTTCTGGTCACCCTATTATCGGAAAGATACAAAGGCTTTGGAGAGGGTGCAAAGAAGGTTTACCAGGATGCTGCCTGGACTGGAAGGCTTGCCTTTTGAAGAGAGGTTGAATAAGCTCAGACCTTTCTCTCTGGAGAGGAGGAGGAAGAGAGGAGACTTGATCGATGTGTACAAAATAATGAGAGGAATAGATAGAATCAATAGCCAGAGACCTTTCCACAGGGCAGGATTGACTGGTACAAGAAGTCATAGTTTGACGATATTAGGAGGAAGGTATAAAGGAGGCATCAGAGGTAGGTTCTTTACGCAGAGAGTTGTGAATGCATGGAATGCGTTGCCAGCTGAGGTGGTGGAAGCGAAGTCATTGGGGACATTCAAGCGACTGCTGGACATGCACATGGATAGCAGTGAGTTGAGGTGCGTGTAGGTTAAGTTACTATATCTTACATTAGGATTAGGTCTCGGCACGACATCGTGGGCCTAAGGGCCTGTTCTGTGCTGTACTTTTCTATATTCTAAACTGCAAACTATCTGCCAAAACCTCAGTTCAGCTTTGCATCAACTATAGGCAGGAATATTTGTCACAATCTTCTCATATATCATGATCAGAAATTTTACAATTTATATACTATGAGAAATAAACCTTGCAGCTTTGAAATTGAGTAAATCTCTGTTATTTTCACAAATGGATTGCAGTATCTTACTTCTGTGTAATCTGAATACAGTACTTGTGAATAATATTGTTGAAATTTCAACCTGATAACTTTGTAAATTCCACTACTAGAGACAGCACAAGTACATGACCAGCAAATGTGGAAGTGTTATTAACAGCATTGAGCATCTTCTTCCAAAAACGTGATTGCCATGTATGCTGATCTTGTCCACATATGAAAACTTCAGTTGACTCAAAGCACTGGGACAGGAATAAAAAAAACCCCACAATACAGCAAGTATTAAATCAATACCAAATGTTCACGAAGACAGCTCACGACCACAGTCTCTCAGACAACTACAAATGGACAATAAGTGCTGACACAGCCAGTGACACACAGGTCCCCTGAATGAATATTTTAAAAATGCAGGGAAGACCATTTGGACAGTTAACATTTGTGCAGGCTCTTCGGGGAACTGAGCTGGCTCTCACTTCCTCAGTCTTTCCCCATAACCATGTAAATTTTCTCTTCACAAAACAATTCAGTTCCTTTTAAAAACTCCGATTTTATCGCCTTCATCACAAAATTAGATTTGGATTTCAGATCCTAACCACTTACATCCCCCAACCTACAAAGCTGGCATAGGGTCTTTTGGAATGTAAAAACTAGGAGCAGGAGGTAATTCAGCCCCTCGAGCCTGCTCCACCATATGACAGAATCATGGCTGATCTTATATTGGTCTCAAACTCACTCACTCTCCATAACCTTCAACCGATTACTGATTAAAAGTGTATTGCCTTCTTAAATTTACTTATATCCCAGCATCCACTGCACTCTGGTGGGTACTGACTTCTACAGATTTACAATCCTTTGAACAATTAATTTCTCTTCGTCTGTTTTAAATCCATGAACCCTAATCCTACAACCAATATTTCTTGTTCCAGATTTCTCCACAAGGAAACAACCTTTCTACTTTGTTAACTCCTTTAACATATATATACCTCAATTATATCTCCTCTTATTCTTCTAAACTCTAGTCTTTATAGGCCTATCCTGCTCAATAACAAGACAAACCTCTCATCTCTGGAATCAATTTTGTGAGCTTCTTCTAAACTGTCTCCATTTTAACTACATCCCTCCCCAAATTCGGCAGCTTTCCAAGTGTGATCTCACTAATGTTATGTACAGTTGCAACATTTCTCTCCTTCTATACTCTAGTCTTTTAGCACCAAATGCCAAAATTCCACTTTCCTTCATCATTACCTGCTGTACCTGCATAGTAGTTTTTTGCAATTCATGCACAAGATCACCCGTATCCCTCTTTACTGAAGCTTCTCCCGATTTAGATGAAGAGTGTGCCTCTCTATTCTTTCAACTAAAATGGATAACCTAACATTTATCCATGTTAAATTTCAAGCGCTGAATATTGGCCTATTCACATAACTTATCCATTTCCATCTGCTAATGTTTTATTTGTTCATTGCAACTTACTTTCCCACCTATTTTAGTGTCATCTGCAAATTTGGCTGTAGTATTTCCTATCCCCGCATCCCAGTCATGAATCCAGATTATAAATATTTGGGGTCCAAGGATTGAATCCTGTGGCACCCCTCCAGTAGATCCATTTATCCTAAATTCTCTTATTTCTGCTGGTTAGCCAATCCTCTTCCTACAGTGATGTACTGTATCTGTTGCACCCAATATGGTCCCCTCTTTTTCGGGGAAACAGGACCCCATTTCTGATGAAGGGCTTATGTCAATTCTCCTGCCCCTCTGATGCTGCCTGACCTGCTGTGCTTTTCCAGCATCACACTCTCGACTCTGACCTCTAGCATCTGCAGTCCTCACTTTCTCCTTTTCCAGCTAGTTAATTACCCCTGACCACACATGATCATAACTTTGTGTATTAATCTTTGTTTGGCACCTTATCAAATGCAAATTTTGCTAACCACCTTGATTGCGTTCCCTCAAGTTTATTCTGATGAGGTCACAGGGACTGAGGATATATTTGCTTTATTTGTTTTATCCCTTATTCTTACAACTCCTCCATTAAATTTCCTGTCAAACTTCTCTAAGGAGAACAGGACCAGTTTCTACTATCTACATAACTGAAGCATCTCATCCCAGAACCAACATTGTAATCTTTTCGCCCAGAACTATCACATCCTAGACCTAGTATTATAGCATATTATAATTTGTTTGGTTGACTTGACAGTTAAGTAGCGATCACCTTAAAACTGAACAATGCTGGTAAAAGTTATTATATACTCCTAAAATGCTTAATACATTTCATGCTTAATTTTGCAATTAAAAACTACATTTGGTTAAAAAAGTAATTTTCAACATTTTCTCCCCACCCTAAAAAAAATGTTCGTGGCACATTCATATCCTCATCCACTGGACTCAAAAGTATTTCAGTTAGTTCAGTACTTTTGAAAATGTGGCAATCACCTTTCATAGGACAAGCTCCCAAAGACCAGAAACTGTGTTTTATGGTCCTGTCTGACAGTTAAAATTGACATTGGAGACAATGTCCCAGCTCTTTTTGGACATAATGTCATGGTATATTTTATATCCTTCTGAAGGGACAAAAGAAACCTCATTTTTAACATCTCATTCCAAAAGTTGGCATCTCCAAAAGTATAGCATTCAACTACTGAACAGATTGTCAGCCTTGATTTTTGCCATCAAATTCTGAAATATGTCATGAACCCATAAACCTGTGACTCAGAGAAATGTGTGCTCCCAACTAAACCATGGTTGACTTAGATACAAAAACAGAAACCAGGTAATGACTATATTAATCTCATTTTAGTGATATTATTTGAAGGAGTAAATTTGGTTAGAACTTTAGTCCCTCTTTAAAATGTCATGGGATTTTTAACATCCACCTAAAATATGTATAGGAACTTACAGCCTTGCTAGGTTGATGGAACTGGAGATGAACAATGATTTCAAAAGGAAAATGTGGAGAACTTAGAAGAAACATGCAGGTGTACATGGATAGAAAGGGATTGGCAAAAATTTTCAGAGGGATGGCATGAACCTAAAGCCTCTTTTGTGCCATAATGACCAACTGTCTCAGAAAAGGCAGATCTCTCATGTGAAGGGCAGTAGTTCTAACAATGGAACAATCCATCAATATTACATGACAGCATAAGAATGATACTCCGCTCCAGGAGTCTGACTTCAACTCAATTTTTGACTTGGAAATAGCAATAACGCCAAAATGACAACTTCAACACCAGAAGTATCCGAAATAAGGTAGGTGAGCTTGCAGCAAGGATAGGTACCTGGGACTTCAATGTTGTGGCAATTTCGAAGACATGGATAGAGCAGGGTGAGGAATGGATGTTGCAGGTTCCAGGGTTTAGATCTTTCACTAAAACAGGCAAGGCATAGCCTTGTTAGTCAAAGATAGTATAACGGTGGCTGACAGAACTTTTGATGAGAACTCGTCTACTGAGGTAGTGTGGGCTGAGGTTAGGTAGGAGTGAAAGGAACAGGGTGGTCATTATGGGGCACTTTAACTTCCCCAACATTGATTGGGAATGTTATAGCTCTAGTATGTCAGATGGATCAGTTTCTGTCCAATGTGTACAGGAGGGTTTCCTGACACAGTATGTCAAAGGGCTGACAAGAGAGGAGGCCACTCTGGATCTCATGCTTGGTAGTGAACCAGGCCAGGTGTTTGTTTTAGTTGTAGGCGAGCACTTTGAAGAGAGTGACTATAATTCAGTTACATTTAGTTTAGCAATGGAAAGGGATCAGTACGTGCCACAGGTCAAGACTTATTGATGGGGCAAGGACAATTATAATGCGATTAGACAAGAATTAGGATGCATAGAATGGGGTAGCAAAATACAAGGGATACAGACAATCGAAATGTGGAGCTGGTTTAAGGAACAGATACTACATGTCCTTGATAGGTATGTCCCTGTCAGGAAGAGAACTGTGGTTTACTACAGAAATTACATCTCTTGTTAAGAAGAAGAAAGAGGCTTATGTGTTGATGAGGCAAGGTGGTACAGATGGGCGGTGGAGAGTTACAGATCAGCTAGGAAGGATTTAAAGAGAGAGTTAAGAAGAGCAAAGAGAGGACACGAGCAGTCTTTAGCAACAGAATAAAGGAGAACCTGAACGTTTTCTACAGGTATTTGAGGAATAAAAGGATTGAGGTTAGTTACACACAGGTGTTATCAATTCTAGAAGGAGTGAAAGTAGACAAGTCCCCTGGGACAGATGGGATTTATCCAGAGGACTCTCTGGGAAGCTAGGGAGGAGATAGCAAAGCTTTTGGCTTTGATATTTGAGTTGTCATTGTCTACAGGTTTAGTACCTGAGGACTGGAGGATTGCAAATGTGCCCTTGTTCAAGAAGGGCAACAGAGATGACCCAGGTAATCGTAGACCAGCCTTACTTCTGTTGTAGGAAAGGTTTTGGAAAGGATTATAAGAGATAAGGTTTATAATCATCTAGCAAGCAACAATTTGATTTTAGATAGTCAACATGGTTTCGTCAAGGGCAGGTCGTGTATCACAAACCTCTGAGTTTTTTTGAGAAGGTGACCATACATGTAGATGAGGGTAGGCAGTTGACGTGATATACTTGGACTTCAGTAAAGCCTTTGATAAGGTTCCACATGGATATGCTGATGGAGAAAATGCAGAGGCATGGGATGGAGGGTGATTTAGCAGTTTGGATGAGAAGCTGGCTTTCTGTAAGAAGTCAGCGAGTGGTGGTTGATGGAAAAAATCCAGTCTGGAGTCCAGTTACTAGTGGTGTTCCACAAGGATCTGATTTGGGACCATTGCTGTTTGTCATTTTTAAAAATGACTTAGACGCAGGCATAGGTGGATGGAATAGTAAATTTGCAGACGATGCTAAAGTCAGTGGAGTAGTGGATAGTTTGGAAGAGTGTTACAGGTTGCAGGGGGATTTGGATAAATTGCAGAACTGGGCTGAGGGGTGGCAAATGGAGTACAATGCAGCTAAATGCGAGGTGATGCACTTTGGGAAGAAAAGCAGGAAGGCAGAGTACTGGGTCAATGGAAAGATTCTTGGTCATGTGGTTGTGCAGAGGGTTCTTGGAGTCCATGTGCATAGATCCCTGAAAGTTGCTACCTAGATGGATAGTGCTTTTAAGAAGGCATACGGTGTGTTAGGTTTCATTGGTAGAGGGATGGAGTTCCAGAAACGCAATATCATGCTGCAAATATAAAAAACGCTGGTACGGCCACACTAGGAATATTGTGTACAGTTCTGGTCACCCCATTACAAAAAGGATGTGGAAGCACTGGAAAAGGTGCAGAGGAGATTTACCAGGATATTGCCTGGTCTGGAGGGAAGGTCTTATGAGGAAAGGCTGAGAGACTTGGGTCTTTTCTCATTGGAAAGAAGGAGGCTAAGGGGGGATTTGATAGAAACATACAAGATGATCAGAGGATTAGATAGGGTGGACAGAGAAAGACTTTTTCCTAGGATGATGATGTCAGCTTGTACGAGGGGGCATAACTACAAATTGAGGGGTGATAGATTTAAGATTGATGTCAGAGGCAAGTTCTTTACACAGAGTGGTAAGGGCGTGGAATGCCCTACTTGCTAAGGTGGTCAACTCAGCCAAATTAGGGAGATTTAAACAATCCTTAGATAAGCTCATGGATGATTTTGGAATAGTGTAGAGGGACGAGCTGAGAAAAGTCCACAGGTCGGTGCAACATCGAGGGCCAAAGGGCCTGTTCTGCGCTGTATTGTTCTATGTGTATAAATTGACTCCCTAATTTCAGCTTTAAAACGGTCTTCAAAACTCGACCTATATAAGTATATAAGGTAGTTCTTTGATCTGTTTTTTAAGAAACCTGCTAGAACAGCGGTGAGTCAGGAGAATTGGTCATTTTGGCGATCTCATTGGAATTTCATACATTGATGATACACTTAGCGATCGCTTGTGGACCAATGTGTTTATTGGTCCACATGTCTCAGCTTATGTATTGTGTGAAGTTCATTGAATGAAGAAAATGCATTTTGTAAAGTATTTCATAAGTTATTTCACTTCATGTTAAATATTATGATCCTGAAATAATTCCTGAAACAAGACACACCCAGAATCTTAAGCAGCTGAGTAATTTCAGATCTTTCAAACGAGCGTTTGGTGGTACACAAGTGCTAAGAAAATATGCTATGAAAAATAACTCCATGATGGTTTCCAATTTTAACAATTTAGATTCCAAATTATGGTTTGATCCTAAGACAAAACCAGTAAAAATACTAAAATATCATGATTTGGACCCAAAACATGTCAAATGATCTGTTCAGGAAACATTAAAAAAAAGGCAGAAAATATTGAGAATGTATTTTTATTCTCACTCCAAGTTTACAGATTACAATGAGCCTCCTTGAGTCAGTAATATGCAAAATATCTTTAAATACTCAGTTCAAACAGGTAGAATCATAAAATCCAGAGTGGGAATGGATCTTGCCAAAGATGGTGATGGCATTCATTGCCTCAGGTCAGTAACCATGTATTTCAGAAATATTAGTCTTAAATTAATGCCTCTATCAATCCAAAGGCTAAGTGCTTTTCACTCAGTCACTTCTAACCATACTGGTGAAACCCTGAATGATGCTGTTAACATCTCGGGACAATACATTCTCTGTTGGAACAAATTACTGACCTAGTGACTTTAAGATTTGAAAATTTCACTGAATGATATCCAGTGCAAGTATATTTATGTCAGATTAGATTAGATTAGATTAGATTACTTACAGTGTGGAAGCAGGCCCTTCGGCCCAACAAGTCGACACCGACCCGCCAAAGCGTAACCCACCCATACCCGCACACTTACCCCTTCACCTAACACTACGGGCAATTTAGCATGGCCAATTCACCTGACCTGCACATCTTTGGACTGTGGGAGGAAACCGGAGCAACCGGAGGAAACCCACGCAGACACAGGGAGAATGTGTAAACTCCACACAGTCAGTCGCCTGAGGCGGGAATTGAACCCGGGTCTCTGGCGCTGTGAGGCAGCAGTGCTAACCACTGTGCCACCGTGCCACCCGTCAGCTGTGCAGACTTGGTTTTCAGTCAGGCACCATTACAGGATACATACATCGGATGCATCTTGAGCTGTCAGCAAATCACAGGGTGGCACCCGGAACTCAGCTGAGCCATGGTGAAGGGTAATGGTTGCTGCTGAGATATTATCCCCAAAGCCCAACATGGAGAATCAGAGCAAGAATGATAGGTGCTCTTTGTGGGGGGGTGTTGAGTCTTGAGGGTGATGGAGGGAGGTTGACAGGGAGAATGGAAGCCAGGGCAGGCGGTGGCACGGTCAGATGAAAGCCCTGGCCTAGGTCAAATCCCTTGATATTACTAGAGATTGAGAAACCACACCCTTGCTAACTCCTAGTCTGCCAGCAGTGGTTTGGCAATAGGTAGGCTAACTTATTCTCTTCCTGCCTGGAAACAAAATAAGCAGAGTCAAGTGAGAGGAGATGCTTCAGTGGTCATTAACTGACTATTAACAGGCCTCAAATAGCACTGGGTCAGGTGCTCAGCTATGGACCTTTCTATCCAGACTTAATTTCCAAGGTGATAGGAAGGGGCAGGCATCTCTCTGCCATAACTACCTGTCCTTTGGTCAATGACAGGAACATTCCACCCTCAGTATTTTCCCCTTGATTAAAAGCATTGAAGTTGAAAAAGAAAAAGAGCGAAGTTCAAGAAAAGTCTCAATTCATCAGATACAGAAACACCCTGATTCAATCAATCATTCTTTCAAACTACTTGTTAAGCTTTGTGACCAATTGATACCAGTTTTTCAGATTATGTACTGTTGATAAAACCATATCTTTGAAAGTTGCCACTCAGGTGGATAGAGCTTGTAAGGAGGCCTATGGTGCATTAGCGTTCATTAGCAGAGGGACTGAATTCAAGAGTCGTGAAGTGATGTTGCAACTGTACAGGA
>NC_057714.1:88349409-88362111 GCF_004010195.1 Chiloscyllium plagiosum | reverse complement strand
GACAATTGGATAGGTACATGGATGGGTGCTTAAGCTAGGACAAATGTTCGGCACAACATCGTGGGCCAAAGGGCCTGTTCTGTGCTGTATTGTTCTATGTTCTATCTATGTTCTATATTTCCTCTTCCATACATCAGGGTATTTGCAAGAATATCAATGTAAGACATCTCCAAGACTGCCAAATTGTACCAAACAGCAGGTCTATTTGACAGTTCACAACAAGGTATATTCTTCCAGCCAGTGCTTGGAAAACATACCACTGTGTGATTCCAATTATTTGATAACATATTCTGAATAACCCTGACTGATGCACTGTTTACATTTAACAAAATAGCCAACAGCCATTCTCTGGTTCTTACCTCAGGACAATTCCTTGATCAGAGTGAACCTGCTATATTTAAATTTAAAAAGTTAACTGTCAGTTCTCACCTAACTGATGCATTCTCCTGGCAAAATCTCTTCTAATCAGACTTGACAATCATTCACTTTCTCATACAGTACGAAATGTTGCTGTTCTTTACATTTACATTGTTGTGAATCATCATGATGAGTGCCAGAGAAAAATGCAACCATTTGTACCCTTCAGGTTACTTGCAATAACTGCAAAGTTGCCATTTATTTGATTTGTTCAAGGCATCTGAATCATCCTTGGTGAACGTTCTAAACTGGGGTCGCTAGAATCTCTACATTCATCTGTTTACTTTGTTATAAAGTTGAAGGCATGTACTGTATCATTGAGAGAGAGAATGCTTTCCCGAACTGAGAGATTACAAATACCTGTGAATACGACTAGGTGGTAGTCCCAGAGTGTACTGGAAAATTGAAAGCGTAACTTTTGGCTGTGAAATGGATACCTAAATTTTGATTGTTCTTTTGACAACAATTAGAATTTAACCAGTTTAAATTATGCCTTAGGATACTAAAACCTAATAGAGTTTGAATTTGTTTTGCCAACAACGACCCAGTGAGACGATCTGACGTTGGGGCAGGTATAAGAATGCTGACATTTTGAAAACTGGTCAGAAAACAGCTGCTGTAGAGAGAGCAATTGCCCATCTAACATCGTGCCCTTAAAGAAATCAGAAAAACCCCTCTCTACCAAAGATACTTTTTCATGTAAAGTCTATTCGTAGTGAAAATAACAAAGATAACCCAGGTGATCAGCAGCAGGAAAACGGAATACAGCGGGGAAGACAAAGACAGTGTAGTTTTGAGATTAAGTAATTTTAATAAGTGCCTCTTTGGAAGAGCATTTCCAATTTTATAGAATTGGGGTCAGATAGTAAGTAGTATAAAGAAAGAGGGACATGGACTGGAGAGTTTTTTGTTTAATGTTCACTATTAGAGTTAGAAAAGTAAATTGATATTTTTTCTTTGAATAGTGGAATTTGAAAGTTCTATCACTCACGTTTTAACAGATTACAAGGCGAGTTTTTCTAGGTGCTTGGTTTAATTAGCAGAGGGGTTCGACCACCGCGATATAACTTGCACTAGAGTCTGATCTTGTTCCAGTTCCAACTATAGTCTTCCAAACATTTACAAACATATTTATTCTTCTGTCAATCTCTTTTATCACTGTAGAATCAATTACAGCATCACATATGTATACAAGAAGTCACTTGCCAATCTGAGATGGCAGTTGAGAAAGGTAAAAGCTGCCACAGTCCCAGAGTACCACTGAACTGCTTTCTCAGACAAAGGTAACTATCGGAGACTTTAATCAGAAGGGTACCATGCCTCTGGTACAGGGCAAAATTGAGAACATAGAACATTATAGTGCAGTACAGGCCCTTCGGACCTCAACGTTGTCCCGACTTATGAAACCAATCTGAAGCCCATCTAACCTACATTATTCCATTCTTGTCCATATGCCTATCTAATGACCACTTAAATGCCCTTAAAGTTGGTGAGAAGGTAGGAGCTTCATGCTGTGCATTGCAAACTAGCCATCCAGCCAATTGAGTTAACCAAACCCCTGGCAGAAGAGAAAAGGACACAGAAAAACAAATCAATAGATGAATGGCTGCGAGCAGTTTGATATTTGGAGGATGAAGTACGTTGCATCAAAAGATAGAAGATGGGAGTAGGCCAAACCCTCAAACCTGCTCCTTCATTCAACAGGGTTGATTATCAGACACAAATCCCAAATCCTGCCCCCCCACCCCAATACAGTATCTATCTTCTTCTTGGAAACACAATGGTTTTGGCCAGAACCACTTTCTGTGGTACTTAGTGCCACAGACTCACCACTCTGAGTGAAGACATTTTTCCTCTCAGTTGTAAAAGTTTTATTGTTTATCCTTAAACTATAACCCCTAGTCCTGGTCAATCGACTCAATCTCTCCTCTTATGTCAGACCTGTCATCTGAGCAAACAATCTGGTAAACCTTCACTGCACTCCCTTGATGACAAGAGCATCCTTCCTCAGATTTAGAGGTCAAAACTGCACACAGTTTTCTACATGTGACCTCACCAACATCCTGTATTAATAACAACCCTCTTTTGCCATCTACTTGAAGCATTAAGAGACTAAAAATTGTTCTGTACTTACCACTGTGGATGCGTAAGTGCTCCTTTAGATGATGCTTGTATTTAAATGCTTTTCCACATTCAGTGCACTTGAATTTCCGGTTCCCACCTGTCTGCGTTACAACATGGCGCTTACATGCGAATGAAAAGAGAATGGTCTGAATAAAAATCCTTGTAACAGGTATTTTAGATTTACCAAAAAAAGTTACATAGCCTCCAAATTTCAGTGACCAACTCTATTCAGAACTCTTCAGATGTCCAACAAGTCACACCTGCATGCACCAAGACCCGGATAATATCTAATCCAGTTTTTGCTATTAAGTGGAAAGAACATATGTACTGTCTAACCAAGATAATTACTATCTGTAACAAGAAAGTACAACTATCACCTCTTGATAGTCAACAACGTTACCATTGTCTAGATATCACCACCAATATTCTGGCAAAGATGTATCCTTGACAAGAAACTGAACTGGACTTTAGATTAGATTAGATTACATTAGATTAGATTACATTACAGTGTGGAAACAGGCCCTTCGGCCCAACAAGTCCACACTGACCCGCCGAAGCGCAACCCACCCATACCCCTATATTTACCCATTACCTAACTCTATGGGCAATTTAACATGGTCAATTCACCTAACCTGCACATCTTTGGGATTGTGGGAGGAAACCGGAGCACCCGGAGGAAACCCACGCAGACACGGGGAGAATGTGCAAACTCCACACAGTCAGTCGCCTGAGGCGGGAAATGAACCCGGGTCTCAGGCGCTGTGAGGCAGCAGTGCTAACCACTGTGCCACCGTGCCGCCCATTAAAGTAGGCTATTAAAGTAGGCCCATTAAAGTGGACCTATTAAAGTAGGCTAGATTTAACACATTCCCTGCCCCTCATCCCCATTACAATGTCAGTCACAGGCCATCCAAAAAAGTCAGCTGCCCCACAGCCATTTTATGCTCCTTAATGCTTCAATCAAATATTACCTTGATGGCAGAGGCAATCCTGCTTGCCTTACAAGTTCAGCTCTTCTATTCACGTTTTCATCAAGGCTGTAATGAGGTCAGGATCTGAGTGGTCTGGTGGAACCCAAACTGAGTGTCATTGAGAGATGTTAAGGGGTTAATTTACTCTGCTGCCCTTCAAGAAATTTGATGTTCCGGGGGTAGGATGGTCTGTTTCTCTAGGTGGAAGTGAGTACTGCAGATGCTGGAGATTACAGTCGACAGTATGGTGCTGGAAAAGCAGAGCAGATCAGGCAGCACCCAAGGAGCAGGAAAATCGATGTTTTGGGTAAAAGCCCTTCATTCCTTGGGCAAGAGCCCTTGCTATTAAGGAATGATCTACATCACATTGTTTCCGGAAATAATCAAATCATGACATAGTGTCTTGAGTGACATGTGACTATAGGGGAGTGGCTGGGGGTTGCCTTGTGGGCATTACTGACTATAATGTGAAATCTTGTAGAAAGGAAGAACTGGTCCCTTTGTTCAGGGATATCTCTTGACACGGCTTTCCAAACATTGCAAAGATTATTAAGGGTTCCTCCAAAGCTTGTACTTACTTAATTAAATTTTGGCTGTTCACAGAAGTTGGCGTATTGCAGTTGGACCGAATGTGGAAGAATCTCAAGAAAGAGAACCTAACAATTGAACTGGTTATTGCAGACTAAGTGCTATTTGAGAACAGTGTCAATGACCATTCCCATCACTTTCATGATGAGCAAGAGTGAACAGATAAGCTAGTAATTGGCTAGGTTTGATGTGTCCTGCTTTTGTGGATAGTACAGACTTGGCTAATTTTCTACCTTGCCAATGATCATGTTGTAGCAGCACTGGACAGTTTGCGTAGAGATGACCAGAAGTCTTCTTTACTGTTGATAGAATACTGTCAAGGCCCAGTATTTATCCAGAGTCTTCAACCATTTCTCAATATCACATGGAGTGAATCGGTTGGGTTAAAGGCTGGTTTCTGTTGTGCTGGGGTCTCAACATGAGGCCAAGATGAACCATCCACAGGACACTCCTGACTAAAGATGGTTGTAATTGCTTAATGGATGTGCAGGGCTCCTACATCTGGAGAATAGAGTTATTTTGTGGAGACTCTATTTCTATCAGTTGCTTAATTTTCCACCAACACTTAACTGGATGTGAAGACTATAGAACTTAAATCTGGTCCACCATGGCCTGATTACCATCAGACAGAGGATTATCGAATGAAGAATGTTGGGAAGAGGCCAGGAAATACACTGGGTGTACCTAAAAAGTGAGATGCAATCCTGGTGAAGCTACAAGACAGGGTTAGCCGAATGTTGTAGGCAAAACAAAATGAACTGTCAACCAATTGGTCAAATAAAAGGATAAAGACAAAGCATTACAAACACTTCAGCATGAAGGGCTGAGTAGATAGTTCGGCTTGCCTAATCTTGAAGTGCCAACTATCAAAGATGCTAATTTTAGTTTGATTCACTGCCGGGTGATATTAAAAAAAAACTATTGAACACACTGGATACAGTAAAGATTATGGGACCCGACAACACCTGGATGCAGTGCTAAAAACCTGTGCTTCAGAACTGGCTTAGTTTCTAGCTAAGCTTTGAAGTATAACTACAATACTTGCATCTATGCAAAAAGCAGAAGACTGTCTGGGTATGTCCTGTTCACTAAAACTATAAAGATCCATTCTTGCCAATTATCATTCCATTAGCCTTCTTTTAAATCATTAAAATGATGGAAAATGGTGTCAGAAGCGTTATCAAGTAGCACTTACTAACAATCTGCTCAATGGTGTGGAGTTTGGATTCCACTCAGACCACACCATGTCCTTGATGTACACATGGACAAGAACTGAACTTCAATGCTAAGCTGAAAGTCACTGTCTGGACAGCAATCACTGTTTGACAGAGAGTCACATTATAGAACAAACAAAATCACAAGTCAATAAACATCAGTAATAAAACTCTTTACTAGCGAGCACAAAGGAAGGTGCTGGTAGGAGCCAATCATTTGTTACAGATGTTCTTTAGTTGTTTTATTAATAACCTTACTACCATAATAAAGCCCAAAATAAATAGTGAGAATGTTGTCTGACAGTTGTTGTGTTCCATACAGTTTGCAAATCTTCAGATACTGAATTGCCCTGTCCATATCCAGAAAGATCTAATAATATTCAGGCTTGAGCTGTAACTGGCAAGTCACATTCATGTAACATGCGCTAGGAAGGCAATGACCATCTCCTAAAAGAATGACACTGTCTGCCCACAATATTATTCAGCATGACCACAATAATCCCCCACTATCGGCATCCTAAGGGACACAATGGATCAGAATCTGAACTGCATCCACCATATAAATACTGTGACTAGAAGAGTAAGTCAGAGGGTGGAAATTCTAGAGCGAGTAACAATCTCCTGTCTCCCTGAAGCCTTTCTGCCACCAGTCAGGTATATGACGAATGCAGCTCCACAATACACAAGAGGCTGAACAACATATGGGACAATACCAACTTAACTGGCATCTTATCCACTATGGTCAGAGACAAAAAAAAACTGCAGACGCTGGAATCCAAAAAACAGACGGGAGGCTGGAAAACACAGCAAAATAGGCAGCTTCAGGAGGTGGAGAAGTTGACGTTTTGGGTGTATCACTTCTTCAGAACAGAGGGTGATTGTAGGGGGAGCTGCAAACAAAGGGGGTGTTGGGAGCAGAGTGGCGAAGAGGGGGGAGGTGAAGATAGGTAGAGGGTACAACTTGGGTCATCAGTGGGAGCCTCGTCCATGGTCAGAAGGAACCACACCATAAATTGGAGCAACACCACCTCATCTTCCACCTAAGCGGCCTAAAGCACAGAGGACTCAACATTGAGTTCTCCAACTTCAAATAGCCTCCTTTCCTATCCCCAAACTCCCTTCCCAGGCCCTCCGCAACCCTTCCACCAACCAGATTCATTCCTTCCATTGACCAACCAGGTCATACCCTCTACCTGTCTTTTCCTATCCCCAGTTTAACACCTTGTCCCTGCCACCCCCTTTATCTACAGCTTCCCTTACATACGCTCCCAGGTCCCAAAGAAGGGTTACACTTGAAATGTCCTAATGCTGCCTGGCTTGCTGTGTTCTTCTAGCCTTCTGTCTGTCTATCTCATCCACTACCAGCATACAATAATCAGGGACCAATGTGGTACAGTGCTAGTGTCCTTAACTCTGATCCAGAAGGCACAGACTGAAGAGGTGCTCCAGAGGTGGCACATCATGTCTAAAAAGATTGATTTTAAAAATCTACAAAGCAGCAGTGTGTACCATCCAAACTTCACTGCAGCAACTTACCAAGGCTTCAACAGCACAAACCAACCTGAACCTCTACAGCCGAGGAGGACAAGGGCAGACGTTAACAAACACCATCAAATTTCCCTCTGAATAGGTTCTATTCATTGGATACTCAGGAGGTCAAACTCCTGGAACTTCTAACCTACTGAATGCTACTATTGAAACACCTGAACCACATGACTACTGCAGTTCAAGAACATATCACAATTAACTGCTCAAGCGCAGTTAGGGATAGGCAATAAATGCCAAACCTTCCAGCAACATCCAAATCTCAAGGAAGATTTTAACAGGTGCTGGAAAATATTGTTTCTATATTTTAATCTGAACTACTCTACAAGTGCTAGATGGATCTTGGACAAGGCTGATAGGGATCTTACATGATTAGATTAGATTAGATTAGATTACTTAGTGTGGAAACAGGCCCTTTGGCCCAACAAGTCCACACCGACCCGCCGAAGCGCAACCCACCCAGACCCATTTCCCTACATTTATCCCTTCACCTAACACTACGGGCAATTTTAGGCGGGAATTGAACCCGGGTCTCTGGCGCTGTGAGGCAGCAGTGCTAACCACTGTGCCATCCTGACTTGGAAAGAAAAATTCAACTCATTGAGCATTAATTGTGTTATTTATTTTACTCAAGCCAATCACGTGAAATGATGGGAGGAAAAAAAGATGCCAAAAAGGGCCCGAAAAGCAAAAAAAAAAAAAAAAAAATTTTTGATAACAAACACTCCTTATGAGACCAGGAGGTACAATGTTGATTCCACATATGGACTGCAGTGATTCAAGGAGGCAGTTCATCACCACCTTCTCAAGGGCAATGAGGGACAGGCAATAAATGCTGACCGAACCAGCAACACCTCTACCCCATGGGTTAAATTTTTAAAAGTCTGTGGGGAAAGGTTGTTCCTACATATAAGCTATTCAAGAGATGCACTGGCATTCCAGGATGGGAGTATTTCAATACCTCTTGCAAAGTTTTCAAGCATTTCAAGGCAACTCAACAGTCTGTGCACTCTGAAATACTGCAGGGACAAAGGAGGGCGAAAGGAATCTTCTCAGGACCTGTCTTGACCTATTGTTCTCATGAAACTGGTGTATGCACTCTCAGTTTCAGAGCTACATGACAATAGTGCCATGATGTAGGTGTACATTCTCACTGACGCTTTTTCCCTCATGGTGTTGAGGGAGTTTGGTATAGCTGCTTTAACATTTGTTGATTTAAAGACATGGGTATGTCCTTTTATACTGAGGCAGGTGATGCCTGCCAGATGAGCATATTAATTACAAAAACAAATCAAGTCTGAACCCAACTCATTCGCCCTAGAAGCTATATAGTCCTGCCTGGCAGACAAGCAAGAGGCTGGAAAAACAGAGCAAGCCAGGCAGCATCACGAGGCAGAAAAGTCAACGTTTCAGGTCCTGAAGAAGGGTTACACCTGAAAAGCTGGACTTCTCCACATCCTGATGCTGCCTCGCTTGCTGTGTTCTTCCAGCCTTCTGCTGGTCTACCTTGGATTGCAGCATCTGTAGTCTTTTTGCCTCTAATAAAGTTCTCCTCGGCCTGTTCAATATATTGCTCCATCCTCCTCTCAGGGAAGGATCTCACCTTATCATCAAAGAACTGCTCTCGTTTTCCCATTTTGTCCTTACTCAGGACATCCCCCACTTTTTTTGGCACAAGCAGTAATGGGTGCCGCATACCACAATGAAGCAGGACACCCCACGTGGACTATCGTCAAATGCACCAGATCTGCCCAGGCATCAAAACTTCATCGACAAGTTATCTAGGTTTGTTTCACTATGGCCCTGGTGAAAGAGTGAGCAGCACTGCACCTTTGTACTCCATCTGTGGATTTCTGAAATGTGTCACAGGCCAGGCTTGGAAGGAGTACCCTGGTCTTCCAGCAGCTGTCCTGTCCAAGGGCTTTCAAAAGGCAGGCACCAGAGAATGCTAAATATATGAGATTTGTATCTCCGAAAGGGGGTCACAGTTAGCTCAGCTGGCTCGATGACTAGTTTGCAATGAAATGCAACACCAACATTGCAGATCATTTACCACATGGGCTGAGATTACCATGAAGGTCCCTCCTCCTTCTCAAACTCGCACCTCACCTGAGGCAAAGTGACCCTCAAATTCAACCATCTCCAGTCACCTCTAAGAGCACAGCCCTATGGTCCTCTAGGAAAATGGTGACTTTACCTTTATCATGGTATCTCCCAGGATATTTGGTGCAGACCTCCAAAATTTGACTTTGACAATCACAAATTATTTTAACATTAAGGGAGTGGAATCCCTTCCTATTCACAAAACTACTAGTTGATGACTGAGCACTTTCAAAGCAACAAAAATGCAATTTTAACACCTAAGAAACCCATTGATGGAGAATCCTCATGCCCTAGCTATTTGACTCTCTATTCAGTTAACCTTAAATGATGAGGTCGGTTCTTCAGTATGACATCAGTAACATCCTGAACTCATAAATGGAGGAATTGGGAGATGCCACAAAGGTCCCCAGTTTCTCCCTAAAATGAGCTGCGAGTATATTGCATCCAAAGCTTTCACTACGACATTGTGTGTTAAAAGGAATGCTCCAATTCAGAGGCTGGCTGTCCTCCAAGGAAGTGGAAAAGATCTTGTGCACTAAAAAACAAAGATACATGACAACACAAATAATCCTACACAGGCACATGAGATGGTTGGCTGTCTTTCAGTGTAAAACAATCTGCCAAAAACATGTGTCCTGGATGGACCTCAACTCCAAAGCAGATGCTGTGAAACCACAGAGTGGCAGCTGAGTTGGGTCAAGATGGAGCATGAATATTGCTGTGAGGCTGGTGCTTTGATGCTGGTAAAATTGGGCAAGGTCAGCATGGTTTCATCAAGGGGAGGTCATGCCTGACAAATATGCTAGAATTATTTGAGGAAGCAACCAGCAGGTTAGACCAAGGACAGCCAATGGATGTTATCTACCTGGATTTCAACAAGGCCTTTGACAAGGTGCCACACAAGAGGCTGAGTAAGACAAAAAAAAACTAGGAGAAAGTGAGGACTGCAGATGCTGGAGATCAGAGCTTAAAAATGTGTTGCTGGAAAAGCGCAGCAGGTCAGACAGCATCAAAAGAACAGGAGTATTGATGTTTCGGGCATAAGCCAGAAGAAGGGCTTATGCCCGAAACGTTGATTCTCCTGTTCCTTTGATGCTGCCTGACCTGTTGCGTTTTTCCAGCAATACATTTTTAAGCTGAGTAAGACAAGAGCCTATGGTGTTAGAGGTAAGATGCTAGCATGGATAGAAGCTTGGCGGTCTGGCAGAAAGCAGAGAATGGGGATGAAAGGGTCTTTCTCAGGTTGGCAGGCTGACAAGTGGTGTTCTACAAGACTCTGTTGGGACCACAATTTCTCACTGTATACATTAACAATTTAGATGAAGAAACGGAGTACATTCTGGCTAAATTGCGGACCTTACAAAGATAATTGGAAGAACAGGTAGCATTGAGGCAGCAGGGTGGCTGCAGAAGGATTTGGACAGGTTATGAAAGTGGGCAAAGTAGTGGCAGTTGGATTAAACATGGGAACATGTGAGGTCATGTGAGGAAGAACAGAGGCATGGACTACTTTATAAATGGGACAAAATTCAGAAACCTGAAGTGCAAAGAGACTAGGGAGTCCAGTCCAGGATTCTCTCAACGTAAACTTGCAGGTTCAGTCAGGGGTTAGGAAGGCAAATACAATGATGGCATTTATTCAGACAAGATTTGAATATAAAAGCATGGATGTATTTATGAGGCTCTATAAGGCTCTGGTAAGGCTACATTTGGAGTATTGTGCACAGTTTGGGGCCCCATATCTCAGGAAGAATGAACTCCTCCTGGAGCATGTTCAGAGGAGGTTCACAAGAACACTCATAGGAATGAAAAGCTTCACGTGCGAGGGTCAAGTAAATTCCTAACAGGAAATCCATTACTTCCAAATAATTTATTGAAATTTTTTAAACTCTGCAACAAAATCTTTCACATAATTTCATTTTCCACTAACTGTCAGAAGGGCTCCATTATTTGGTTTGTAGCAGCTTTTGAAATGCATGCAGATTTATAGCTAAGCTCGAGCCATGCCCACTGATTATATCAGTGTTTCTTGATGGTAGGAAAGTGGCAATCTAAAATACTGGATACAATCAAGTCTTGATGACATCTTCATTAAGACACCCTCACTGACATGAGGACTGCAATTGCACAGTCAATTGAACTGAACAGCTCAAAAACATCTTGGAGCATGTTTCAGGGTACATTCAACATGTGATAGTTGTGTTCAATTTTGCTTTTTCAATACTACTCAAAGATGGACTGTTTTTGGTAGGAAACTCCAACTCTCAGCATCTGTGTGCATATATCATAGTTTGAAATTAGCAAAAGAACTCAGTGATCAATGTAGCATACACGAACCACTAACACTGCTTACTTTCCCTTCAGCAATTGTGAATCTAATCCATCACTTCATGGATTTCTGAGACATTCTTGTTACAGCAATTTTATTTATCCATACACTGCGTTCTATTCTCTTCACTCCAATTCTACAATAGTACTCCTTCTTTTGTTCCAACACTGGAAACCAACCTTTCAGTCACTATGAATTTGTTCTTAGCAGCTCTCTCCCCTAAATAAATCAACATACCACTTACTCCCTTTGTTCAAAAGCCTTCTTAAAAGCCAACAACCTGTGCAATTTACTCACCACCTTTGCTTCCCCTCTCAAGCGCTGTGAACTGCATCACACAATATATATGCTGTAAAAAAAATGCAAGCTATTTTTAATCAATACTTTTGCCCATAGAGACTGGCCATTTTCTATTCCTTCAGTCCTTTGGGAACTGTCCAGCTGGCTTGAGATACAAACATCAATAAGCACCTCCAGAGGAAATCCCACAGATCAGAATCCCTTCAGACACACATACTAATATGCTGGATTCGCCATTGAGTTGTTCAATGCAAGTTTAAAAAAAAGTCAGGGAAATGCTCCCTGAGAAATGATAAACCCAAGCAACAAATCCCCAGACTGGAGTCAAGTTCACCTTTTCCAAGTGGGCAATCTGTCTCTCTGTCTGACACCCCACCAACAGGCACCACTGATTGCAAACATGATTAATAAATAATGGGAGGGGGAAAGGAGGGAGAGAGGGAGGGAGGGGAAAGGGAAAGAAAAAGGGAAAAAAGGCACCACTGTTGCAAACATGATTAATAAATAATGGGAGGGGGAAAGGAGGGAGAGAGGGAGGGAGGGGAAAGGGAAAGAAAAAGGGAAAAAAGGAAGGAAAAAGGAAGGAAGGAAAAAAGGAAGGAAGGAAGGAAAGGAGGAAAGGAAGGGAAGAAAGGAAGGGAAGAAAGGAAGGGAAGAAAGGAAGGGAAGAAAGGAAGGGAAGAAAGGAAGGGAAGAAAGGAAGGGAAGAAAGGAAGGGAAGAAAGGAAGGGAAGAAAGGAAGGGAAGAAAGGAAGGGAAGAAAGGAAGGGAAGAAAGGAAGGGAAGAAAGGAAGGGAAGAAAGGAAGGGAAGAAAGGAAGGGAAGAAAGGAAGGGAAGAAAGGAAGGGAAGAAAGGAAGGGAAGAAAGGAAGGGAAGAAAGGAAGGGAAGAAAGGAAGGGAAGAAAGGAAGGGAAGAAAGGAAGGGAAGAAAGGAAGGGAAGAAAGGAAGGGAAGAAAGGAAGGGAAGAAAGGAAGGGAAGAAAGGAAGGGAAGAAAGGAAGGGAAGAAAGGAAGGGAAGAAAGGAAGGGAAGAAAGGAAGGGAAGAAAGGAAGGGAAGAAAGGAAGGGAAGAAAGGAAGGGAGAAAGGAAGGGAGAAAGAAAGGAAGGAA
>NC_057714.1:88308583-88346136 GCF_004010195.1 Chiloscyllium plagiosum | reverse complement strand
AAGGAAGGAAGGAAGGAAGGAAGGAAGGAAGGAAGGAAGGAAGGAAGGAAGGAAGGAAGGAAGGAAGGAAGGAAGGAAGGAAGGAAGGAAGGAAGGAAGGAAGGAAGGAAGGAAGGAAGGAAGGAAGGAAGGAAGGAAGGAAGGAAGGAAGGAAGGAAGGAAGGAAGGAAGGAAGGAAGGAAGGAAGGAAGGAAGGAAGGAAGGAAGGAAGGAAGGAAGGAAGGAAGGAAGGAAGGAAGGAAGGAAGGAAGGAAGGAAGGAAGGAAGGAAGGAAGGAAGGAAGGAAGGAAGGAAGGAAGGAAGGAAGGAAGGAAGGAAGGAAGGAAGGAAGGAAGGAAGGAAGGAAGGAAGGAAGGAAGGAAGGAAGGAAGGAAGGAAGGAAGGAAGGAAGGAAGGAAGGAAGGAAGGAAGGAAGGAAGGAAGGAAGGAAGGAAGGAAGGAAGGAAGGAAGGAAGGAAGGAAGGAAGGAAGGAAGGAAGGAAAGGAAAGGAAAGGAAGGAAAGGGTGAGAGAGGAGGATAGCACGAAAGAGAGACAGCGAGCAAGAGAGCTAAAAACGGAGAGCATGTTGTCATGGGCCTGGTGTCAAGGATTGCTTAAGGCTCAAACACTACATCACTGAAGTGTTTCCCTCCTCATTCTTGAACAAAAATAGAAGTGCAGGGGTAAACAGATGTGCTTTTGCATAATTTGAACTAGTAAGGCTCTGGCTTGAGGGGCTTCGGAGAGCAGTGGCTCAGCAAGAAGGTAAGCTCAGTTAAGGACCTTTTAATTTTCCTTTCTAGTTTTACAGCAGTTAGGGCAGTCACATGTTCCTCCTGGGGCATGTGGGAGCTAAGGGAGACTTTCATCATCCCTGATGATTACACCTGTGGAAGTGAACCCAGCTGCAGCTCCTGGGAGCCCATGTTTGGGAGCTGAAGCTGGAGGCACTCAGGATCATCAGAGATGCTGAGTGCTTCATAAGTAAGACTTTTAGTGAGGTGGTCACACCTAAGGTGCAGGCAGAGTGTAGCTGGGTGACCACCAGGAAATGGCAAAGGGAGTAGGCAGAAAATCCCCTATGGCCATTCCCCTCAAAAACAAGTATACTGTTTTGGATACTGTTGGGGATGATGACCATTCAGGGGTACAGAGCAGTAGCCAGGTTGGTGGCACTACGACTGGCTGAGGCACAACAGGAAAGAGTAACAATAAACAGGACCTTAAATGATCAGAGACTCCATAGTTAGGGGAACAGATAGAAGATTCTGTGGCAGCAAACAGGAATTCAGGATGGTGTGTTGCCTCCCTGGTGCCTGGGTCCAGGATGTCTCAGAGTGGCTGCAGAACATTCTCAAGGGGGAGGGGGAGCAACCAGAAGTCATTGTGCATGTGGGCAAATGACATAGGTAGAAATAGGGATGAGGTCCTGCAGAGTGATTATGGAGAGCTAGAAAAAGAAGTCATTGGTGATAATCTCCATATTACTTCTAGTGCCACTTGCTAGTGAGGGTAAGAACAAGAGGTTATGGCAGATGAATGGGTGGCTGAAGAATTGATATGGGGGGAGGGATTCAGATTTTCAGATCACTGGGATCATTTCTGGGGCAGAGGTGACCTGTTCAAGAGGTACGGGCTGCACCTGAACTGGAGGGGTATCAATATCTTGGCCCCCAGTACTACAAGGGAGGGTTTAAACTAGATTGGCAGGGCGTTGGAATCTTCAACAGAAGGGAGACAAATGCGAGGCTCAAGGGAGATACAGAAATCAGAAATAGGCTGGAACATGACAGGGAGCAAGAAATGCCCGATGGATTAAATTACATCTATTTTAATGCAAGAGGGCTAATGAATGCAGGATAGGTATGTGGGACTGGGATATTATAGCCATTACAGAAACATGGCTAAGGGAGGGACAGTACTGGATGCTTAATGTGCCAGGGTATGGGTGCTTTAGGCTGGACGGAGGTGGTGGAAGGAGGAGTTGCATTTTTGATTAAAATAGAGTGTCACAGCAGTAATCAGACTTGAAATAACTGAAGGATTATCCAGTGAGGCTTTGTGGGTGGAGTTAAGAAATAAGAAGAGCATGGTGACATTATTGGGGTTGTATTATAGGCCTCTAAAGAGTCAACAGGAATTAGAGGAACAAATATGCAAGGAGACTGGGGAGACTTGCAGGAGCAAGAGGGTTGTCATAGTTGGGCATTTTAATTTTCCTAAAATAGACTGGAACTACCAGAGTATTAAGGGCTAAGATGGGGTGGAATTTGATAAATGCGCTCAGAAAAGTTTCATCAAGCAGTATATAGAGGGTCCTACTCAGGAAGGGGCAAAACTCAACCTACTCTTGGGAAATAGGGCAGGGCAGGTGACGGAGGAGATAGTGGAGGAGCACTTTGGGATCAGTGACTGTAATTCTATTAATTTAAAAATAATTATGGAGAGGGACAAAACTGGTTCAGGTTCTAAATTGGACCAAGGAGAATGTTGACAGGAGCTTGCAGGGGTTGATTGGAAGAGTGTGTTTGCAGGCACAGGGACCTCTGGCAAGTGGGAGGCCTTTAAAAGTAAGGTAGCGAGACTTCAAGATGTATATGTGAAGGGCAAAGTTGGCAGGAATAGGGAACCCTGGATGGCAAGACACATTGAGGCTTTGACCAGAAAAAAGGTGGCATGGCTCAGGTACAGGCAGCTGGGATCAAGGGAATCTCTGGAGGTATACTGGGAATACAGGAATTTACTGAAGGAAATCAGGAGAGCGAAAAGGAGGCACAAGATAGCCTTGGCTGAGAAGATTAGGATGAATCCAAAGAGGTACTTTAAATATATTAAAGGAAAAAGAATAACGCGAGAGAAAATAGGGCTCCTCAAGGACCAAAGTAGACATGTATATTAGAAACACAGGAGATGGGTGAGATTCTCAATGAATACTTCTCCTCCATATTTACCATGGAGAAAGACAAGATGATTTGGGAATTTGGGGAAGTTAGTGGTGATATCTTGGGGACAGTCCATATCACAATAGAGATGGTGTTTAATATATTAGAATTATGAAGATGGATTAATCTCCTGGTCCTGAACAGATATATCCAATAACACTGCAAGAGGCTAGAGAAGAAATTACAGGGGCCCTGGCTGATTTTTTGCATCATCATTAGCCACAGGGGAGGTCCTGGAAGATTGAAGGGTAGCGAATATTGAGCCATTATTCAAGAAGGGCTGCAAAGAAAAGCCTGGGAACTATAGATCAGTAAGCTTAACATCCAGGGTGGGTAAGTTACTTGAGAAGATTCTGAGGGATAAGACATACATGTATGTTGAAAGACAGGGTTTGATTAGGAGTAGTCAGCGTGGCTTTGTGTGAGAGAGATCATGCCTCACAAATTTCTCAGGAGTTCTTTGATGAACAGACCAGGAAGGTTGATGAGGCAGGGCAGTAGACATGGTCTATATGGATTTTAGTAAGGCCTTTGATAAGGTCCCACATAGTAGGCTGCTCTGGAAGGTTAGATTGCATGAAATCTAGGGCAAGCTGGCAAATTGGATACACAATTGGCTTGATGGCAGGAAGAAGAGGGTAATAGTGGAAGGATGCTTGTCGGACTGGAGGCCTGTGACTAGTGGAGTGCCTCATGGGTCTGTGCTGGGTTCATTACTGTTTGTTATCTACAGCAAATGATTTGGACAAGAATATACAAGGCATGACTACTAAGTTTGCTGAAGACACTAAAAAATAGGCGGTATAGTGGACAATGAAGAAGGTTATCAGAAATTGCAGCAGGACCTTGATCAACTGGGGAAGTGGACCAAGAAATGGCAGATGGAGTTTAATATATCTAAGTGTGAAGCCTTGCATTTTGGAAGATCAAATCAAGGTAGGAATTTAATGGTGAATGGTAGGGCCTTAAAGATTGTATTGGAACAGTTTCACAGTTCTCTGAAAACTGAATTACAGGTGGACAGGGCAGTGAAGGCGGCTTCTGGCACACTGGCCTTAGCCAGTCAGGGCATCAAGTATACAAATTGGGAAGTTATGTTGCAGTTGTACAGGACATTAGTGAGGCCGCACTTGGAGTATTGTGTTCAGTTTTGGTCACCTTGTTCTTGGAAGGATATTATGAAACTGCAAAGAGTGCAGAAGAAATTTACAAGGATGTTGCCTGGACTCCATGGTCTCAGCTATAGAAAGAGGTTGGACAAGCTAGGACGTTTTTTCTTTAGAGCGTGCTGTAGGACTCGATGAGAGCCAGAGAACGAGTGAGAGAACAAATGAATTTTAACAAAAGCAGCCATGTAAATACTGTGGCCACAAGAGCAGGTTAAGGCTTGGAATTCAGTGAATAACTTGAATTCCAATTTGATGACGGCAGTCCAGCAACACTTAAGCTGATACTATCAAAGGACAACGATGTCTGCCTTAAGGATAACTGTGGCACCAAACTTCAACATTCACTCTGTCCACTACCAACACACATTGGCAGCATTAAAATAAACAAAGATGCACTGCTGCAACTCAGCAAAGGATCTGTTGGCAGCCAACTCACAATCTCTACCACCCAGAAGGGCAAGGTCAGCAGACACACTAGAACACCACCAGCTTCAAGGTCCATTTCAAACCAGATACACTTCACAAAGAAATTTGCCATCCTTATTTGGATTGGTCTACATGTCTTCATACTTACAGCAATAGGACCAATTCTTAATCACCCTTTGAAATGGCAAAGCAAACTAATCAGTTCAACAGCATTTAGGCATGGGCAACACATGCTACACTTGTCACCAATGTTCTCATCTCACAAAAAGAAACAACAAAAGCCATTCTACAGATGCATCGGTCAGTCAACATTCCACACTACAAAGGACAGAGATAACCAAATAAGGCAGGGCGAGTTAGACAGGGCAGAAGAGAATAGAATAAATTCAAAGCGTTATGAGATTTTTAAAAATAAATTTTAAAACAAACATTATGCTGGAAATGCTCAGTAGATCAGGCACCATCATGGAGCAAAGAAAATCAGCAACATACAAAGGCCAGAACTGGAAAACTCACACAAATGAGTTATTGAGGAAGTTAAACACAATACAGGAGAATTTTAAACTGAAGGTCGTAAAGGCCTAGAAGCCAATGTACTTCAACGAGCTCTGGGGTGAAAAGTGAACAGAATTTTTTGCAAGTTAGGATCTGAGCAGAATTTTGGATGAGCTTATATTTATAGAAGGTGAAAAGATGGGAAACCAAACAGGTGAGTGTATGAATTCAAATCTGGATGTAACACAAGAATTGATGGAATTCCAGAAGATGGTGGGCTGAGGCAAATGTGAATTTTGGAAAAAGAAAATCCCACAGCAAAATGAAACAAAACCATATTTCAAAGTTATGGTAGTGAACATGCCTTACCAATCAACAGGGTTCAATAAACAAGTTTGGTACAGATAAATAATCAATAACACTTGCTAATATGACTTGTACATGAATACTTAATTGCCACTTTCAAATTACCTGATCTCGTCCTGACTTATGTGAAGCCATGTGACGATCCAGTTGTGTCCTGTAGGCAAAAGTGTAGCTGCAAATGGAGCAGCTGAAGTTGTCTTCATTTTTTTCATGCCGATATTTAATGTGCTCTTTAAGAGAAGTCAAGCGCTTGTAGCCTCTATCACAATATGGGCAGGTAAGTAGCTGAGCAAAAGCATCTGGTGTTCCTAAAAACATAAAATAATACCATGTAAATCCTCAATTCTAATATATTTCTAAGATAGAACTGGCTACTGTAATGTTAGGCTCTGGTCTAACATTATGGTTCCAAAGTAACGGAAACTGCATTAAAGGTAACCAAATTAACACAACTGTTCTCAGGGTAATAATAGATATTAAACATAAAATACATAGATTTGATCAAATACTTGCAAATAAATCACACACAAACATGGATGGTACCAAACTTTTCTTCCCTCTTTCCTAGTTAAAATAAATGTTAACTACATTTTAGCTTGTAGATACTGCAAAAATATATATTACAGCTTGTGTCGCATCTAAAAGGTTAAAAACTAAGATGATCATGGTACTATTTTGATCCAGCTAAGTGAAGGGCCTTTTCCCTCTGCAATAGAAACCAATTTCAGAACATTGGAGGAAATATGCCGCAACCTTTAAAAGGGAAAACACAGCTTTACCTGAATGATCATATAGAATGAGAGTATATTGAAAAATAAGACATTCTGTTAAAACCTTTTGTCATGCATTGACCAAGTTATTTGCAAGGAGTAGTCATAGCGTCATGGAGATGTACAGCATGGAAACAGACCCTTCAGTCCAACCCATCCATGCCGACCAGATATCCCAACCCAATCTAGTCCCACCTGCCAGCACCTGGCCCATATCCCTCCAAACTCTTCCTATTCATATACTCATCCAAATGCATTTTAAATGTTGCAGTTGTACTAGCCTCCAGCACTTCCTCTGGCAGCTCATTCTACGCATGTACCACCCTCTGTGTGAAAAGCTTGCCCCTTAGGTCTCTTTTATATCTTCCCCCTCTCACCCCAAACCTATGCCCTCTAGTTCTGGACTGCCCCACCCCTGGGAAGAGAGTTTGTCTATTTATCCTATCCATGCCCCTCATGATTTTGTAAACCTCTATAAAGGTCACCCATAAGCCTCCGATGCTAGAAAAACAACCCTAATCTATTCAGTCTCTCCCTATAGCTCAAATCCTCCAACCCCGGTAACATCTTTTCTGAACCCTTTCAAATTTCACAACATCTTTCTGACAGGAAGGAGACCAGAATTGCACGCAATATTCCAACAGTGGCCTAACCAATGTCCTGTACAGCCGCAACATGACCTCCCAACTCCTGTATTCAATACTCTGACCAACAAAAGAAAGCATACCAAACGCCTTCTTCACTCTCCTACCTACCTGCAACTCCACTTTCAAGGAGCTATGAACCCTCACTCCAAGGTCTCTTTGTTCAGCAACACTCCCTAGAACCCTACCAATAAGTGATTAAGTCCTGCTAAGATTTGCCTTCCCAAACTCTTGGATCACAATATCCCCAAATAAAAGGGCAACAACACTTCATACAGCATGAATATTGATTGGCAAGTGAGCTCTGATTGGTTTTTCCACAACACCACTTCTATGTATCAGTATTTTGTCTTCTCATACAGTATAACAAGTTGGTTTCACAAAGCTCCACCTTCATTTACAACATGCCTGAAGGTAAAAATCACAGAACACCAGGTTATAGTCCAACAGATTTATTTGGAAGCTCTAGCTTTTGGAGCGCTGCTCCTTCATCAGGTGACTTGAAGGAGCAGTGCTCTGAAAGCCAGTGCTTCCAAATAAATCTGTTGGATTATAACCTCGTGCTGTGATATTTAACTTTGTACAACCCAGTCCAATGCGGCTCCTCCAAATCAAAACATGCCTGAAGCGGCAGTCAAAGGCATGGCCCCAAAAAGGGTTCCATGAAAAAAAAAAACAACCAAGAAGCACAAGGGCCAGATAAAGCACTGGAAGGAGAATTACAGCATCTACGTCTGCAAGGTGCTAAAGCAGGTCCACCCAAAATTCAGCAATTCCTCCTCTGCCACGAGTGTCATCAATTCATTCATCAATGACATTTTCAAGTACAGTGCATGCAAGGCCTTCCGCCTCATGCACTACTGCAAGCGGCAGACCATCTGCTCCTGGGAGGTCCAGTCTGCTTCCTGCTGCCAAGGAAGCTGGCCAAGCACTAGGCAGCCACTAAATACCCCAGCTGAAAATGGAAGTAAAAATTTGGTTTCCTTTACTTTGGTAACTCGTTCTAATGTCCTGATGAGCACAAAATGAAGCTGTTACCTTTTCTGCAATACTGAACCATGGCATTTACATTCTATTAAGTAGTTACAATATTTATGCAGTTTCCTTGTACTCAGAGTTCAACATATATGAAATGTTATTTACAAAGTTTACTTTTCCTGTTACACTGCTTTTAAAGCCCTTTTTCTAGTTGCTAATTAATCATCTGCAGCATTGGTCTTGAGGTCTGCTGCACATTTTGTAATCTTTACTGTGGTTCCATTCTAATCTTGAGAAAAATTGATTTTTGTCAATTTATTAATGACAGGGATAGAGGAAATAAGGATATGATTGAGCTGTTCAGATTTTTGGTTCTCAAATGGATTTCTATCAAAAGGCTATATTTAGAAGAACTGTATTCTTAAATTATACAGATCAGAAAATTAAGACGTGATGCATTCACAACATCAGAATACAGCAATGTGGCACTTTGAATGCAAGGGCTTCAGATACCATGTGCCAATACTTTAATTCAGTGGATGAACTGCTCATTAATCTGTAGAAAAGAAATAGCTCCATCTTTTTGAACTTTACTTAGAGGCACCAAATGCATTTTTCTCTGTGTAAATTAATATCTCCCAACATAAAACATATTACTTTGGATAAGCATTTTTCTTTGCTCAGTTTTGAGCATCTATTCTCAATTGCACGTTGATCATTTTTCTAGAAATGATACAAATGTTCCAGCACCTGAGATGTACTATACTCGAGGAGTGCCAGCTGCTTGGATGGTAGGAAGGTCAATTAAAGGGGGCCAATGCTGACCAAAGAAAGAGAATATCAAAAAAAAAACCCTAAAGAATAAACATGTTCAGACTTTTTTTAGGCAGAAGGCCGCAAAGATGTAAAAGCTGCTGAACAGAAGACGACAGCGTGCACCAGCGCGATTCATGTAGCCTAGAATGTTTGGGTTCAGGAGCCCTAACAATCCCAACATGTTGGCTCTGCCATTGTGGACAACTTTTGATGAAGCTCATTATCCAACGGCTGCAGGGAGGTTTAGCAATCATCGTATGAAAATTTTCAAGGGGACTGTCCAGTTACTACTCTTATTTACCCCTTAACTGTGTCTGTCTGACTGGGGGCCTATGTTCAAAGTTTGGGTTTAAATCACAGACATTAATTTGATTACATTATTTAATTTTGCTCTGCTAAAGTTATAGTATTAATAAATTGTTAATTCCTTTTTAAACTATATATTTGGTATCTAATATCAGTTATTCCTAAAATTTGATCACGAATAATTGGGTAATTTTAAAGGGCCATTGAATTTTTAATTTCACTGTGTTGGAATATCTAGCATTAGCAAGTTTAACTTGACCTGACCTTTCCCTTTATGTAACAACTTTTTTTTACATTGTACCGACAGGATATCACTACAATAAATGTCAAGGTAATATTTTTTAAAAATACAGTTGGTTTTTACAAGCTATGTAGTACACTCACTGAACATGATCTGTATCAACAAATTGTCTCCAAAGATGGAAATAAACAGAGGCAGAGAAATGTAGTAATGATGAGAAGGAGTGGTGACTAAAGAAAGATTGAGAATAAAAGTTTTGAAAAGGCTTTTGAAAAAGTGGTGGTGGTGTAATGGTATTGTCACTGGATAAATAACCTAGAGACTCAGGCAATGCTCTGAGGACGTGTATACGAATTCCTACCACAACATGTGGTTAAATTTGAATTCAATTAATAACTAACTTGAACTAAAAGCTAGTCAAATGGCAATCACAAGATCATTGTCCATTATCGTAAAACCCATCTGGTTCACTAATATTACAGAAAAGAAAATCTCCAACTCTCACGGCCGGGGCTATAAGGATCTCACAATCCACAGCAATATGGGTGAATCTTAAATACCCTACAAAGTCTAATCAAAGGAATTAAACAGAACAGACTGCTCAACATCAACCAAGGCACCAAAAACAATGATTGACGCATACAGTCCCACCATCCCTGCAAAATCCTCCTAACATTGAAGGGCTTATAATCAAAATTGGAAGAGAAGTCCCACAGTCTATTTAAGCAATAGCCTAACATGATTTTGTGAAAATGACTACTTCCCAGACACCATCTCCAGTCCTCGGTTTGCCTTGTCCTACTGACAGATCAGGCCACCAGAGTTGAAGGCCCAATTGTGTACAGTTGGGAGGGTATTGCTCTGGGGATTCTTAGCATCAACTCAAAATCCCATGGAGCCGCATGGCATTAGATTAATCATGGGAAAGCATACCTCCAGATTGCCATGTGCCAACCCCCATCACATCTACGTCGCCTGATGAATTAGTACTCCTCAATGTCTGTGACGAAGCTGTCAGTTGAGAAAAAGGTTATTTTGTCCTTGGTTTTTTTCAAGATAGGCAGTAAAGGCAGAGTGCCGAAAAGTCCCAGAAGAGGCTATTTTAACAATGGAAGGGGAGTGGCCAGTTCTCCCAGTTCAAGTTTTTTACCCTAGTTTGGTTTAGTTGTAACAGTCACAAAATGTGAGGGTCCAGGGCATTTGCAAGCTTCAGTAAAGAATTCCTCTGACTTCCTTCTGAAATCTCTCTATGGAAGTTGTTCCTTCCTGATTGTAAGAGTGTGTTTGAATTTATCTTTTTGCCAAGGGGTGTGTTTATGGGATGTTACTGGATTGGAACAGTTAATTAGTTTAATTGCTATATCAGGTCAGTTTAGTTTTCCAGTAGTTAACTTGTTCTAAATTCAGTTTTCTTTTGATCGTGTTTCAATAATAAATTCTGTTTATCTTAAAGCTAAATGCTTTGACCACCTGGAATATCCACTACACAACTACCTTCAAAAGTAGTAGTAGTTAGGGTCAAGGCTTAAAATATTTTGAGGTGGCCTGGCCTGATCAATAACATGTCACACAGAGAAATAAAAATAGGACAGTGAGAAAAGGGTGAGCTTGTGGCTTAGTGGTATTATCACTAGAGAACTAATCTAGAGGCCCTGGGTTCAAATCCTGCCATGGCAGATGATGGATTTTAAATTCAATAACGGGTCTAATTGATGACCATGAAACCATTGACAATTGTCTGAAAAACCCATCTGGATTCTTTAACAAAGGAAATCTGTCATCCTTACCTGGGCTGGTCTACAAGTGACCCCAGAGTCTCAGCAATGTGATTGATTTTTGACTGCCCTGTAGGCCATTAGGGATGGTCAATAAATCCTGGCCCTACCACTGATGCCCACATTCCTGAGCAAATAAAGAGAGAGAGAGAGAGAGAGAGAGACTTTTGCCTCCCATTTGTTTCTCATGTATTGAAAGAAACTTCTATTATTTCTAATATTACTGGCCAGCCTACCTACATATTTGATCCTCTCCTTCCTTATTTCTCTCTTTGTTATCCTCCATTTGTTTTCGTAGTCTTCCCAATCTTTGATTTCCCAGTGCTTTTGCCCACTTTATAGGCTCTCTTTTTCTTTGATACATTTCCTGACTTCTTTTAATCAGCTATGATGTCGAATCTGCGCCCCCCCTCCCCCCAACATCATTGGGATATCTGCAGACGACAAAAATTGGCCATGTATTGCATAGTTTGGCTCTAATCTCCAAAATGATATAGATGGATGGGTGGAGTGGGCAGGAAAGTGGCAGATGGAATTCAACTGATAACATTGAGGTAATGCATTTAGGAAGATCAAACAGTAAAAGGGAATCCAGAACAAACAGGAATATACTGATAAGAGTAGATGAAGTGAGACAGCTTGGCGAGCAAGTGTTTAGGTCTCTAAAGATAGCGATATAGGAAAATAAGGTTTTAAAGATGACATGTGGAATATTCTACTTCATTGGCAGAAGCAGAGAATACAAAATAGGGATATGCTGCTGAAACTCTATAAGACGTTTGCAAGGCTACAACTGGAATATTGTGTGCAGTTTTGGTCACCACATTACAGGAAGAACTAATGAATCTGGAGAGAGTGCAAAGGATTTATTGGAATGTTGCCAGAGCTGGAGAATTGTAGCTACGAGGAAAGATTGGAGAGATTAGGGTTGTTTGCTGTGGAACAGAGAAGGCTGAGGGGTGACATTATTGAGCAATACAATATTGAGTGAGGGAGAGATAGACAGTAGGAACTGGTTTCCTTTGACAGAGAGTTCAAAAACCAGAGATCATCGATTGAAGCTAAGAATTAGTTTCCCTACAGTGTGGAAATAGGCCCTTCGGCCCAACAAGTCCCACACTTACCCTCTGAAGAATAATCACCCAGGCCCATTCCCCCACCCTATATTTACCACTAATAACCTACATGGCCAATTCACCTAACCTGCACAGCTTTGGACTTTGGGAGGAAACCCACGCACCCGGAGGAAACCCACGCAGACACAGGGAGAACGTGCAAACTCCACACAGACAGTCGCCCGAAACTGGATTCGAACCTGGGTCCCTGCCGCTGTGAGGCAGCAGTGCTAACCACTGAGTTGTCGTGTGGCTCAGTTGAAGAAGGATTAGAAGGGATGTGAGGAAAAGGATAATGGATGTCTGGAATTCGTTGTCTGAGTTGTGATGGAACTTAGACTCTAAACTCTTAAAACTTACTTGGATGAGCACCTTAAATGCTGTAAACTGCAGGGCTATGGGCCATGTGCAGCAAGACGGGTTTTGAAAGGGCATCTGGGTCACCATGATGAAGATGGACTCAATGGTCCCCTTCTGTAGTCTATCGTTTATATGGTTCTATGGCTACTAACAGAAGCTAAGAATAGTTGAAAATGGGTTGACTGTGCTGGGAGCAACCCACACAGAACAGGAGCTGGGGTGGTCTCAGGCCTGCTGCAGTACTCCAGTTAAGCTGGAGGAACAATACCACACAGCCCTGAGGACTTAACATTGTCAAACTCAAATTCAAAGCAGGAACACCTTCCTCCACCGTCATTACCCACACTGACAACCCCAAGTCAAAGCTGGAGTAAAGTGCTGAACACCAGACAAAGTGAGAGCAATTGCATTTGACATCAATACAGCATTTTACCTCATGTGACTTCAAAAAGCCCTAAAAAAAAAAGATATTCAATGGGAATTAAGGGAACACTTTCCAAAGGTTAAGAGTCATACCATTCACAAAGGAAAATGGTTGTTGCTGTTTGAAGTCACAACAGTATTCATTCAGTACAAGATCTGAATATTTGATTTCACTGGAGTGCATCGTCTTAACATGCAGTTAAAAATAAACAATAAATCTTGCCTTTAGAAAGTATTCGAAATAACCTCATGTTTTAGAATCAATCCTTTAAATGCATTTTTTTTTAAATGAAGTTACCATTTTCTTCTTGTCCACAAGCTTCAGGTGTACCTCGTCTATGCTGCTCTTCTGGTGCTTCAGGGAAAATGACAGCAGTGTCTCCTTGCTGAAGGTATTCTTGAACGTTTGGATCATGTTCATTGTTCTGTTCATCTCCTGCAGTTGAATTGTGAAAGCAGTTCTCTCCATCGGAATCACAGCCTTCTTCATGAAATATCAAAATATATTCACTGTTATTGAAAAGCACATTCCCAAAACAAATAAAACCTAAACATTACTGAACCCATGTATATGCTTCAAAAGCATATTTACAGTCTACATTTAGCAGACACAATTGGTAAAATAGCCTATTTGTATACCATCAATTGTTATTTTTTTTTTAAATTACCAGAAGTTTGGTTTTAAACAGTAAATGTCAAAACATTTCGTTGAGTGTTCTTGCTTTGAAGAGATTCTAACTTCAAACTACAGTCACGATTTTAATCATATTACTTCTATGATATTTCAGTGGAACACGGAATGTTGCAATGCTGAAGATGTCATCTCATGACTTAATTATAAATTTGGGTCTCAACAGAATATGTTCTGTTGTGTACTGAAGAGCTCATGGAACCACATAAATGAATTGGGTAGTTCTGGATGTCTCAATTTTTTTTTAAAACCTTGTTGACTATTTAAATGCATATTATTTCTGTTCAAAAGAACGACTGCCATATATATGGAAGCAATACAATGCATATCAAATTTTGCAAATCAGTGACAGGGACAGTATGGGCTGTGGTCAAATCTTAAACAGTATTCCTGCAACGCTATTTTTGCCAGAAATTGACTAATTAATTTTGGAGTTTTAGATTCATGTTCTTCACAGTAAGGATTTGGAATTGAGCTATATTCAAATGTTGTGTGTCTGACAAAGTTCATTTCAGAAAAAAAAATAAGCCACAGGATACAGTGAGAATGTGCAATTATTGAAGCAGTCAGCTTAATGAATGTTGCAGTTTACTGCTTATTTCAAACTGATATCAGGGTTAATTAAATCATCCCTGACCTATTAAACCAGGACTTACTTTATTAATTTTGAGACCAGCAAATGACGCTTTATTTAAACCTGAAACTGGGGCGGAGGTAGTGAAAGGTAGCTCCAGACAGTTACAGTAGAATTATTCGCCATTGAAACGTTAATGCTTGGCCAGTGGAAAATGCTTTTTGTGCAAGACAACTATTGAATAAACACAAAAAGTGAAACTAATTATAACACTTGCTCAGCACCCAAAAGACAAAATGAAAACATTAGTATATTTTGCAGTGTTGAACTAGAAATCAAATCCAAGGATAACTAAAAACACTAATTTATGACATAAACAGTGTGAATAAATAATCATACAGGTTTGCCCATTCACTTCCTAACTTGGGCTCAGAGACGTGAAGGTGATAGGAAATGTTCCTACAGGAGACAGAAAATGGGCAACAAGGTCCTCAACACAACTATAAGAGCAACAAAAGCTCTCCTATTCAAATTCAGTTACTTTCTTTCCTCCCTCTTATGGAATGCTTAGAAATTGTGTTTTAATCAAACTTAATTTATTCTGCTAATTCTGAAACAGTGTGGCAAGATTACAGATTAGATATTCAATGGCATCCAACTGTTCTCAAAGGTCAACTGACTGCCCACTAAAGAGAGAATAAATTCAAATATTTAAGATGCAGAAAGTTGCTGAATAAGCAACATTAATAATGTTAGGTAATGTTAGGTATGGAATTGCAGAATAAGTAGTAAGCTACAATATTGCTAGTGTGAAGCCACCGCAATTTTAATTCCAGAGCATCATTTTAATATGATTGAATGCTGCACTCCTGATCACAATACAAAAATGGACAATGTACTCATTTTCTCTGGACCATCTTTAAAAGCTTCTTTAAGGTGACAATGTCACGCTGAAATTAAGGCCACATTTCCATGTTATTCTGTTGGAAGATCATTAGGAAACAGATCCAAAAGATTCCTGCTAGGATTTCTAATGCCTCAAAGGAAACGGAAACACTTCTTTTTTTCTATGGTCTGCATGAAAATCCTCAGGGCCATCATCCAGCAGATTTAAATAAAAGGTAGCTGACATATTCAGGATCTTGCTTTAGATCAAGAAGAACTTTAATAAGCTCTCAAATGTAGCAAGGCTCTATCATCCTCTACCTGACCGGATAACTTCAACGCATTCCACGCTAATCTCATTCACTCCTTTGTTTAACCATATCCTTCCACGAACAACAAGGGCACTCTAATTGTCCTTGCTGACACCATCTCTTCTTAAACTTCTTTTATGCACAACTTACTAACAAACTCGCCATACATATTACCACCATCAAAATCTCCAACAACTCCAGTCATTTCTTTACTACATGAGAAATGTGTCTTTAAATTCATCACCTCCTCATTTTAGTTCTTTTACAACCTTCAGCATCAAATACATAAAGTTATATAAGCCTCACACATCTCCACTGATCTAGTGAATAAATTCCTTCTGCAGGCAGAGAACCAGGACAAGTGGATAAGTTTGTAGTATCTCCCTCATTCTGGCAGAGTCATGATTAATGAAGATAGATAATGTAAGAGTACTTCCAAGGAGGATGCCTTTGTCTCACATGTCTACACATTCAACTAAAATCGTGCAGCAAACTTCACAACTTCAAACTATACTCTCATAAATGGTGCCTGCTGATGTCCAATTTTCCATGACCATTCTGACTTTTGGGAAATAAATCTTTTTTATCTCTTACATATTGAAGTGTTTTGCATTTTTATAGTAGCTGTGTCTACACTGCCAGCCTGTTATTATGATACAACTTATCTGAACAAACAAACATTGAAAACATTCAGGATGAAGGGAATGGTGAAGAATGTATTTGAAGAACATTAGATCTACTAGAGTGGAATGTAAGAATCACCAGAATTGCTTAGCGATGAACTCGTCGTTCACATCTCTGAGTGCATGATATCCACCAGTCTTCCACATCCAATGAAGACTGCTGATGCAGCATCTCTTTCAAATACAGGTTTCTCTATATGGTATTTGTACAGATGCAGCCAACTAATATGACACTGAAGATCTACTGTGGACATTTATCATCAAGAGCACTAAGACTGATCTAGATAGCTGAAGTTTTGCTTCTGTTCTGCAAATAAGTGCTTAATAATTATCCTTCTGGTTCCATGGTCTGAAGTATACATTCACTGAGTTGCAGCGGGTCCTCATGAGTTGTGTGTGCAATTATAGGTTCCTCAACACTTGGAAATGATTCTGTCAGGTGTGTGGAAGGGTGGGATGGCTCAATATTATCAGCTAAGAACCCATCAGCTACCAGAGTACCACGCAAAAATCATGCAATCCACATTACACAATAGGTCCATATTAACTTAATTTGCGAATGTTGCTGGCTAGTATTTTGGTGCTCTGACAGTAATATGTCCAATCAATTACTTCCATGACATGAAGGAAACTCTACACAATGTATATCTCAAAGTTCTTTCATGTCACCAATTGGAGTTGATGGGAAGGTGATGATTAGTCCTGGTAAACAAGATTCTAGTGAATGACTGCTTAATAATGTAGTGTATTGCAAACTGAGAGATGTCCTCGGAAGCAGAGTGGAGGGAACCAGGAGGTAAGAAAGTTAAAGGGTTGTGGTAACCCTCTTGATCAGCAGGTGCTGCACTGATTTTTTTTTAAAATAGCAAGCTTGAAGAAGTGCATCCTCAAAGATGTGACTCTGATAGAAAGGGGCTACTTCCATGTCCAGTTGGAAACAAAGTTGAAGCAGGAGGCGGCCATCTGGCCATTGAGCACCAGCCCTCAGCATTCAAAACTATCATAAAACGAAAAAAAACTGCAGATGGTGAAAATTAAACAAAAACAGAAATTGCATGTGTGGGAAGAAAGTGGAGTTAACATTCAAGTCCAGTGACTCTTCGTCAGAACTGCCTCCTCACTTAGCTGTTGGATCCAACTTAACAGTTTCGCTGGAATCAACAACCTGAATATCAAAAATCAGTCATCCACCCAACCCTTTTAATCTCAGCAGCAGATTGCATACTGGGAAGGGTCGGGAACAGGATAGGATTTGCCAAGACTGGTCAGACTGGAGGCCAAAGACAATCAGCATTTAGAGAAACAGTGGCATTGGAGCCCTAAGGCAAAAGGCTCTCTTTTGCTTAAGGTGGGTTTTTTCAGGGGATGTGCACGCAAAGAGAGGGGAAGGAGGTGATGTTCAGCTCACCATGCTCAGTTTGGCGAAGGTCCAACATTCCATTAGACATCCTGATTACCTGCTGCACCTGTGTGCTAGATTTCTGGTATTTTTGCACAAGTGCAGCCTTTGCATTGCAGTTTTCTGTACTCTTTTTCCAGTTAAATACTGTTCTTTTGTTTTCCAAAATAAAGTTAATATTTTCCCATATTATATTCCATTTGTCAACTTTTGCCTATTCGTCTAACTGATCAGTAACTCTAAATTGTTTGCATCCCTCCCATAAGCCTGACTTTCCACTGTTGTCGTCTGCAAATTTGGCCACAGTACATTAATTTCCTTTCTCCAAGTCATTAATATATCTTTTAAACAATTGTATAAAAGATTTAGTCTGTACCTGTGCAACCATCACTGCGTGTCTGAGCTTCAGGCCCCAGGTTGTCTGCATTTTCTTTCCTTCCTAAAACACAAAGTGATTGGTGTCAAACCCCAAAACAAATGGTGATGAATACAGCTCAATTAATTGAAGAAGCGCATCTTTCTCTGTTCTGATGAACATGCAATGACAAAACCAGCTTCCTGGGTATTGCCTTCAAAACTCGTGTCTACTCCACTTTGTTGCTTATATCTGTACTCTGCTGCAGTAGGTTTCAACAGAACAGAACATTCTTAGTAGTAGTCATCAAGCCATAGTGACTTCAGTTCTGGTACCACAGTGAAGCACTAACATAACATGGCAACAGGGTTTAGAAATTAAAATCCCACACTGCTATAATTAAATGAAGTATGGAAAAATTACACGTTATTCTGGAATTAGGAATAAGAACAGCTTTGCAAAATCGTATTGTATTATCCATTGCTCATCCAATTTGCAATCAGTTTACATGTAAAGTGCTTGAAAACTGATTTAGTTTATGTAAACTATTTATTTTACAGAAATACTAGTGACAAAAAAAAAATCAGTGAACTAGATTGAATTTTCCTAATCTTTAAGCTTTTCTAGATGTTAAAACACTTCTGTTGCAAGGCACTTGAAATAAATACAGCCGCAAAACATTTCAAGCACAGCAGCTGACGTAAAAGTGTGCAGAGATATGTAGCAGTCTTGTGATCTTCATAACATTAGATTACGATGACAGTGACATAACCTGGAAACCCGCTTCCTATGAGGCAGGCCCATGTGAAACCATTTCACTGCAGCTGCTTCCTTTCTTTTATGTTTTTAAGGTGAAAGCCTGAAAAGGTAGCACTTGACTTCAATCGGAAGAAAACATTTAGTAAGACTTGCTATATATGTATGATTTGGAGATGCCAGTGTTTGACTGGGGTGTACAAAGTTAAAAATCTCACAACACCAGGTTATAGTCCAACATCATAGATATCACCTGATGAAGGAGCGGCGCTCCAAAAGCTAGTGTGCTTCCAATTAAACCTGTTGGACTATAACCTGGTGTTGTGTGATTTTTAACTTGCTATACATAAGCATCCTACTTTTTAAACTGAACTCTTATTTATCCTTATTAATAAGTTATTTTAAAAATCCATTTTCAGGATTTTATTGCATTTGATGCACTTAGTGGCAAGTTGGGACCTTATTGAATTCCTGCAGTCTGTCCCGTTTAGCTTGATACATAAGTGGTTTGCAGTCACATACAGTTTGGAGGACAATCTAGATTAGAGTAATTAGACAGTTTCACTGACAATCTTATTGATGCACAGCTTTTAGTTCCACAATTTTTAAATTCAAGTTTTCTGAAACCACTATGATGGGGTTGAATTCACATTCTCCAAATTTTGAATTCTAGTCTTTGAAATCACAAGTCCAATGTTACAACTATCTCAGCATTGATTCAACTGCATTAAAGTTAATTGAAAATAAAAAAGATAGAAGGTGCAGAGACTTTCCATTATACTGGAACATGAATCAAAATGCAAGCTACCTTCAAATCCATGGTAACATTTCATAATAGATTATGACTTCTAAATATATTTTTTTTGTTCCATACACTTTGCAAAGTTATAGTTAACAGTCATTTCTCGAACTGCCAAAAATATAAGTACTTGGAATTTCTGAAGACAGAGCGGTGGTAATATTTTCTGTGCCAACAAAACTGAAATGCAAGTGAAATGGCACGCAAGTACCTTTTGTGCCTCCCACAAAGTTTCCACATGAGTCATTAAAAGTAACGCTTTTTCGTTGGTGTATGAACCATATCCATGCCAGGTAACAAGAATTACTCAACCACTGTTATAGGAAGAAACAGAGAGTGCCTATTATGGAAGAATGGCATGAAAATGTTTCAATTAATTGGCAGACTGCAATAAACAAATAGCTACTTACAAAATGCTACACTGCAACACACTTTTAAGTTAATGTTTTACCAGTAGTTAAGAGCCCTCATATCTATCACCTTTCATTTAATACTATAAAGATGACATCCTTCGTGGCAAACAGCACCTTCCTCAGCATGGAGACACGACTCAACTGGCAGTCTTGCACAGAATTTTGACCAAACAGTACATGCTATCATTAAAGGACAGATCTTGTTATTTAGGAGGGATTATAAAAGCTGCATTTTAATCAATTCCGCTAAAAGCAAAACCTATTCGAGAAAAAGCAGTTGAGTTACCTATGCTATTTCTTCTGTCTTCGGAACTTTCCCCTTTAGATGGAATAATAGCACACTTATTCCTTGCCTATCAAGGGTAATGCAGATATAACTACTGGTACAGAACAAAGTTGCAGGAATAAGCATTAAGCTTACACTTTGCCAGGTAGTACTCCTGTAACGATCTACACATCCTTTTTTCTGTTACCTGAAGCCATCAGATCCAATTTCATGAGACATGTGGCCTTAAACATGATTTAAATCTACATTTGGTAGACAACCCAAAATTTTTAAAACTTGGGAATTGCATAAATTACTATCTACAGGGATGCACATACAGTCAAAAGTTACACAAGGAATATGAAAACCTCTTGCATTTGTATCATGCCTGAAATATAACGAAACATTCAAAAGTCTGCACATTAAGATTATAGAACAAAACACGACACAGATAATGCTTTACAGGAGTGAGGATAATTCTAGGGAAAGGATTTGAGACTTAAGGACCTAGACAATTAAAGACACGGCCACTACAGGCAGAGCTATTAGAATAGGAAATGCATAAGAGCGCAGAATTAAAGGGGTACAGATATTTCAGGTGACTTGAGATGATGTCAAGTGATTACAGGGATATGGAGAGGCAAGGCCACAAAGGAATTTTAAAAAGAGAACTTTAAAATCAAAATGTTGCTTGACCAATATAGGTCAGTAAGCAAAGAAGTAATTCAGGACTAGGACTTGTTACAAGTTAAGACATCAGCAGCTGAGTTTTAGATTACCTCAGCTTCAGGGTAGAACATGGGAATCCAACCTGGAGTGTGATATAACAGTTATGAGTCCAGATGTAACAAAAGCACAATGGCTTGTGCAGATGAGGTGAAGTAGAGATGAAGTCAAATGATTGTCTAGAGGTGGAAACAGGCAGTCTTAGAGAGGTGAGAACATTATCTCAGGGTCAAATGTAGCACCATGGGTGTGAACAGACTGGCTTAATCTCATACTATTGCTCGAGACAAGGATGGAATCTGTAGCCAGGGATGGGAGTTTGAAGCAAGGATTCAAAACAATGGCTTCAATCTTAGCAATATTCAAAAGAGGAAATTTTGCTCATCCAGTACCAGATGTCAAATAAGAAGTCTGAGAAAGTAACTGAAAAATAGGAATGGCTAAGGACTGATCCTTGGGGATAGTAGAATCAAATTGTCCCTCAATCTGACATGGTTCGTCACTTCCATGAGAGTTCTCCAAATTGCAAGATAGCTGAAAGATTACAGAATCTGCTCCATATATTTCAAAATAGACTAAATACTTAAACAAAAAAACTTTAGTTAAAGCCAAAAAAAAAAATAATTTACTTGGTTTCCTCCCCACTTGTCTTATGAATGATTCAGCTCCTTTCTGAAGTGTGATTCCACAGATGCTAGTTAGCCACCAGTTTCCTGGTCCATTCGATTTTATTCTCAAATGATCCCTCATTTCAAATATTTATCATTATTCATGTTTTGTTGGCAATAGCCCAACTACTTCAGGGAAGCAAAGTAAAGTTGGGTGGAAAATGTTACAGATTCTTACAAGTATTCCCATCATCACTGAATTCAACAAAATGGGTTCAGGACTGCTGTCTGGATCAAATACTCAAGAATAAAGACTAACAGCCATGCATACATTTCTCAAATTTCAACTTCAGTTTTACATGGAGAGTAAAAGGATAATCAGCAAATAGAGGAAAGCTTGGGCATGATCTATGGCTACCATTACAATCAAGTCCGAAAGGACAAAAATCCCTATCTTTTCACACCTTGAGTTTGTACAAGTTCTTTTTGGAAATTTTTAAACAGATTTTTTTTCCACAATTCAACATGTACTTGGCATGCAATAAAGTTATAAAGCAACTAATCAGGCAGATTTCAAAGTTCATTTAAACTCATTCAAGGTAAAGGGAAAACTTTAAGGTGAAAAAAAAATCAGTCCCAAACTTTGCTACAAACTTGAGCATGCAACCAAACAGAACAAGGTACATGGGTGAGACAAGGTGGATTGAAAAGAAAATTACAGTTCTTTTCAAAATGTAGTGTGCAATACAGATAGCCACATTTTAAAAGATCATAGTTCTCAGTTGGTTTTCTATCAGGGCTGATCACTGCTGACTTGGACAACTTAGAAAGAAAGAGCTGTTACACTCTGTCAGTTCTTCACCTTGATGTTACTGTTTGCTGTAGCAAAAACCACAAGCTTATAATTATGGCCTCTCACAGAGCAGAGATTTAACAGGTCAATCTTGGCTATTGGCCCACAATGGGGAAAATCCATTTTTGACAGAGTTTGATGGTCCACTGTCAGACTTCCCATTATTCTTTGATATAGATGGGTCTTTCAATCCTCCTCTTCATACAACAAGTTTTGATTGAAGTCTTCATTCCAACAAACCTGTAATCAAGAAGTGTCAGTCCCCCAGAGACATTGAAGGTCTCATTATCAGCAAAACATTCCAGATGAAGAATTTTAACGTTCAGATAATTATCCTTGGACACCCATTTCAGGGTATGAGAAATAGTTTCAGCCATGTTATTTTGACATTGCTTTTAAGTCCCCATTGAACTTGGCTACTTTCCGGTGACTTCATCTCAAACCAAATTCCAAGGCTTTTTAGTTAGCTGATGAAATTTAAACATTAATAAATAGTTTGTAGTTCACATCAGTGTGGCACTAATAATTACCAAAATACACTGCATACAAAATTATAAATTTGATCAGATTACTTAGTGTGGAAACACGCCCTTCGGCCCAACAAGTCCACACCGACCCTCCGAAGAGTAACCCGCCCAGACCCATTCCCCTACATTTACCCCTTCACCTAACACTACGGGCAATTTAGCATAGCCAATTCACCTTACCTGCACATTTTTGAACTGTGGGAGGAAACCGGAGCACCCGGAGGAAACCCCACGCATAGATGTGCAAACTCCACACAGACAGTTGCCTGAGGCGGGAATTGAACCCGGGTCTCTGGCGCTGTGAGGCAACAGTGCTAACCACTGTGCCACCGTGCTGCCCCAAGCTTAGTTTTAAATGCACCAAGCTTTTCAAGCTAAATATTTAAATAAATTTACGCACTGATAGAAGTGCATGGTGAATTGAGGGTATGCATTGAGGGGATGTAATATTACAAGGCAATAATCAATTTAAATTACACCTTTTTCATACACAATTTACATAGTCATGTGATCATCTATGGAAGTCAGTGGAGACTTTGGTTATTTTTCAGTGTGGATATGCAATTTCAATTGTGCTTATTTTGGAATTCTGGAAAAGTCACATTAAATTCACTCGGTTAACTGTTTCATTCTTGACAAATGTTAATCAGATCAATTTAGTTTTTATTTCTGAAACAAAAGGAGAGAGTTTTAGCTTTTCCAGCATCTCTATCTTTCCTTTATTTTGCTTCATTTTAAATTTATTTTCAAGAAAGGAGTAAAAATATTAGAAGACACTTCAGAATGTAGCTTAGCAAGCATGTAGTAATATTGGGCAGGGTTAATATTGTTTAATAATATTGGACGGAGGGCCTATGATGCAAGTGTAGTTAGGACAGTTGGCTAGAGTACTGACAATCAATTTTGCATTGCAAGGATGTAAAATATATTTCAGTTTCTGAAGCATTAAAATGGCCTTTAGAGAATGTCAAAGGAGTCAGACAGCATTCGCTGGTGGTAGAATACTGACTTTTAAGGATCAGTGTTGTGGAGCTGATGAGTCAGAGCAGTGGGAGGGAGGAATAATGTGGAATCACTTAAGAAATTAAAGTCATGTACTTGATAAGGTTTATGAAATTAAGAGTGATGGGAAAAGGGCCTTTTTTTTTGGGAACAAATTCTTTCTGGAGAAAGTGAGGACTGCAGATGCTGGAGATCAGAGCTGAAAATGTGTTGCTGGAAAAGCGCAGCAGGTCAGGCAGCATCAAAGGTGGAGGAGAATCGATGTTTCAGGCATAAGCCTGAAGCCTGAGGAAGGGCTTATGCCCGAAACGTCGATTCTCCTGTTCCTTGGATGCTGCCTGACCTGTTGCACTTTTCCAGCAACACATTTTCAACAAATTTTTTCTCCAAACATATTAGAAACCTTAATTTGCATGCACTGTGCCAACTCTTGCCATTTTATATGTTCCTACATCCATATTTACAATGTAATTATCTATATAAATATGCAATCAAATTTTAAAATGGTCATAATTAGGAGTCACTGCTGTGTCTGTGTTGGCTCTCTGAAGGAAGAATTCACCCAGTGTGATTCCCTTGCATTCTTCTTATAGCCTTGTACATTCTTCCCTTTCAAATCCTCTTAAATTCCTCACCTGACCTGATTTCCATCACACTTTCAGGTAATGCATTCCAGATCCTAACCACTCGGTGCTTGAAATCAATTTCTGTTCAAGTCACCATTATTTCTGCCAATTACCTTAAATCAGTTCCCTCTAGTTCTCGATTCTTCCACTAACAGCAACAGTTTTGCCTCATTTGCTGTGTCCAAATCCCTCAGGATTTTGAATAGCTCTATTAGATCACTTTTCAGCCTTGTCTTCTCCAAGAATATTCCCAACTACTGCAATCTATCAATGAAAGTCCCTCATCCTGGAAACCATTTCAGTGTACCTTTTCTACAGTCTCTCCTTTCACATCACGAATTTTATGCCCAGACCTATCCTGCCACTTTAAGATTATGCCCATTTACATCACCCTTCAAAATTGCAACCTTGAGTTTATAATGTCTTTCCACATTCTTTCTCCCAAAATAAATCACATCTCACACACTCTGCGTTGAAGTTAATTAGCCATTTGTAAGTCTGCCCTACTAATCTCTGTCCACATCCTTTTGAGTACTGCACCAACTAGTTGACAGTTCACAATACTTGGAAGTTTTGTGCAATGTACAAGATTAATATAAATCAGCAGAGGTCCTAACACCACCCATTGGATACTCCATTATAAACACTACTTCACTCCAAATAAAAAGTACAGTCCAGGATTGCTTATTCTTCGGTTCCTCAAAGTATTGGTCCAGAAAATCATCCCACAGACCCTACATGAATTCCTCCTTGAGGAGTGCAGTCACAAGTCTGATTTGCCCAATATTTATGCAAATTAAAAGCATCCATAATTATAGATGTTACTTTATTGCATGCATTTCTAATTTCCAATTTAATGCCATTCACAAATTACCCTAACACATCAATGCACAATGCCACTAACTACCTTTTTGCCTCCTGGTGTTTCTTAGCTAAATCTATACGGATTCCACATCGTCATAGCTAATATATGCTTCTTTACTTCTGTGTTCATCTTCTCTTTCACCTGCAATGCAAATCCACCACTTTTTTATTTCAGTCTGTTCTTCCCAAATATGGAATACCCCTGGATGTTCAGTTCCCATCCTGGTCACCCTGTAGCCATGTCTCCAAAGTCTCAACTATCACACCTGTTTTGATCTATATACCATTAATTCATGTAAATTTATTGCGAATGTTCCTTGCATTAAGGCACAAAGCCTTAAGACTAGTCTTTTTTAGCATAACTTGTGCTTTTCCCATTATATCCCTGTTTGATCCTAGCACTCTATTTCTCTACCACATTTCTTATTCCCATTTGTCTTTTCTATATCTTGTTATTCAGTCCAATTTGTAGCAATGCTGCTCTGCCTAGCAGTCTGTTGCACCGCACTTCATGAAATGGATGTCTATGTACACCACATCAATAGCACTGCTCTCATCAACCCTCTGTAATCTGACCAGAGACACCAAGTTAGGTAAGCATGGTTTAGGAAAATCTGAGCTCTGGAAATAGGAGCACAAATAGGCTATTCAGCCCCTGAACTGAATTACTGCCATGGCCATTGAGCCTGTTCTGTCATTCAGCTAGATTATAGCTGACATTCAACCTCAACATCAATTTCCACCGCAATCGCCGAATCTTTCAACATTATAACATTTTTGATTTGAATATTTTCAATGACCAAGCTTCCAGAGCTCTGGTATAGAGAATTTCAAAGATTTACCATCCTCCAAAGAAATGTCTCATCTCAGTCCTATATGGCCTATTTCTTGTTCAGAGTCTGATTCAAAAGCCCCTTCCCCCAAGCAGGGAAATCATCTGTCCTATTACTACCTTCTGGAGCCCTGTGACAATTTTGCATGGTTCAATGAAATCACTGATTACTGTATATACTCATGTAAAAATCATGATTTTTAGACTATTTATTAAGGTTAACTTATGGGGTTGACTATGACATAAATACTACTATTGAGGGGCTGAAATTCATGACAGCCCAAAATACTATCTTCTAAACATATGTCCAATTGATCTCAAAACAACAAGAGAAAAAAAAAATCAAATTATGGTAATTACCTGATAAAGACAGTAGAAACAAAAATGAATTAGTAATTATTCTGTCCGGAACTTACCTTTGAGCAATGACAACATTGGTGCAGCTGAGGACCAGAACAGAGTGGGACGGCCAAATAAAAAATGAATTTAATGTTCATTTGACAATGAACTTAAGAAATCCGTAGCTTAATGTTGCTGTTATGTGTTTTAATGTACAATTCACACCAAGAGAAAGAAATTCATTTCCTCACTGTAACATTATCTACTCATGACTCAAATGTTGATCTGTTATCTGTGAGGAACTAGGGTCAACTTTTATACAAGATACATGGAAAATTCCAGATATTTTGGCCAAAACATAGGTGGTCAACTTTTACATGAGACCAACTTTTACTCGAGTATTCTTCTAAACTGTAGAGATTAGAGGCCCAGCCTATTCCACCTCTCCATATAAGACACCTCACCATTACAGAGATCACTCTGGTGAATCCTTGTTGCACTCCAGGTATTGCAAGTCTGTCTTTCCCAAAGGCAGGCCAAAACTGTACATAATCTTGCTAAATCTCATTCCATATAAATTATAGCAAGTCGTCTTTAATTCTTAATAAAGCAGTCTTGGAATAAAGGTCAACAGACAACTTGCCTTGCTAATTGCTTACTACACCTGCATGTTAGCATTCAGTGACTTTATGAAAAACAACACCCAGGTTGCTTTAACAATAGCTTCATAAATCAGGATTCAAGAAATTTCAGGTTTTTGTAACAAAATAGATGAGAGTCATTTGATAGTCCAATGCTAAAATGGTTATTAGCATTATTCTTCAATGTCCAACACGAGATGCAATTCTGCAATTAGACATTTGTTGGACAATCCTGCACGCACAGGGCATTACATAGGTAACCAATTTGTGTACTGAATGCTACACATATTTATCCTAAAAAAAAAGTTCTTTGTTAAGAGAAAGAACATGTACATGCTCATTTCAACTCAATCAAGTAGGCGACAGCTATTCATTGGTTTATTTCTTAGGACAGTGGTCTGACCAGCAGCAACCTGCCTGGTTTTAAATTTAAACAAAGTTTGGTAGTTAATTGTCAATCGGCATTAATGGACGCATTCTCCATGGCAATGTCCCCACCAGAGTCTACTCATAAACCGACCAGCATTCTCCTCTCATGCAGTATTAAATGTCGATTTTCCCCTTGAATTGCCATTTTTGCCAATTGTCCTGGTGAGATCAGGCAAAAAACTTTGGCAAAATGTGTCTTTCCTCAGTAATATGAAGTTGATAATTTTGCATTTATACATTAACTTCAACTCCCAGTCAACTTCAGGTATACTGATCAGTACAAGGCAGCCATTTTGCCCATCATGGCTCATGTACTAATCCTGAATTCGTTTCTGGACGTAATCCCGTAACCTTCGATTCCCTCACCTTGAATATGTAGAACGGTCCAGCCTGAACAGCACTCTGTTGTGTTCAACAGATTCACAACCCACAGAGGAAATTCCTTAACTTTTTTTTATTCACTTGTGGAGAGCGAGTACTGCTTGCTGGTGAGCATTAATCACCTGTCCCGAGGTGTTGGTGGCAACGACAAGTGGCCTTCTTGAACTCTGGCGTTCACATGCTGTAGGTTGACCCACAATGCCATGAGAGGGGGAATTCCAGGACTTCGACCCAGCAACAGTGAAGGAACAAATATATTTTAAAGTCAGGATAGTGAGTGACTTGGAGGGGGACTTGTAGGTGGTGATGCTCCCATGTATCTGTTGCCCCTGTTCCAGATGCAAGTAGTTGTGAGTTTGAAGGTGTTATGAATCTTTAGGAATTCCTGCAGTGCATCTTGTAGATAAAATACAATTCTGCTACTGTGCATCAGTAATGGAGGCAGTGGATGTTTATGGATGTGGTGCCAGTCAAGCAGGCTGCTTTGTCTTGGATGGTGTCAAACTTCTTGATGGCTGCCAAAGCTAAACTCATCCAGGAAAGTGGGGAGTGTTCCATCACACTCCTGACTTGTGCCTTGGAGATTGGGGAAAGGTTTTGGGCAGTCAGGAAGGAGTTGTTCGCCGTAGTATTTCTAGCCTCTGACCTGCTCCTGTAGCCACTGTGTTTATGCAGCAACTGCAGCAAGTTTCTGGTCAATGGTAGCCCCCAGCATGTTGATAATGAAAATTCAGTGATGGTAACATTTAATGTCAAGTTGCAGTGGTTAGATCACCTCTCATTGCCTAGCATTTGTATGGCACAAGTGTTACTTGCTAATTGTCAGCCCAAGCCTGGGCTATTATCCAGATTTTGCTGCATTTGAACATCAATTGCTTCAGTACCTGAGGAGTCATGAATGGCACTGAATATTGCGCAAACAAACATGCCCACTTCCGACCTTATAATGGAGGACAGGACATCAATGAATCAGCTGAGTGAGTGTAGAACACTATCCCAATGGACTCCAACAGAGATGTCCTGAAGCTGCGCTAACTGGCGTCAAACAACCACAACCATCTTCCTTTATGCCAGGCATGATTCTAATCATCTCAGCTTAAATGGGAGACACCTGACTGAGAATATGCTCACTGCTTCTCGACACTCTCAAGGGGAAACAACTTTAAAAACAATTAAGTCCCTTTGGCCAGATGGGATTTATGCTAGGAGTAGAGACAACCCTGGCAACTATAGGCCTGTGAGCCTTACTTTGGTTGTGGGTAAAGTGTTGGAAAAGGTTAGAAGAGATAGAATTTATAATCATCTAGAGATGAATAAGTTGATTCGGGATAGTCAACACGGTTTTGTGAAGGGTAGGTCATGCCTCACAAACATGGAGTTCTTTGAGAAGGTGGCCAAACAGGTGAATGAGGGTAAACCAGTTGATGTGGCGTATAAGGATTTCAGTAAGGCGTTTGATAAGGTTCCCCAAGGTAGGATATTGCACAAAATACAGAGGCATGGGATTGAGGGTGATTTAGAAGACAGAGGGTGGCGTTGATGGGAAATATTTACCCTGGAGTCCAATCACTAGTGATGCACCGCAAGGATCTATTTTGGATCCACTGCTGTTTGTCATTTTTATAAGTGACCTTGATAAGGGCATAGAAAGATGGGTTAGTAAATTTGTGGATGACACTAAGGTCGGTGGAGTTGTGGATAGTGACGAAGGATGTTTTAGATTACATTGGGACATTGATAAGCTGCAGAGCTGGGCTGGTGGCAGCAAATGGAGATTAAGGTGGATAAGTGTGAGGTGACTCACTTTGGAAGGAATAACAGGAATGCAGAGTACTGGGCTAATGGTAAGATTCTTGGTAGTGTCAATCAGCACAGAGATCTCAATGTCAAGGTACATGGATCCTTGAAAGTTGCCACCCAGGTATATGGTGTGTTAGCTTTTATTGGTATATACAAAAAGCTAGTGCGGCCATACTTGGAGTACTGTGTATAGTTCTGGTCACCCGCATTATAAGAAGGATGTGGAAGCTTTGGAAAGTGTTCAGAGCAGATTCACTAGGATGTTGCCGGGTATGGAGGGAAGGTCTGACAAGGAAAGGCTGAGGGACTTGAAGCTGTTTTCATTAGAGAGTAGGCTGAGAGGGGACTTAATTGAGACATATGATAATCAGAGGGTCAGATAATGTGGACAGTGAGCACCTTTTTCCTTGGATGGTGACGGCTAGCATGAGGTGACATAGCTTTAAATTGAGGAGTGATACATATAAGACATATATCAGAGGTAGTTTCTTTACTCAGAGTAGTAGGAACATAGAACACACTGCCTGCCATAGTAGCAGACTCACTAACTTTAAGGGCATTTAAATGGCCATTGGTTAGACATATAGAGGAGAATGGAATAATGTAGATGAGATGGGCTTCAGATTAGTTTCACAGGTTGGCGCAAAATCAAGAGCCGAAGGCCTTGTACTGCACTGTAATGTTCTATGTTCTAACTTCTCCACATCTACCCTGTCACTTTCCCTAAGAAGTTGGTATTTTTCAATAAGGTGTCCTCTAATTCTTCTAAACGCCAATAAGTACAAACCCAACCTACTCAACCATTCCTTACAAGAAAATCCTTCCCTAGCCTGAATCAACCTAATGAACCTTCCTTGCACTGTTTATAGGAATGATCCTAGGGATGAATGGCTTGTCATATGAGGAGTGGTTGAGGACTCTGGGTCTGTACTTGATGGTGTTTAGAAGGATGAGGGGGAATTTTATTGATACTTACAGAATACAAAGAGGCCTGAATAGAACATACGTGGAGATGATGTTTCTACTAGTAGAAGAGACTAGGACAGACAGCACAGCTTCAGAATGAAGGGACAAACCTTCAGCATTTAGAGGAGTACAAATTTCTTCAGCAAGAGGGTGGTGAATGTAAGCAACGCATTGCCACAGAAGCTGTGGAGATCAAGTTATTGAGGTATTTGGCAGAAAGATAGGTTGGTTCTTGATTGGCAGGGACATGAAGGAAATGCCTGTGGCTGTTCCCCTCAATAACAAGTATACAGTTTTGGATACTGTTGCGGTGGAACAACTTACCAGGGGGTACAGGTCTCTGGCACAGAGTCTGCCCTGGTGCTCAGGAGGCGGAGGGTGGGTGGATGAACAAAGCATTCGTCACTGGGGACTCCATAGTTAGGGGGACAGATAGGAGGTTCTGTGGGAACGAGAGAGACTCACGGTTGGTGTGTTGCCTCCCAGGTGCCAGGGTTCATGATATCTCTGTTTTCTGGATCCTTGAGGGAGAGGAGGAGCAGCAGCCCCAAGTCGTGGTCCACATTGGCACTAACGACATAGGTAGGAAAAGGATTAGGGATTTAAGGTAGAAATTCAGGCAGCTAAGGTGAAAGCTTAGTGCTAGAACAAATAGTTGTTATGTCTGGTTTGTTGCCTGTGCCATATGCTAGTGAGGCGAGGAATAGGGAGAGTGAGGAGTTGAACACATGGTTACAGGGATGGTGCAGGAGAGGGGATTTATTTGGATAATTGGGGGTTATTCTGGTGTAGGTGGGACATTTACAAACAGGATGATCTACACCTGAACCAGATGGGTACCAATATCCTGGGAAGTATATTTTCTAATGCTATTCGGGAGGGTTTAAACTAATTTAGCAGAGAGATAGAAACTTAAATTGCAGTTCCAGTGTTCAGGACATTGAGAGTAGAGAGGTCAGATATATGGTTGAGGTCACAAGAGTTCACCGGCAAGCAGGAAGGTGGTTTGAAGTGTGTCTACTTCAACACCAGCAGCATTTGGAATAAGGTGGGTGAATTTGCAGCATAGGTTGGTACCTGAGACTTTGATGTTGTGGGCATTTCGGAGACATGGATAGAGCAGGGACAGGAATGGTTGTTGCAGGTTCCAGGATTTAGATGTTTCAGTAAGAACAGTAAAAATGGTGAAAGAGGGGAGGTGTAGCATTGTTGGTCAAGGACAATATTATGGTGGCAGAAAGGACATCTGAGAACTCGTCTACTGAAGTATTATGGGCTGAGGTTAAAAACAGGAAAGGAGAGAAGTCACCTTGTTCGGAGTTTTCTATAGGCCTCCAAATAATTAGAGATGTAGAAGAAATGATAGCAAAGATAATTCTGGATAGGATCAAGAGCAACAGGGAAGTTGTAATGGGGGACTTTCCAAATATTGACTGGGAATAGTATAGTTAGAGTTTTTTAAGTAGGTCAATTTTTGTCCAATGTGTGCAGAATGGTTTCCTGACAGTATGTAGACAAGCCAACAAGGGGTGAGGGCCATTGGATTTGGTACTGGGAAATAAACCTGGCCAGGTGTTAGAATTGGAGGTAGGTGAGAAATTTGGTGATAGTGACCACAATTCGTTTATGTTTACTTTAGTGACAGAAAGGTATAGTGTAACGCAGGGCAAGAGTTGTTGCTGGGAGAAAGGTAATTATGATAGATTATGGCAAGATTTAGGATGGATAAGGAAATTGCAGGGGATGGGCACAATTGCAATGTGCAGCTTATTCAAGGAACAGCTACTGCGTGTCCTAAGTATGTACCTGTCAGGCAGGCAGGAAATGGTTGAGCGAGGGAGCGTGGTTTACTAACAAAGTTGAATCTCTTGTCAAGAAAGGCGGCGACAATTATTAGGATGAGACGTGAAGGCTCAGTTAGGGCACTTGAGTGTGACAAGTTAGCTGGGAAAGACCTAAAGAGCGTGCTAAGAGCCAGGAGGGGTATTGAGAAGTCATGGGCGAGTAAGATCAAGGAAAACCCTAAAGCTTTCTATAGGTATATCAGGAATAAAAGAATGACTAGAGCAAGATTAGGGCCAAAGATAGTAGTGGGAAGTTGTGTGTGGAGTCCGAGGAGATAGGGGAAGTATTAAATGAATATTTTTTTGTCAGTATTCATACTGGAAAAAGACAATGTTGTCGAGGAGAATGCTGAGACACAGGCTGCTAGACTAGATGGGAATGACGTTTGCAAGGTGGTGGTATTACTAAGTCTGGAAAGTGTGAAAATAGCTAAGTTGCCTGGGCCTGATGGAATTATCCTCAGATTCTCTGGGAAGCCAGGGAGGAGACTGCAGAGCCTTTGGCTCTGATCTTAATGTTGTTATTGTCTACAGGAATAGTAATTTCTCCCCACCCCCACCCTCCACTCATTTATTTCTCCACCCTTCAGGCACTCTGGCTGTATTCCTGATGAAGGGCTTTTGCCCGAAACGTCGATTTTCCTGCTCCTCAGATGCTGCCTGAACTGCTGTGCTTTTCCAGCACCACACTAACCCCCTCCACAGGAATAGTGCCAGAAGACTGGAGGATAGCAAATGTTGTTCCCTTGTTCAAGGGGAGTCGAGGCAAACCTGGTAATTAGAGACCAGTGAATCTTATCTTGGTTGTGGTAAAGTGTTGGAAAAGATTATAAAAAGATAGGATTTATCATCATCTAGGAGATGAATAAGTTGATTAGGGATAGTTAACACTTTTGTGAATGGTAGGTCATGCCTCACAAACACAGAGTTCTTTGAGAGGGTGGCCAAACAGGTGGATAAGGATAACGCAGTTAATGTCGTGTATATGGATTTCAGTAAGGCGTTTGATAAAGGTTCCCCACAGTAGGCTATTGTATCAAATATGGAGGCATGGGATTGAGGGTGATTTAGTAGTTTGGATCAGAAGTTGGCTAGCTGAAAGAACAGAGGGTGGTAGTTGTTGGAAAATGTTCATCCTGGAGTTCAGCTACTCATGGTGTATCGCAAGGATCAGTTGGGGGCCACTGCTGTTTGTCATTGTTACAAATGACCTAGATGAAGGCATAGAAGGATGGGTTAGTAAATTTGCAGATGTCACTAAGGTTGGTGGAGTTGTGGATAGTGCTGAAGGATGTTGCAGGTTACAGAGGGACATAGATAAGCTGCAGAGCTGGACTGAGAGGTGGCAAATGGAATTTAATACAGAAAAGTGTGAGGTGATTCACTTTGGAGGGAACAACAGTAATAGGGTGTACTGGGCTAATGGTAAGATTATTAGTAGAGCAGATAAACAGAGAGATCTCTGTATCCATGTACATGGATCCCTGAAAGTTGCCACCCAGGTTGATAGAGTTGGTAAGAAGGCATATAGTGTGCTGGCTTTTACTGGTAGAGGGATGGAGTCTCAGAGCCACAAGGTCATGCTGCAGCTGCACAAAACTCTGGTGTAGCCGCACTTGGAGTATTGCGCACAGTTCTGGTCACCAGATTAAAGGAGAATGCAGAAGTTTTGGAATGGGTGCAGAGGAGGTTTACTAGGATGCTGCCTGGCATGGAGGGAAGGTCTTATGGGGAAAGGTTGAGGGATTTGAGGCTGCTTTCATTAGAGAGAAGGCAAATGAGAGGTGACTTGATTGAGACATACAAGAGGGTTAGATAAGGTGGACAGTGAGAGCCTTTTTCCTCAGATGCTGTTTGGCCAGTATGAGGGGACAGTTTTAAGTTAAGGGGTGATAGATATAGGACATGATGTCAGAGATAGTTTCTTTACTTAGAGAGAGTAGTAAGGGCATGTAACGCACTGCCTGTAACAGTAGTATACTTGCCAACTTTAAGGGCATTTAAATGGTTATTGGATAGGCATATGGATGAAAATGGAATAGTGTAAGATAGATGGGCTTCAGATTGTTGCACCGACCTGTGGAACCATCGAGCGCCGAAAGGCCTGTACTGCAAGATAATGTTCTATGTTCTATTAAGGGTTGTGGATGTAAGTTTGCTCGCTGAGCTGAAACGTAATGTTTTTAGATGTTTTGTCACCATACTAGGTAACATCAGTAAGCCGCTGGTGAAACACTGGTGTTATGTCCTGCTTTCTATTTATGTGTTTATATAGAAAGCAGGATAACACCAGCGCTTCACCAGAGGGTCAATTATGATGTTCCCGAGTATGGTGACAAAACATCTGAAAACAAACCTTCCAGCTCAGCGAGCAAACTTCCATCCAGAACCTCAACCCAAGGTACAAATGTTCTCAAAACTCGGTGATTAAGGGCCCTGTGGAGAAAGTAGGAGAATGGTATTGAGAAATGCATCAGTCATGATCACATGGCACAGCAGACTCAAATGGGCCAAATGGACTAATCCTGTTTGTATGTTTCATGGCCTTCAATACCAGTACATATTTCCTGAGAAAAAAGGAAGGAAACTATTCACAGAATTCCCAGTATAGCCTTGAATAGTTTTAGCAAGACCTCCCTATTTTAATATACCATTCCTTTGAAATAAAAGACCAACAGTTTATTTGCCTTCCCTATTACCTGCTGAACTCAGATGCTAGCTTTTCATGATTTATGCACGACAATCCCTGTGCTGCAACTTGAGATTTTTCTCCCCAAATTTAATATTTAGCTCTTCTACTGTTCCCGTCAAACTGCACAACCTTATTTTCTCTACATTATACTTTATTTGTCAAGTTGTTGCTGTCTTAACCATTTATATCCTTCTGTAGATGCTTGTGTTATCTTCACTACTTAACTTGCAACTAATGTTTGCATCATCCGCAATCCTGGCGACAGTACATTCACTCCTGGTCATGCAAGTCATTAATATATAATGTAAACAACTGTGGCCCCAGTAATGATCTCTGCGGCAACCCTGAAAATATCCCCCGAATTTCAATTTTGTATATTCTATTTGTTAGTTAATCCTCTATTGATGCTAATATACTACCCCCATCAAGAGCCCTTATCCTACTAAGCAGTCTTTGACAGAAAATACAGATTTTTGGAATTCCCAATTTCTTACATCTACTGGATCCACTTGATCTATCCTGCTTGTTGTCAAACATGATTTTAATACACCATGCTGACCGTTTGATTTTATTGTGCTTCTAAATGGTCTGCTATGACATCCTTTGCAACAGAGTCTAACATCTTCCCAATGCCTTATGTCAAGCTAACAGATCTGTAGCTAACTGTGATTTTTGTCTCCCTTTTTGAATGAGCGTGTTAAACTGGCAGTTTTATAATCCTTTGGGACTTTGGCCAAACTTCAATTTGGCCTGCTAACGAATGATCTAAAATTGCAAATCCAATAGTTGCTAGTTTTATGAAGAACTAGCCACAAATTACTTAAGGCAATATTTTTCTAGACAGAATTCAAGAATCTTGCAGCACAGGAGGCTGCCAGCACTTTGAAACAACTGTTCAATTCAGGCTCACATTCTAGATTTTTCCCTCAGAGCTATGCAACGTTTTCCTCCTATAACCTTTTGAAATTTTCTATCCAAACTGCTTCCACCAATTTTTCAGATAATCCACCACAGGAATGAAATACACAACAGTATTTTTAAATAGTACTATTTGGGGGGTGTCCAGCAGCAGAGAGACTTGGAGTGTATTCACAAATCTTTGAAGATGGCAAAGGAAATTGATTAGATAGTTAAGAAACCAAATAGGAACATCGAATACAAAATTGAGACAGTCGTATTAAATCTTAAATTTCAGTTGGCTAATTATGGGCAGCATACTTTTGAAAGGAGATCAAAACATTGGGAAGGCTGCAGAGGAGGTTTATCCATAGGGTACCGAGGATGCGGGACTTCATTTATCTGGGAGATTAGAGAAGTTGGGATGGTTGTCATTTGAACTAGAAAGCTTAAATGTAATAAAGGTAATGTAATATATTCATAATTGTGAAGGATCCTCTCTGGACCAAGAGAGGTGACATCATTTCCTTTGCAAGCAGATTTGAAACCAGAGGTCCAAGATCTAAAATAATAGACAAAACGACTGAGGGGAAATTAGATTTGATTTTCCAGAAACAAATGTCATTTTGTCAATTCCGCTGGCTACATCTGTGGGAAGTGCACCCCAACTCCAGCTCCTTGAAAACCGTGTTAGGGAATTGGAGTTACCGGGAGTTGGTCACACCTAAGGCTCAGGACAAGGATGAATGGGGGGAGGAAAGGGGACAGTCAGACAGTGCAGAGATCCCCTGTGGACATTCCCCTCAGCAATAAGTATACCGTTTTGGATACTGCTGGGGGGGGGGATGACCTATCAGAGGAAAGCCATAGCAGTCAGTTCTCTGGCACTGAGCCTGACACTGTGGCAAAGAAGGGAAGGGGGCAGAATAGAAAAGTACTCGTGGTAGGGGACTCTATAGTTAGGGGAATCAACATGAGATTTTGTGGTCAGGATCGGGATTCCCGGAAGGTATGTTGCATCCCTAGTGCCAGGGTCTGGGACGTCTCCGATCGGGTGTATAAGGTTCTAAACGGGGAGGGCGAACAGCCAGAAATCTTGTTACATATTGGCATTAATGATATAGCCAGGAAAAGGATTGAAGATATAAAAAGTGATTTCAGGGAGTTAGAATGGAAGCTGCAAAGCAGGACGAACAGAGTAGTGTTCTCTAGTTTACTACCGGTACTACGAGATAGCGAGGCGAGGAACAGGGAGCGGGCGCAGCTTAATACGTGGCTGCGCAGCTGGTGGAGGAGGGAGGGCTTCAGATATGTAGATAATTGGGATGCCTTCTGGGAAAGGTGGGACTTGTACAAGAAGGCCGGGTTGCATCTGAACTGGAAGGGGACCAGTGTCCTGGGTGGAAGGTTTGCTCGAGTAGTTCGAGAGGGTTTAAACTAGTATGGCAGGGGGGTGGGAACCTAAGCTGTATACTGGAGGTGAGAGTTGATGCAGATGAGGCAATAGCAAGAGGTAGACCAGCTAGTGGGAAGGATTTTCCTGAGAAGGAACCAAGGGATCAGTTAAAGTGTGTTTGCTTTAACGCAA
>NC_057714.1:88284449-88306520 GCF_004010195.1 Chiloscyllium plagiosum | reverse complement strand
TGTATATGGACTTCAGTAAGGCATTTGATAAGGTTCCCCATGGTAGGCTCATTCAGAAGGTCAGGAGGAATGGGATACAGGGGAACTTAGCTGCCTGGATGCAGAATTGGCTGGCCAACAGAAGACAGCGAGTGGTAGTAGAAGGAAAGTATTCTGCCTGGAAGTCTGTGGTGAGTGGTGTTCCACAGGGCTCTGTCTTTGGGCCTCTGTTGTTTGTAATTTTTATTAATGACTTGGATGAGGGGATTGAAGGATGGGTCAGCAAGTTTGCAGATGACACAAAGGTTGGAGGTGTCGTTGACAGGAGAGAGGGCTGTTGTAGGCTGCAGCAGGACATTGACAGGATTCAGAGATGGGCTGAGAGGTGGCAGATGGAGTTCAACCTGGATAAATGTGAGGTGATGCATTTTGGAAGGTCGAATTTGAAATTTGAGTACAGGGTTAAGGATAGGATTCTTGGCAGTGTGGAGTAACAGAGGGATCTTGGCGTGCAGGTACATAGATCCCTTAAAATGGCCACCCAAGTGGACAGGGTTGTTAAGAAAGCATATGGTGTTTTGGCTTTCATTAACAGGCGGATTGAGTTTAAGAGTCGTGGGATCTTGTTGCAGCTCTATAAAACTTTGGTTAGACCGCACTTGGAATACTGTGTCCAGTTCTGGTCGCCCTATTATAGGAAAGATGTGGATGCTTTGGAGAGGGTTCAGAGAAGGTTTACCAGGATGCTGCCTGGACCGAAGAGTTTATCTTATGAGGAGAGGTTGACTGAGCTCGGACTTCTTTCATCGGAGAAGAGGAGGAGGAGAAGACGGGACCTAATTGAGGTATACAAGATAATGAGAGGCACAGATAAGGGCAGAAATGACTAACATGAGGGGTCATAGTTTTAAGCTGGTTGGAGGAAAGTATAGACGGGACGTCAGAGGCGGGTTCTTTACACAGGTGAGAGCGCATGGAATGCGTTGCCAGCAGCAGTTGTAGAGGCAGGGTCATTGGGGACAGTTAAGAGACTCCTGGACATGCATATGGTCACAGAAATTTAAGGGTGCATACATGAGGATCAGTGGAGGATCAGTGGTCGGCACAACATCGTGGGCTGAAGGGCCTGTTCTATGCTGTACTGTTCTATGTCTGTCTATGTTAATGGACTTGGAACTGACATTTAACCATTGTAGGTGAAAATGAGGATTGCAAATGCTGGAGATCAGAGTCAAGAGTGTGGTGCTAGAAAAGCGCAGCAGCTCAGGCAGCATCCAAAGAGTAGGAGAGTCGAAGTTTTGAGCAAAAGCTGAAGGGCTTTTGGCCAAAACACAGACTCTCCTGCTGCTTGGATGATGCCTGACCTGCTGTGCTTTTCCAGCACCACACACACAAATTTAACCATTGTTCCAGGCAAGGCAGTCCAAATCCCAATAACCACAACATCATGCTAGATTAAATCGACAAACAGTGTTATGTTTCAAAGCACTAATCCCAAAGTACCTACCATCATCTATCCAATTGGTGCTCTCATTTTCTTCATCTGTCTCCTCTTTTCTTGATAATACTGAACGTTTTGTTGGCAAATCATCTTCTAATGCATTTGTATCACAATCTCCAGCATCAGTCGCACTCTCATCTTCCACAATATGCAATTTATCTTCATCATCTGTATCTGAACTTGCTTCAACCACATTGTTATAGTTGGTGACTGCAACAAAAACAAATTATTATGCTAACATCAGTGATTACACATATTTGGATCCTTGTGAGTCACGCTGCTATGTATTAATGGAAGTCACTTCTAACAGATAGCTACTACAGTATCAAAATCAAGAATAGCACTGTATCTCAGACACACCGGAATTGGGAACGGGAGTAGACAATCCTATCCGTCAAGTCACTTCACCATTTAATATGATCATGGCCGATCTTATTCTAGACTCCAATTCACTTTCCTACCCATAGACCTTTATCACATTTTCCATTAGGAACATTTATTTATTTCTTGAATCTGTGATTGGTTCTGCTTCTACTGCATTCTGGAGCAGTGAGCTCCACAGCTGCACAACCCTCAGAGAGAAGTAGTTTCTCCTCATCTCAGTTTTGAGCCTACTTTCTCTCACCCTGTATGTGATCTTTTGTTCAAGACTGAACCTGCACTCCAAGGTCTCTTGGTTCAGCAGCACTCCTTCGGACCTTAACATTAAGCATATAAGTTCTGCTAAGGTTTGTTTTCCCAAAATGCAGTAACTCTCACTTATCTGAATTAAACTCCATCTGCCACTTCTCAGCCCATTGACCCATCTGGTCAAGATCCTATTGTAATCTGAGGTAACCCTCTTCGCTGTCCACTACACCTCCAATTTTGGTGTCATCTGCAAACTTACTAACTGTACCGCTTATGCTCACATCCAAATAATTCATATAAATGACAAAAAGTAGAGGACCCAGCACCGATCCTTGTGGCATTCCACTGGTCACAAGCCTCCAGTCTGAAAAACAATCCTCCACCACCACCCTCTGTCTTCTACCTTTGAGCCAGATCTCTATCCAAATGGCTAGTTCTCCCTGTATTCCATGAGATCTAACCTTGCTAACCAGTCTCCCATGGGGAACCTTGTCGAACGCCTTACTGAAGCCCATATAGATCACATCTACTGCTCTGCCCTCATCAATCTTCTTTGTAACTTCTTCAAAAAACTCAACAAGTCATCAAGCCATGTTGACTATCCCTAATCAGTCCTTGCCTTTCCCAATACATGCATATCCTGTCCCTCAGGATTCCCTCCAACAACTTGCCCACCACCGACATCAGGCTCAACATGCACAACAAATGTGGAGGTTGTTTAAGGAGCACTTGTTGAGAGTGTTGGATAACTTTGACCCACTGAGACAGGCAAGGAATGGTAAGGTGAAGGAGCCTTGGATGACAAGAGAAGAGGAGTTTCTCGTCAAGAGGAAGAAGGAAGATTACTTAAGGTTGAGGGAATAAGGATCTGACACAGCTTTGGAGGATTACAGGGTACCTCGGGAAGAACTCAAAAACAGACTGAGGAGAGCTAAGAGGGGGCATGAAAAAGCCTTGGCAGGAACGATTGGGGAAAACCCAAAGGCATTCTATACTTATGTGAGGAATAAAAGAATGATCAGAAGGGGGTAGGGCCGATCAGGAATAGTGGAGGAAAGTTGTGCCTGGAGTCTCAAGGAGGTAGGGGAGGCCCTAAATGAGTTTTTTGCTTCAGTATTCCCTGGACAGGGGTCCTTGTTGATACTGAGAACACCATGGACCAAGTTAATAGGCTTGAACAGATTAATATTAAGAAAGTGTATGTATTGGATATTCTGTGAAGCACCAAGATAGATATGTTCTCAGGGCTGGACCATATATATCCAAGGTTACAATGGGAAGCAAGGAATGAGACTGCTGTGCTTCTGGCGATGATCTTTGCAATCTCACTCTCCACAGCAGTAGTACCGGATGATTGGAGGGAGGCGAATGTTTCTCTGTTCAAGAAAGAGAATAGGGAAATCTTTGGGAATTACAGACCTGTCAGTCAGTCTTGTGTCTGTGGTAAGAAACGTATTGAAAGGATTCTGAGAGATAAGATTTATGAGACTGTTTAGAAAAACGTAGTCTGATTAAAGTTAGTCAGTATGGTTTTGAGAGGGGCAGGTCATTCCTCAAAAGCCTTAATGAGTTCTTTGAGGATGTGACGAGACAAGTTGACAAAGGTTGAGCAATGGATTTGGTGAAAATGGATTTCAGTAAGGCATTTGATAAGGTTCCTCATGGTAGGCTTATTCAGAAAGTTAGGAGTTATGGGATACAAGGAAATCTGACTGTCTGGATACAGAATTGGCTGGCCGAAAGATGACAGCAAGTGGTCATGGAAGAAAAGTAAAGTATTCTGCCTGGAGATCGGTGACCAGTGGTGTCCCACAGGGATCAGTTCTTGGACCTCTTTGTAGTTTTTGTAAGTGACTTGGATGAAAAAGTGGAAGGGTGGATTTGTAAATTTGCTGATGACACAAAGGTCGGTGGTATTGTAAATAGTGTCAAGGGCTGTTGCAGGCTACAACAAGACAGTGACAGGATGGAGATCTGGGCTGAGCAATGGCAGATAGAATTCAATCTGGATAAACGCAAAGTGATTCATTTTGGAAGGTTGAATTTGAATGCTGAGTACACGGTTAAAGACAGGATTCTTGGCAGTGTGGCGGAACAGCAAGATCTTGGGGTCCACGTATATAGATCCTTCAAAGTAGCCACCCAAGTGGATAGGGTTGTTAAGGCGGCGTATGGTGTTTTGGCTTTCATAAACTCAGTCCCCCTGTTAAAGAGCCGCGAGGTTTTGCTGCATCTCTATAAAACTCTGGTTAGATCACACTTGGAACATTGTGTCCAGTTCTGGTCGTCTCGTTACAGAAAGGATGTAGATATTTTAGAGAGGGTGCAGAGGAGATTTACCAGGATGCTGCCTGGATTGGAGGGCTTGTCTTATGGAGAGAGGTTGAGTCACCTGGGATTTTCACACTGGAGAGAAGGAAGAAAGAGAGGTGACTTGATAGAGGTGTACAAGGTAATGAGAGGTGTAGATAGAGTAGATAGCCAGAGGGGTTTTTCCCCAGGGCAGAAATGGCTGTTACAAGGAGTGATAATTTTGAGGTGATTGGAGGAAGGGAAAGGGAGATGTCAGAAGTACGTTCTTTACACAATGGTGGATGCGTGGAATACACTGCCAGTGGTGGTAGTAGAGTCAGAGACATTAGGGACATTTAAGCAATTACTGGACAACTACATGGATGGTAGTAAATTAAGTGATGTTTAGTTTAGGTTGATCCTAGATCAAGATAAAATGTTTGACACAATATCGTGGGCTGAAGGGCCTGTACGGTGTTGTACTGTTCTAAGTAGTTAAATCTTATTAGAAAGTTTGGTAAAAGCAGTATAGACGAAAGTTAAAAATTATTACACAAAGGAAGTGTCCAATACAGAATATTAAATAATATAAATGGTTTCAAGAAATATTACTGCAAAAAAAAAATTCCAAGTATTGGATAACTAACAAGAAAAATTAATCAAGGTCACTAAAGTCCATAAAATAAGGTAAAATTATGAATATTATCTTGTAGAAGCCATTAAAATCAAGAAGGAACATAGTTTAACAAATTTGCAGACCTTAATTTCTGCCCTATATCACTGTAGTATTCAGGTATGGGTTAACATTGTGAAGCAAGTATTAACAGCACCTTGCCTGAATAAATAGTACCATGCAATAGTCATTCAATTCTATTATACTAGCAAAAGAAAATGACACATTCCACACAATAAATGACAAGATGAAGCAGAATTTGAACTTCAATAAATGGCTATAACAATAACAAAAATAACATTGTACAGCTGCAGTTCTTAAATCAGGCTATTTAATAATATTTGGCATTTGGAGTTTCCTTTGATATTGCAAGTTTGGGTGCATTTTTATGTAACAACGTAAAATATGCTATAAGCCAGTTACAAAATAGAAGATGAACAGTACCAACGAATTTGAATAATCTTTTACTAAGTCTAATTCATGAGATCAATTACATTATTCACCATGATCACTAAAATACTCGAGAACCAGAAGTTTCACTGTATGTTATGCTCTCATTTCAATGACCATTCATTTTTGTATTGTTTGCAAATATCAATCCTTCCAAAAATTTAAGTTTACCATGTCAGCAGTTTCTTAATTCAAAGCTATGGTCTCAGTTCACAGAACTTATTGTTCCAAATCTTTTGTTGCTAATGACACAGATATAGAAAGCAAGATTCCCAATACTAACTGCTGCAAAGCAACACAAAAATGGATTATTGATTTCAATCAAGATCTGCAAAACCTATAATGACTGTTTAGATACCAGAATACTATAGCAGTTAATTACCATTTGATAATCATGATGTGGAGATGCCGGTGTTGGACTGGGGTGTACAAAGTTAAAAATCACACAACACCAGGTTATAGTCCAACAGGTTTAAGTTATAGCAAAAATTTGCATTGTGATGTAACTGAAATTATACATTGAAAATCGATTGTCTGTTAAGCCTTTCATCTGTTAGCAAATTTTTGCTATAAATTCTGTGTTACGATCGAGCCCTCCACAATCACCTGATGAAGGATCGTCGCTCCGAAAGCTAGTGTGCTTCCAATTAAACCTGTTGGACTATAACCTGGTGTTGTGTGATTTTTAACATTTGATAATCCATTTTGTGCTTCCTCCAAGTTGAACAGATTCTCTTAAACTTCATTAATTGACTGAAATATTGTAGTAAATGTGTTATTTTCTATTTCTTTAGTACATTTCTTGCGACAAATGGTTCCTTTTGACAATTTTAAGTGTCATCAACCTTAACGCAAAGGGTCTTGCATTCCACTTTAAAAGACAAACAGTAAAAGTCACTAGTCCCACCACACCGTAGGGCTGTTCGTTCATTAGACACACGACTGGTGGTGGCTTAACATGAAGGTCACCACACCTCAGGTAAGGGAGGAGGTTGAGAGGGCAGGATCTTCATGGTAACCTCAGCCAGCATGGGAAATGAACCAACTCTGCTGGCATCACTCTGCTGGTATTGTAAACTAGCCCTCAAAATCAACTGAACTAACTAAAGAAAGAAAGAAAATAGGTAATTACAAAAAAAGGAAACAATGTTAGTTGCTGAATTAAGTGCATGTTCAAGATTATCACAATCTGCAAACATGTAAAATAATTCACAATGTGTGAGAAAGTGCATGGTAGCATACCACAATAATTTAATAGCATAGAAGTTCAGTATAGCTGATAAATCAGTCTGTGTTGCCTAAAGGCATTAAATGCCTTTTGAGTTTAAGTTAAAAAGGGACAGTAGCCATGTGGGTACAAATTGGCTGAGGGACAAGCAGTAAAAAGGTTATTTTTCAACTGAAAGTTGTGCAGTGGTGATCCCCAATGGTCATTATTGGGATCCTTGCTTTCTCTGATCTATAAATGGTCTCTACCTCATCTTGCTGGACCGAATTTCAAAGATTAGAGATATCACAATCCTTGGGAGGAATGTAAACAGGGTAAAAGACAGAAGTTCAAAAGGGTTTGTTAGTGGAGTGGGCAGATAGATGGCAGATGAAGTTTCACTGGTAAAGTGAGGGACAATTCATTTTGGTACAAAGAACTTGGACAGACAGCATTAAAAAAGGGAACTAAAATGGATGTGCAAGAGCAGAGAAACCTGGGTGCCTAAGTGATTATTAATGGCAAGTCAGGTAGACAGCACAGTTAATAGAGCATATAGTATTCTAAGCTTCATTATTGGAGACAGAGCAGGAAAATGATGAAAAACTTGTAAAAGATACTGATGAGACCTCATCTGGAATATACAACATAGAATTCTGGGGTGTCACAGTTTCGACAGGATTTGATGTACGAGAAAAAATATAGAAGAGGTTCACAAGAATGGTTCCAGGGATGAGACAGGAGAAAATGAGGAGTGTAGATGCTGGAGATCGGATCAAAAAAAGTGTGACACTGGAAAAGCACAGCTCTGGATGATTATTTAAATAGAAACAATATGCAGGGTTACAGGGAAAAGACATATACTCAGAGCTGGTGTGCACACGATGGACCGAATGGCAACCTTCTGCACCACTGCAATTCTGTGAAGAGTACTGTGCATATCAAATGGATGCAGAAATAGACAGAAAAATGAAGGGCAATTTTAGGCATGGACAGCTCTACCTGTTAGAAAATGACCAACTAATGACCAGGTCAGAGGGTAGTCCCATTAGTAAACATAACATGACTCAGTTCTGGGGAATGGTTATTGATCCAAAACATGGACTCAGTTTCTCTTCACAGATACTGCCTGTCCTGCTGAATCTCTACAGCTTTTAAAAAAAAATTACCCTTCCTGACCATGGTAAAAGAGATACTTCCAGGAATAAATCACTGTCCACTACGTACTGAAGGTCTTATTCATACACTGATGGAGCAGGACTCATTTATTAAGATGCTGCAATTCAAAACACAAGGTGCTCAAAAAGATGTCTTGAGCATCAACTAATGCGGAATCCATGAAATACAACAATAATGTTGACTGAAAGCCAAGGAATATTGGACCTAAGCCAAAGGCTCTTCTGGGAGAAGACTGAAAAGAATATATTAAAAATAATGGGTATGACAATGGCAAAAGTTAAAAATAAGGCTCACAAAAGAATAATGAAAAAGCTGCTACAGCCCTATTTTCAATGATTCTATGAATATGCACTGATTAATAGCAGCAGCAAAATGAGCAAAATAAATGCTCTCTCGCATTTAGTAGGCTGGATTGCTGTTAGCAATAAGAGAGAAAGAATTAATGGGGTGGTTAAATAAGTGGATAGGCATCTCAAGAGGAAGACAACATTAAAGATAATAGCAGGTGGCAAATGTCTTAGCAGATCTGTATTTACAGGTAACAAAAGAAAATGTAGGGTGAAGTTAACAAAATCTGATTTTAAAAACGCTAGTAATTCTCGAAAAAGTTGAGACTGGTTCCAAAAAGTATTAAAATATGTGTTTTCATTCAACAAAACCCCTGAATAAACTCCTTCAACTTTATTCATCATGATCATCTGTGTTTGGGTCAATTAAGCAGTTACTGAACTGTATTAGGAAGCAACTAGTTTCAAGCAGACAGCAATTACTTCAACCTGGAAATCAAGGGCCATAAATGGTAACTAGACAACATTAGCTGCACTTGAGAAATTTCCTGATTAATGACTTTAAGTTACCCTGTGCAAATCTGCCAAACCTAACAGCCCTTTTCATGATTTAGAAGAACAAGCACAAAAATGTTCGTTGGCAAGTCACCAAAACACTTCAACACAGGACCATCACGGCTCATGAGCACAGTTTTATTTACAATAGCTGGTCCCTGATTTTAAAGTATGATATTTGACACACAGCCCATAGGGCAAATGTTGCCCAGAAGCCACTTTATTCCTTCTCGTTTTTCTTGGTTTCTTTTAGCTTTGAACACAACTTCAAAACCTTCAAACACTTCAAAATTTCCATGCCATCTATTTGGGAAGGGAAAGGGTAAAAACTGTGGGTAAATGAAGAATGGGAGAGAACAGAAAAGGATTGAGCATACATAATGTAAGGAGAATGAGCATATAGGGGTGAAAGAGAAATTTGAATGCACAGAGCGCAGAAATATGAGGGCAACAGGTTAACGAGGAAAACAAGAAAGATGTTAAAATCAGAAGACAGACATGTTTCTCTTCCTCATAAAAACAATCAAAAAACTAAGAATTAACAAAATTTGGGGGGAAAAGGGAAAGTAGATGAGCCGAACCGAAATAGACTAATTTTTCAGCACAGACTGCAGTATTTAAAGTCCAGCTTCCTAGTCCCATAACACAGGGGATTATTCATATGTTAAAAATTGAAAATTTAAAAACTGAAGTATTGAATCAGTTCTTGTAAAAATAGTATAAAAATGTCATGCAGCAATAATAATGCTGTCACCAACGTTTTGGAGGTGCTTTTGTAATCTTTTTTAAACTCGAGCTATACTGGAGCCAGTCTGTTGTCCAGTACAACATACATTGCAAAGTTAACTATAGTTAATGTTAGAAATTGCTGTTGTGCACTGGCTTCATGGCATAATTATATACCAATAAACAGAGTCATAGTTATACAGCTTTTGCAGTTATAATCCTCTGACTTAAACAGAGTTGATAAACCAGTTCCAACTCTGGCCTCTCCCCTCCTTTCCAAACTGACCACTGGTCCCAGCTCACATTTAACATCTGCTTGAGCATAAAGTTTCTCCGAAACCCAAGTGTCTATAGTGCATTTTTTGTAAGAGAAACAACCTGCAATTAGCTTGCTGGCCTGACATCAATTCAATTAACAGCTCATTTGTTCTCTTTAAATACAAAATGCTGCTCGTGGTCCAAAGATCATATTTCAGTTCATAGCTCCAAACCAAAAATAATAAAATAAAACAAATGAAAAAAAAAAATCAGTGAATGTCCTAACATTAAGAAACCCTTTAACATACCAAGGTAGACATATTTACATTTCTTTCTCCTGCAAACAGCAACAGATGCTGGAATCTTTAAACTTTTAAACAGAAACAGGGTCATCCAGCCAAGAAACAGACACTATGATCCAACCAGTCCACACCAACCAAGTTCCCAAAGTTAATCCAGTCATACCCGCCCGCACTTCGCCAATACCCCTTATACTTTTCTTATTCAGCTTATCCAAAACATCTTTTAAATATTGCAACTGTACCTGCATCCACCACTTTGTCCATCATTTCATTTGACACACGAACCAGGACTTAGTATAACTGAAGCAGAACTTTTAACATCCTGCATTTTACTCCTCTGGTTTATAGGCCAGCATTTCATCAGCTCTTTTGATTATTTACTGGTTAATTACATTTTGTACCTGGAGACCAACTGCCCTCACCCCACTGTCCACTATCTTTGGAGATTCTTTGTTTTTACCTTTTCACCACTTAAAGTACCCTCTTCTATACTTTTCGGTCCAATATGGATGAATTCACATTTTCTGACACCAAAATCGGTTTTGCTTATTTACTTAAAATTTGAGATGTCAATAGATTATGTCTCCATCTAGCTTGGTTATAATGCCACCTAATTTTGCAGAATATAAAGCTGTGTGTTAAATTTGATCACCCGAGTGAAGCATGAATGTGATGAATGGTTGAGACCCCACACATCCCGCAGAACCACTAATCACGTCTGGCCAATTAGATTACCTGTTTACCTTCTGCTGCTCAGCAAATTTGCTAATCAAGTCAATAATATCCTCAATTTCCAGGGCTCTAACTTTAGGTAAACATTTTCTATGAAGAGCTTTACAAAATGCATATTCACCTGACAAGTAATCGCTTGGCATTCATTTATCAGCTTAACCTCCTGTTTCTCCACCATCAGTACAAAATGGCTGACATGTATACATGGTCTAAAAGATGCACCGCTTTAAGTTGACAAGTTGACAAGGCTTTTTTGATAGTCCCTTCCAAATCTGCACAACTTGGAAGGACAAGGATAGCAGATGTTTTCAAATATCACAATCTCAACCACTTCCTTCAAAATCCCATGTCAATCCTTTATAAAGTTTTAGGAATTCAATAGCAAAAATTCTATTGTAATGGCCTATCATAATGATTGAGAGCATTGGGAATTCAACAATTAAAAAACCTCTATTATAGTGGCTTATTATAAATTTTGACTGTGTGCCTGCCCTCTGGCAGACTGAGGCCAGAAATCACTGTGGGGTCTAGTTATCTCAGAACTGTAGGCATTATCTGGAGCCATAGGTGTGTATTTTGCCCTCAGCCCTCAAGCAAAGCTATTTGTTTCTCTGAATAAGGCTATCAGCCCTGGTTATGGATCTTATTAGCTACCTCCTTTTTCTACTAACAAGGATATGTGAAGACCAACAATGAGGACAATACTAGATCCTATTATCTACCTCTTACCAATTGACATAAGACTGAATAATACATTAACAGGCTCATGTGAACAATTTGAGTATTGTCACTGGAAGGGAGCAATCATTAGTCATTTTAAAATTGAGAAATACCGGTTTTAACAATATAATAGCAATCAGCCATGTGATGTTAAGAACCTGACCACGACATAAAACATACTGCTTGCACGTAATGTTCAGAAATTCAACAGGAGTACCAACAGACACACCCCAAATACAATGGAAGATATGCTATTGTAACCAAAAATGTTTTTTGGATTCTATACATCAGATCCTGGTTATTATAACGCAGAGCAGAATAGATGATTATTTTCTCAAACCATCAACAAACATTCAAGTTAGAATAGAAGAGTCATCAAAGACACTTGTCACTATAGTTCACAGAAAATTCCTGGACAGTTTCCTGGAGCAATGGGTTGTGAAACAAACTAGGGATAAAGCTATTTTAGATTTTGAATGAAGCAGAGTTATTTAGTAAAGTCATAAAGATCTACTGGGAAACAGCAATCATAATATCATTGGTAAGACAGAAAATGATAGATTTCAATCATTGAGCTTAAACAAAGCCAATTATACTGGTACAAAGATGGCAATGGCTACAAATTGATTCAATGAATAGACTGAAATGTATAGCGGTAAATAAACAGTGGAAAACATTGAAAGAGAACTCAACATGTTCAGGAAAATATATTCCACGAAAAATAGCCCCATGTGTAGCTCACCCAAACTTAAAGATAGTACTAGATTAGAAGAGGAGGCTTATAAAATGCTGTCCAGAACAGTATTAAGACTGAGGATCAGGCGTGGTTTAGAAACAAGGGCTACAAAACATGGTAAAAGGGGGAAAAAAAATAATAGAGGAGCGTAAACGAATTATGAATTTCAAAGTGGATTGTAGGAGCTTTTGCAAGTATATAACAAGTTGTGTGAATATAACAGTTCCTTTAGAAGCAGAAGTAGCAGAAATTATCATGGGGAATAAGCAAATTGATTAAAGTATTAAACAATACTTCACGTCTGCCATGACAGTAGAAAACAAACATACCGGAAAGAGAGGGAAGCCGAGAGAAATTTTAAGAAAAGTAAGGAAATTAAGCTACTATCAGAGAGAAAATACTGGGGAAAGTCAAGAGACCTAAATCCAATATATTCCCAGGACCTTATCATTGTAAAAGGAGATAATTGCAGAGTTAGTGGCAGCAGTGGCTATGATTTTCCAAATTCCATTGATTCAAAAATGGTTCTATTACATTTGAGAGTAGCAAATGTAAACTACTTTTCTCTTCTCAAGAAAGAAGAAAAACCAGGGAACTACAGACCACTAAGGCTAATATAATCATCAGGAAACCATTGGAATCTATTAGAACTTTCTTAGTAACGCACATGGAAAAGCACTGCGTGATTAGAAGTCAAAATTAGTTTATCAAAAGGGAAATCTTGTTTGATGCATTTCTTATTTTTTTTATATAAAGTAGATGAATGGGCATCAGCAAATATAATAAATAGGGAAGATGGTAACATAGTGACACAGTGACAATGTCATTAAACTAGTAAACTAGGGGACATCATGGCACTCGATTTATATCAAAGTACCAATTCTGGAACATGAAGCCAGTTTGAGTAATGAAAATCATCAAAATAGTTATTGATTATTCTAAAACCCCACCTAATTCACAGATGTGCTTCAGGGAAGGAAATATGACATCCTTGTTTGATCAAATCTACGTACTCCAGCCTCAAGAAAGTGGTCGTCTCTTAAATGCCCTCTTCAATGGCATGCATGTCAGTTAAAACGTAGTTAGGAATGGCATCAATGCCTATGCCCCAGGAAATTAAAACAAAGTATCTCTATTGTCAAAAAACATTTGATACATTGCCACAGAGAGAATGGATTTGTTAAAGGACAGAAACCAAGAGCAGGTAAAAACAGACAAAAATAGAAACTGCATAAGAATCTCAGCAGCTCTGGCTGTGTCTGTGGAGATATGTGAAGAAAGGTCATTGGACTCTCAATGTCAACTGTTCACTCACCACAGAGGCTGCCAGACCTGCTGGGTTTATCCAGCAATTTCTGATTTGGTTTGTTTCAGATCTCCAGCATCCACAGTTCTTGGTTTTATTTTAAACACAAACAGGGTATTTTCAGGTTTGCATACAGTGATTAGTGGAGTGCCCAAGGATTAGTGCTCAGAACTTGACTACTTACAATCCAAATAGATAACTTAAATCAATTCTGGCTGGAAATCTAAGATGCAAGGAGGACACTGAGATATGCACCAAGGAATTGTAAGAGTAGGGAAATTTGGTTATAGAACAAGCTTAAATGCTTTGTCTCTGAATGCACAAAACATTTAGAATAAAATTAAATGAGTTAACAGCAAAATAGTGATAAATGGGTATGATTTGGTAGCAATACTGGGAGATATTGTTACAGGGAAATCCCAGTTCTGGAAATTAACAGAGTACCTTTTGGCTATTTTTCGGAAGGATAGGTACAAAACAAAAGGAGCTTTGTTAGTAAAGGTCAGGATCATACTGCAATGAGGAATCATATCAGCACTGGAAATTAAGACATAGAATCTTATTTTAGTTGAAATAAAGAAATACCAAAGACAAGAAACTCTTGGTGGGAGTAATCTAGACGCCCAACAGTATTGCCGCAGTCGGTCACAATATAAACCAGGAAATACTAAGGGCTTGCAACAAATGTACAGCAATCATCATTGGGGATCTTAATATGCATTATAGACTGGATTAAGCAAAGTGGCAAGGGCGGTCTCAAAGAAGAATCCATTGCATGTACAGGAGATAATTCCTTGGAGCAATTTGTTTGAAACCAACCAGGGAGAAGGATATTCAGGATTTGGTATTATGTAATGAGATGGAATTAATTAATGATCCCACAATAAAGGATCCTCTTGGGAAAAATCATAGTATGCTACAATTTCAAATTCAGTTTGGGGTTAGAAACTGGAGCCAAACAAAGGTAACTGTATTGGCAAGAGGACAGTTTTGGCCCATGTGGGTCAGACTGGAAGGCTAAAAGGTTGGACAGTTATTCAGTAGTGGCAGATGTTAAAGAAGATTGTTTCCAACTAAAATATATTCCAGTGAGGAAGAAAGGTTGTAAACAAAGGGAAAATTCATCCATGGATCAGCAAAGAAAATAATATAAAGACAAAAACTTAGGCATAGCATATTCCAAAGGCCAGAGGCAGGACACTTAAAGATCAAGGGTTACTGAAATAAAATAATAAAAAGAGCAATTATAAAAGAAAGCCAGCATAAAATATATAAAACCGATAGCAATAGTTTCTGTAGGTATGTAAAAGGAAACAGTAGTGAAAGAGAAGGCTGGTTTCCCTTCTGTGTAGGTTGAGGAAAGCCCACCTCCCACCCTCTATCCTCACCACATCCTACAGAGGGTTCATTGAGTGTACCCTGAGCAGATGCATCACGCCTGGTTTCGGGAATTGCACCGTCGCGGATCTTAAGACCGTACAACGGATAGTGAGGACAACCAAGAAGATTATCAGGGTCTATCTTCCTTCCATTACCGACATTTACATTACACGCTGCATCCGAAAGGCTACGAATACTGTGGAACACTTCACACATCCCTCACTCAAACTCTTCTCCCTCTTGCCATTTGGCAGAAGGTACCAGAGCATTTGGTCTCTCAGTCAGACTGTGCAACATAGTTTCTTCTCCCAAGCCATCAGGCTCCTTAAAATTGTATGATCACACTCTATACCATCTGCAATTCTTTGCCCGACTTTTCAAATTGTTGCTAAAACAATGGTTTATTCATGATCATTCATTATTACACTCTAATTTGTCCACTACTGTGCCTATTGTCTTATCTTGTCAGGAATTACCATGTTGTCTTGTGTTTTGCACTTTTCTTATGCACTTTATGCTGCCCTACGTATGACGGTCCTCTCATGTAATTTATGTTGTCCACGTAGCACCTCTTTTTTTTTTAACTGTATCAGTTGCATATGGTAGAAATGAGGAACAAAGCTACTCGTGACTCTTGAAGGAAGAGACTGGGGAGTTAATAGTGGGGAACTGGTGGAGTCACTAAATCAATTTATTGCTTCTGTTTTCATGGTGGAGGACATTAGTACCACCCCAACAGTAGCTGATAATGCACATGTTATAGAAAGAGAGCAATTTATAAAAATCACCAGGGGGAAAAAAAAAGTACTGAACAACTATTGGGAGTGAAGACAGACAAGTCCCCAAGGCCTGATACCCTACATTGAGTGATCTTAAAGCAAGTGGCAGAGAGATAATGAATCCATTGTCTAAAATATTCCAAATTTCCCTTGATACAGGAAAGATTCCAGTGGATTGGAAAATGGCAATACAATGTCCTTATTCAAAAGGGAGGGAGCAGAAAGTAGGAAGAGATAGTAAAGGTTAGTTTAACATCCATAATTGGAAAATTGTTAGAATCCATTATTAAATCAGTAATAACAGTATATTTGCAAAGTCAAAACACAATTCAAAGTCTGTGTGGCTTTTTGAAGAGTAAAGAGCATTTGAATAATTTGCTAGAATTCTTTGAAGACCTAACAAGCAAAGTGGATAATGGAGATCCAGTAGAATGTAGTTTATTTGGATTTCCAGGAGGCATCTGATACCGAGTCAAGCAAATGGTTATGGATCACATGGGGTTAAGGTCAATTAACTGACTGACTGACCAACAGAAAGCAAGAGTCAGGATAAATGGGTATTTTTCTAATTGGCAAGATGTAAAACAGTTGGGATGCCACAGGGTTCAGTTGTTGGGGCCACAACCATTTACAATCCACATTCATGACTTGGATGTGGAGATAGAAAGTGCAATAGCCAAATTTGCAGATGACACTAAAACAGATGGGAAAGTAAGTTGAAATGAAGAAATAAGAAATTTACAAATGGTTATAGGTAGGTTAGGTGAATGAACCACACTCAACTTTAAGTTCATCTGCCAAACTAAGTGAAAGGTTGTCCATTTCAGTTGCAAGGGGAGAAAGGCAACTTATTCTGAATACAGCGAAACTTCAGAGTGCTTGAGGGATCTGGGTGCCTTGTGTATGAATCACAGAAAATCAGTTTTCAGGTACAGCAACTAATAAAGAAGGCAAATACAATTTTGGCATTAATTGCAAAAGGACTAGGACATAAAAGTATGGAAGTGTTGCTGCAACTATACAAGGCATTAGTAAAACTGCATGAGGAGTATTGCATATAACTTTGGCCTCCTTACTTGAGAAGTGGATGTCGTTGCATTGGAGGCAGTTCAGAAGAGGGTCACTAGATTAGTTATAGAAGAAATGAGGAGCTTGTCTTATGATTAGAGAGACTGAGCAGTTTATGGCCATACTATCTAAAGTTTAGACGAGTAAGAGGCAGCCTAATTGAGGTATATAACATGCTAAAGGAGATTGACAAAGTTGAGAGATGTTTGCTCATGTGGACCAACATAGAACTATAGGCCAATTTTAGGATAAGGGATAGCAGATTTAAAACAGATGAAGATAAGTCTCCCAGTCACAAATCTGTGGAATTCACTACCTGAGTGCGCAGTGGATTTCGGAATATTGAGTAAATTTGAGGATTTTTAAAAAAATAAGTAATGAGTTAAAGGGTGATGAAGAGCATGCAGGAATGTCAACTTGAGGCAGAGATTATATCAACCATGAGAAAGTGAGGACTGCAGATGCTGGAGATTAGAGTCGAGACTGAGGTGCTGGAAAAGCACAACAGGTCAGGTAGCATCCGAGGAGCAGGAGAATCGAAGTTTTGGGCATAAACCCTTCATCTTGATCAAATGAACCCTGTGGTGTCCAAATGTTTACATCTTGCCAACCAGAAAAAGACCCATTTATCCTGACTCTAGCTTTGTTGTTTTTCCAGCACCCCACACACGGCCCATGAAATCAACCATGATGGACATGACCTTTTAATGGCTGAGCAGACTTGAGGGGCTCAATTGCTGACACCTGCTCGGAGTTCTCATATTTGTGTATCAACTTATTGCCATTAAAGAAAACTACAAGTTGGGGCAAGCTTAAACCGTGAAAACTGATGGTAAAATGAAGGAAGAATATGTTAATATTCTAGGGCATGCTGATATTGATGAAGTGGTGATACTTGGTGTCTTGAGAAACTGGAGAACAGCCAATGTTATTCCTTTGTTTAAGAAGGACAACACGGTTAATCCAGGAAAGTACAGGCTGGTGAGCCTTACATCAGTATTATGGAAATTAATTAAGACTTTTAGGGACAGGATTTACTTGTATTTGAAAAAGAACAGACTTGTTAAGGATAGTCAGCATAGCTTTGTACAGGAGAGGTCTTGTCTCTCAAACCTGTAAGATTTTGAGAAAGTGACAAGGGTGATTTATCAGGGGCAAGGTAGTGAATATTTTTTACACAGACTTGACTAAAACATTTAAGGTCCCTCACGGCAAGCTGGTCCAGATGGTTAAGTCACATGGGACACATGGCAAGTTGCCAAGTTAGATACAAAACTGACTTGTTTATAGAAGACCTGGTCACAGTAGCTGTGGAGAAGAGTTTTTCTGACTGGAGGTCTGTGTCAGTGGTGTGCTTCAAGGATGAGTGTTGACCTCATACATTAAAGGACAAAAGGCTAACTAGGGAGAGAATAGGGCCCCTCAAAGATCAGCAAGGCGGCCTTCATGTGGAGCCGCAGAAAATGGAGGAGATACTAAATGAATATTTTGCATCAGTATTTACTGTGGAAAAGGATATGGAAGATATAGACTGTAGGGAAATAGATGGTGACATCTTGCAAAATGTCCAGATTACAGAGGAGGAAGTGCAAGATGTCTTGAAACGGGTAAAGGTGGATAAATCCCCAGGACCTGATCAGGTGTACCCTAGAACCCTGTGGGAAGCAAGAGAAGTGATTGCTGGGCCTCTTGCTGAGATATTTGTATCATCAATAGTCACAGGTGAGGTGCCGGAAGACTGGAGGTTGGCAAACATTGTACCTCTGTTTAAGAAGGGTAGTAAGGACAAGCCAGGGAACTAAAGACCAGTGAGCCTGACATCAGTAACGGGCAAGCTGTTGGAGGGAATCCTGAGGGACAGGATGCACATATATTTGGAAAGGCAAGGATTGATTAGGCACAGTCGACATGGCTTAGGTGTGTGGGAGATCATGTCTCACAAACTTGATTGAGTTTTTTGAAGAACAAAGAACATAACAGCGCAGTACAGGCCCTTCGGCCCTCGATGTTGCGCTGACCTGTCATACCAATCTGAAGCCCAATCTATTCCATGTACGTCCATATGTTTATCCAATGACAACTTAAATGCACTTAAACTTGGCAAATCTACTACCGTTGCAGGCAAAACATTCCATACCCTTACTACCCTCTAAGAAACTACCTTTGACATCTATCCTATATCTATCACCCCTCAATGTAAAGCTATGCCCCCTCGTGCTCGCTGTCACCATACTTGGAAAAAGGCTCTCCCTGTCCACCCTATCTAACCCTCTTATCTGTCTCTATTAAGTCACCTCTCAACCTTCTTCTCTCCAACGAAAACAGCCTCAAGTCCCTCAGCCTTTCCTCGTAAGACCTTCCCTCCATACCAGGCAACATCCTAGTAAATCTCCTCGGCACCCTTTCCAAAGCTTCCACATCCTTCTTATAATGTGGTGACCAGAATTGTACACAATACTCCAAGTGTAGCCGCACCAGAGTTTTGTACAGCTGTAGGATAACCTCATGGTTCCGGAGCTCGATCCGTTGATTAATAAAAGCTAAAATTCTTAACAACCCTGTCAACCCGGGTGGCAACTTTCAAGGATCTGTGTACCTGGACACAGATCTCTCTGCTCATCTACACTACCAAGAATCTTATCATTAGCCCAGTACTTTGCATTCCGGTTACTCCGGCCAAAGTGAACTACCTCACACTTGTCCACATTAAACTCCATTTGCCACCTCTCAGCCCAGCTCTGCAGCTTATCTTTGTCTCCCTGTAACCTACAACATCCTTCATCACTATCCACAACTCCACCGATCTTAGTGTCATCTGCGAATTTACTAACCCACCCTTCTATGCCCTTATCTAGGTCATTTATAAAATGAATGAACAGCAGTGGACCCAACACTGACCCTTGCGGTACACCACTAGTAATTGGAGTCTGCAATGAACATTTCCCATCAACCACCACCCTCTGGTCTTCTTTCAGCAAGCCAATTACTGATCCAAACTGCTATATCTCCCACAATCCCATTCCTCCGCATTTTGTACAATAGCCTACTGCGCAGAACCTTATCGAACGCCTTGCTGAAATTCATATACACCACATCAACCGGTTTACACTCATCTACCTGTTTGGTCACCTTCTCAAAGAACTCAATAAGGTTTGAGAGGCACGACCTACCCTTCACAAAACCATGCTGACTATCCCTAATCAAATTATTCTTTTCTAGATGATTATAAATCCTATCTCTTATAACCTTTTCCAACACTTTACCAACAACGAAGGGAAGGCTCACTGGTCTATAATTACTAGGGTTGTCTCTACTCCCCTTCTTGAACAGGGGAACCACATTTGCTATCATCCAGTCTTCTGGCACTATTCCTGTAGACAATGACGATTTAAAGATTAATGTCAAAGGCTCGGCAATCTCGCCCTTGGCTTCCCAGAGGATCCTAGGATAAATCCCATCTGGCCCAGGGGACTTCCCTATTTTCACACTCTGCAGGATTTCTACTACCGCTTCCTCGTGAACCTCAATCCCACCTAGTCTAGTAGCCTGTATCTCAGTATTCTCCTCAACAACATTGTTGTTTTCCAGAGTGAATATTGTCGAAAAACATTCATTTAGTGCTTCCCCTATCTCCTGACTCCACACACAACTTCCCACTACTATCCTTGATTGGCCCCAATCTTACTCTAGTCATTCTTTTATTCCTTAAATACCTATAGAAAGCCTTAGGGATTACCCTGATCCTATCCGCCAACAACTTCTCATATCTCCTCCTGACTCTTCTGAGCTCTCTCTTTAGGTCTTTCCTGGCTACCTTGTAACCAACAAGCACCCTAACTGAGCCTTTACGTCTCATCCTAACATAAGTCTTCTTCTTCCTCTTGACCAGAGATTCCACTTCCTTCGTAAACCACGGCTCCCGCGCTCTATAGCTTCCTCCCTGCCGGACAGGTACATACTTATCTAGGACACTCAGGAGATTTTCCTTGAATAAGCTCCACATTTCTATAGTGCCCATCCCCTGCATTTTCCTTCCCCATCCTATGCTTCCTAAAGCTTGCCTAATCGAATCATAATTGCCTTTCCCCCAGCTGTAACTCTTGCCCAGTGGTATACACCTATCCCTTTCTATCACTAAAGTAAACATAACAGAATTGCAATCGCTATCACCAAAGTGCTCACCTACTTCCACGTCTAATACCTGGCCAGGTTCGTTACACAGTACCAAAGCTAATGTCGCTTCACCCCTTGTTAGCCTGTCTACAATACTGTGTCAGGAAGCCCTCCGGCACACACTGGACAAAAACTGACCCATCTATAATATTCGTACTATAGTGTTCCCAGTCAATATTTGGAAAGTTGAAGTCCCCCATGACAACTACCGTGTCTCTCTCACTATCGTGAATATCTTTGCTCTCCTTTCCTCTACATCTCGAACTATTCAGAGGCCTATAGAAAACTCCCAACAGGGTGACCTCTCCTTTCCTGTTTCTAACCTCAGCCCAAACTACCTCAGTTGACGAGTCCCCTAACATCCTTTCTGAAACGGCAATACGGTCCTTGACCAACAATGCCACACCTCCCCCTCTTTTACCATCTTCTCTGTTCTTACTGAAACATCGAAATCCTGGAACCTGCAACAACCATTCCTGTCCTGCTCTATCCATGTCTCCGAAATGGCCACAACATCAAAGTCCCAGGTACCAACCCATGCTGCAAGTTCATCCACCTTATTCTGGATGCTCCTGTAACAAAGAGGATTGAGGAGAGTAGAGCGGTCGATGTGATCTATATGGACTTCAGCAAGGTGATCGACAAGGTTCCCCATGGGAGACTGATTAGCAAGGATACAGAACTGGCTCAAAGGTAGAAGACAAAGGGTGTTGGTGGAGGGATGTTTTTCAGACTGGAGGCCTGTGACCAGTGGAGTGCCACAAGGATCGGTGCTGGGTCCTCTACTTTTTGTCATTTACATAAATGAGCATAAGAGGTACAGTTAGTAAGTTTGCAGATGACACCAAAATTGGAGGTGTAATGGACAGCGAAGAGGGTTACCTCAGATTACAACAGGATCTGAACCAGATGGGCCAATGGGCTGAGAAGTGGCAGATGGAGTTTAATTCAGATAAATTGCGAGGTGCTGCATTTTGGGAAAGCAAATCTTAGCAGGACTTATACACTTAATGGTAAGGTCCTAGGGAGTGTTGCTGAACAAAGAGACCTTGGTGTGCAGGTTCAAAGCTCCTTTAAAGTAGAGTTACAGATAGATAGGTGTTTGGTATGCTTTCCTTTATTGGTCAGAGTATTGAGT